>NW_023339807.1:23461855-23504385 GCF_004916995.1 Morone saxatilis | reverse complement strand
TATTCTGTTTAATGTACAGAAATGCATCATATTCTATAAGATCATCACATGTTTGTATTGTCAGTGTCGTCTGAGAACCATCTGACCGGAGTTCAGAAATGTATGGTTGTATCTTCCTGCTCATCCAATGAGAGTATTTAAGAGACATTTCTCAGCCCATAAAGAAATATTTAACATGAAAAAATCAATTATCTGAATAGAAACTAAAACTATCCAATGTACTGGACACCTACCGGTCTGAAGTCATGTGGTTTGGGGTTCCTATAAGGCCCAGAAGGGTACTTCCCTGTCTTGACAAACATCAGCTCAGATCCCAGAGCATCAGGAGGCCTGTATGACGTGATGAACTGTGGAGGGTCTTCTCTTTGGTAACTGTCGTGTAAAACCTTTGGTAGAAATATTCCAGCTCTCTTCTTTAAGTCACCTGGTTGAGCCACGGCTGGAGCTGAATGTGTCTTTCTGTCTTTCTTTTGAGGAACTGACAGAGATTTGTACAGTTTCAGAGAGAAATCTGGCGGCTTGATGCTCCACTCATCACTTCGGCTGTCTGTCTCGGGGAGTGTGAACCATTTGCTTCTTGCCAAAGAGAGGCGCTGGCTTGCAGAGAATTGGATTTTTTCTTCAAAGGAGACTGAAGACAGGGGATGCACCAAAGTATATGGAGCCATTTTGTACAAGTAAGGTATCTGCTTACCTTAAACTGATATCTCCTGACTTGAGTTTGAGGTAGAACGTGTTGTAGTGTTTGTTCTTATGTCAGGAGCACAGTGAGAGAGTAGCAGACAGTGGCACGAGGGTTGATTACAGACACAAAACATAAAAAGGTGCTGCTTGGTAACGAGCGCCTTTAGTCTTCTTAACAAAAAGAATTAAGTTAAGTGGGCTGAGCTCAGTAGGACATTCAACAAAAACAGGAACTTAGCAACAGTGCAAACAAAGTGTCCTCTGAATCTTTACTGTACCAGATTGTGTTCATCCCAAGGCTGCAGTGGTGGAATTAGATCCTTTACTACATTAATGTAAAAATATTCAGTTGTGGATGAAGTTTATTTGAGTAAAAGTAGCAATCGCACAATTAGAAATACTCCCTGCATTCAAAATATTACTAATATAAGTTAAAGTACGTAGGTATAATCAAGAAAAAGTATAAAGTAGTAGTACACAAGTAAAATTATTCTTATTATATTTAATATGCTCATTATAGGTTTTTAAAATATTCACCTGCAACTGGTAACTACAAAAGTACCATATTTCTGTTTTGTAGTGGAGTGTAAAGTATTATACTATACTAGTGCAGTATTGGCATGAATGTACATATTTGTAGTGATTTTACACCAGTGTAAGTCTGTATATTGTCCTCACAAGTAACAGTTGTGTATACGTGTGTAAGGTCAAGATGCTTCCACCAGGTGGCAGCGTATCCTTCAGGAGATGGAAGTCAGAACAGTCACACAGTTCACTCCACCTTGAGTTCAGACAGTCAGAGAAAGCAGGGTTCAGTCCACAGCGAGAGGTGAACAGGCTGTGATGTAGACTGGGAGGAGTAAAAGTTAGAGGTTGGACACATGACATTTAATCTGAAAGGTAACTGTCCCGTGTATTTAAACAGCACCGTGGATGCTCAGAGCGTCCAGCGGCGGGCCAGGACTTGGCGTGCAGAGATGATGCTTCTTCCAGATTCATGCTGCAATCGCTCTGGAAGAGAAAGCTGTTTAATGTTTATTTTTACTGAGTCAACCTCCAAGGAAAGTCAGGGAAATTGTCTGGAAAGGAAAAAGGGAAGGCTGTTGCCAAGAGCTTTATTGATTAGCTTGAACTTCTAGTTTCGTAAGTAGTATCATAACAAACAAGTATAAAATAAGTGCATTACAATACATTAAATTGGTTTTTACCCCATATTTTCAAGAGGTTGCAATCTTCTAAAGTCTCTGGATGCTGTATAACTGATGATCCTGTCTGTGTACATCTGTCTTTTCTGTTTTTCTGATTTAAATCTCGTTCTTGTTTCGAGGTTGATTCTTACCTGTGTACGTGTCTGAATAGCAAATTGTTTGCTATTCTACCTTTGCAAGGTTGGTGTTTACAGAATATTCTGCTGCCCTCAAGTGGCCAAAAACAATCAATACTGCTTTAAATAAAGTTTATACATAAATAATAAACTTAATAAGATGACAGTTCAGAAGAGTCGATGAACAGACATGTTAAGTACAGTATATATAGCAGCATCAGCGTTAGTTAGCAACATATCTGGATACGTTTGGGATAAAAAAAAACCCACTAAAATAATATAAAAATCTTTTCTCATCTTGACTAAAGCCAAAACGTTTGTGTCACATACATTTTCATGACTTATTACAGTAAATGAATCACTGACTGATGAAACTGGGTCTCTCTCAGTCACCATGTTGGATCAAACAGCAACATCAGAGGTCATAGCTGTGATTTACAGGAGCCAGACAGTAAGCAGAGGAGCTCCCCTTATGTAAACACTGATCCATATGCAGCAGAGCTTTTCCAGACAGTTGTTGCAGCAATCACTTTGTTCGTACAGACTCGGACAGCTGACACAAGGGGGCAAAGTCAACAGGAAACCCGAGCTGAGACCAAACAGCGCCTGTGAAGGAGCTGACCTCGCTGGCCCTGTTAAACCAGGAGCTGCCACCTTCAGAGGCTCCTCTCGACCTCTGGCCCCCTCAGCTCTGTGTCTGAAAAACCCCTGCGATTGTATCCAGTAACATTTACAACCACCGTGCAATCAGTGGCTTGGCCGAAACAATTACATGAGCCTTTTGTCAAGCGTGACAGCCCAAGATGCTGAGGTTGACCCTGCCTTTTAGTGGCCTCAGAGATGTCTCTGCACCACTCCGACAACACGATGAAGCCTAATTGCATCGTTGTTTGAACACTAACAGAAAAAGTACCACAGATAAATCACGCTGTAACGCACAGACGCTTGTAAGTTACGGCCCGAGAACCAGCTGAGTATCAAAGAGTGAGTGGAGGAAACTACTGGTCTCATTTTCTTTCCGAGGTCTGAATGTGTGTCAGGACCTCCATCTGTTTTTACTGTTTGAGCACTGTCACTGAGGCAAGAGCGTCCGTCAGTGCCCATCCCATCAGATCAGAAGCTCTTCCTTCCCTTTCATCTCGTCTCAGACAGATGAGGGAGGTAAATCAATGAAATATGATAAATCATGAGATGTTGTGAATGTGGATGAATCAAAAACTTTTTTCATCCCGCTTTTAACTTACACAGTGCACCTTTTCCGTTAAGTCCCACGTCCACTGCAGCTTCCATGAGTGATTCTATTTCCAGACAGTATGAAATCACAGAAAGTAGTCAGTAACACGAAAACATCAATATAAACATTATAAAACAACATCTTACAGTACATCAAGTTTTGGTTGAAGAGTTAAAGTTGAAAAGTAGCTAAAACTGGTTGAAAACACAACTTTTGACACAATTTAAAGGCACTGAAAACCTAATTTCTCAGTCAGTTTCTTATAATGAGCGATCGCAACATTTTCTGCCAAAGTTAGAACAGATTTCTGATGCAGATTTCTGTATTTTGTGTTTTTATCTTCACTTTTCTCACTGGTTTGAAGTGGGTAAGGATAGGTTGATGCCACATGCAGTATTTCCATGCATAGATCAAAAGTTTAATTGCGTGGTCAGTTGCTTATATTGCCAACTGTCAATCAAAACTGATCAAACCGCAACCACGCATTCCCAATAAAAATAAACTTTTAATAAACAATACCAAAGATTTTTATTTAGGAGCTTAAACTTTGCTTGTTACTTATCTACATTATAGAGAAATACTTCAGATTTCAGGGTCTTTAAATATGTTCAAACACAAAAGAGTTGCTTCTGCAAGGTAAACTTAAAGTTGTGTAACACTGATGAGATATTTGGACTAAAATGGTAAAAACCTGTCTTAGGTTTCCTTTGGACCAAAACAGACAGACTAAACATAGTCTGATTTTTGACTCCTATTTTAGGCAACCTGACAGACAAACTAGATTTAGCAAGAAAATCTATATCTGTTGACACTGGATGGATTGGTGGGACACAGTTTGAGAGCTCAATGTGTTTTCACAGATAAAAGAGGAGAACCAACCACCAAAAACCAAAACCTTGTGTTATCCATCAGTATTTTACCTTTGTAGCTTTTAAGACTTTCATGCTACGCTCACCTTTAGCTTCTTTCACGAGCGTTGTAACAGTCCTTAGGTGTGTCTGACTCTGACAGGATTTGGAGATTTAGTCTGTATCACTGTATCAGAGACTGTATAGGCATTGTTTGCATTGTTGGTGCAGAGTGTTGATTGGTCAGTCTGGGTTGGGGTATGTGATGGGAGGCTGGATGTCGGGGGGTGGGGGGGTGGAAGCAGGAATAGCTCGTGTCATGACCCAGCTGCCCTGAGGTCACATTTGTCCTCTATAGTAAGTAAACACAAAGCCGTTCCTTCTGCAGCACTGAGCTATTATTATAAAAAACCCACACTCAGCAGGTCTGATGTGCTTTTTGCTCTCCAGGTGTGGACAGTATCAGATTTTACATTCAAAATCATTCAGATAAGTTCATCAAAAAATGTCTAATATGCTAGCAATGTGGCTCTAGGAGTGGCAGGAATTATTCTGATGGTCGGTTGGTCCACCACTTTGGTTCAGACTGAAACATCTCAACAACTATTGGATAGATTTATTGATTTTTTATTAATTTTTTTAATCTGTTTTGGGGGCTTTCGGCCTTTGTTGATAGGTTACAATGTACAGAAAAGGCAGAGAGAGAGAGAAGGGATGACTTTAGCGTCGCTATGAGGTGACATTTGTGGTTTTATGTTTTAAGAGTTTAGCTCAAAGCACCACTGCGCCTGTAAGTTTCAACCTCACAGAGACTCTCTGTCTTTCCTATTTTCCTTCCGTCTTTTCTTATCCTTCTTCCACTGATCTGGAAACAGAGCATCCCGGTGGTCTGAGGGTTTAACAGTCTGACCAGAAACCTTTGTTGCATGTAATTTCCCTTCATTTCCTGTCAGCGCTCAACAGTTATTCTCTCTGATAAAGACATCAAATGTAAATCCAAGCAGCAAAACTAATGCTATTCCTCTTCACAATGAGTAGTTGTTCATTTAACTGACATTTCAGATTCATCCATCGTACCACCTGAATGATAAAAATGAATCTTCACTGCCATTCTGAGCACTTCTTCCACCACTCCTCTTGCCAAAACATCGTGTTTGCCAAGACACAAGCTGACGAATCACTGCACAGTGTTGTCCAAATCCTCTCCCCAGGGGCCCAACAAAGGCAGCAGGGAAGCACCATCATCCCCATGTGCTTCAGTACTAAATAAGTACTTTCACCCTTTACTGAACAAGAGCAGCCACAGGTGGGCTGCAAATCAGAGCACTGATCTGGTCTTCTACAGGTGCTGAATTATTCACTTCAACTGATGTTTGTGATTCTCATGCAGGTGATGGCGTGAGAAACAACGGCGAGGAAGACAAGGAGGTAAAACAGGGGGAAGTGTATTCATGTTTAGACCTTTGGAACATAGTTTTGGACCAGGATTTTCTGCTCTGCTTGTGTTCTCCTTCTGTATACACTTGAAGTCTTTTTAAGTTGTACAATCAGTTTCCCTGTCAGTGGTGGGGGTTAAAGTAATTATACAGTTTACATTCCCTGCATCATTTAGCTGATATAACGTTTCCCAGGGGACACTGCAGCGCTGCCATTTCTCCCACGTCTGCAGAGCTGATTATAATCAGAGAAAATTGCACAAAATGAGCTCATGTGTAGATTTAAGCATTAAACAAGATTTGTTTACCATTTTTTCTTTGCTCCCTGGATTTAACCTGAAAAATCCAAACTAATACATGTCACATATACCGTGTATATTCACTGGACACGGATTCATGTTTTCCATCCAGGAGGCCGATTGAGATTTAATTGCTGGTTGTGTAAGAGGAGGAATGAGCAGACGGGAAGAAAGTGGGTTTTTACCTGATGGCTATTCCAGACTCTTAGCAGGTTGATGGTCCAGGAGATTTATGAGGGAGGGGTTATATCCCTCCCTCCTCCGCCTGGGAGTCAAACAGACGAGTGTCTCGACAAGACAGTCAGGCACCTCTGTGTTGCACTGGGAGAAGATAGGAGGAGTCTACGACCTGCACAGCTGTCAGCTTCCCATTGGTTCTCTTTAGAGCTGCAGAAAGAATCGTCCAAAGGTTTAATCCTCATTAATCACAGAATACAGTCTTACTGACTTTATTGAAACTTCAGAGTTTGCTTAAACCGTCCACTTTATGTCAAAAATAGTCCTGCTGACACTTGGCAAAATCATCAGCCTGAACCCTAGAGCAGAGTCTCTACTAGTCCTATGTAGGAAAATATTTATAGAGCTGAAACAATCGAAAAAAAAGTCGATTAGTTAACCAACAGAAAAATAATGGCAAATATCTTGATTAATGATTAATCACTTGAGTCTATTTCAAGGTAAAATGCCAAATATTTGTCAGTATCAGCATCTAAATTGTAATTATTTTCTGCTTTTTTCTGTTTTATATAATTTAAAACTGAATACTCTTTGAGTTTTAGACTTTTGGTCGGACAAAATGAGACTTTTGAAGATGTTTCCTCGGGCTCTAAGATGCTGTGATGGGCTTTTTTCTAATTATTTTCTTAAGGTTTATGGGGAAATTATTTATTAATTAATCGATAACAGAATCTCAATAAGAAAAATATTTGTTATTTGTATCTAAGTTGTTTTAACATGCAGCACATATGAAATAAATTCTGTATTCCTGTTTATGATTGAATGTATGTGTAATAATGTGAAGACTGCAGCTTATAGCTTTTACCATATTAGTATAAAACCGACCAAAATAACACAGATTATATCCCCTGCTTCTTATTCTCTTCATCCCAGACTGAAACAGCCGCTGCAAAATGAGGCTGAGTGTTTTCAAAATATCTCCAGAATAAATTTTTTTACTATTAGAATTGTGCCATCACTTCCTCCGTTTCTTATTTCCTTAAAGAGATCGGTTTCAGGTTTTCTGACAGAACAATCAGCTCCAGCTCCGCAGCTCCTGCCAGTGAAACTCTATATCTGAGTAGCATGGCTGCACTGAAAGCGTGAGAATGGAAACGAGCTGTTTGGAAACGACCTGAATGCGATATCTGGCTTATCCAAAATCCCACTCTTTGGCTGAAGCCGTTTCCCTGAAAAATGCAGCATGTGGGCCATCTGTTTTAGTGGTTTGGAGTGGTGACTAATGAAATATCACTGTCTGGCCAGTAGTGAACTTCCATGATTAGACCTCAGGCGCGTGGCTTGTCCCCGCCCCCCACACCCCCCACCCCACCCCTCCTTTAGAAACGGAGAAAAAACAAGATTGTGGTGCAGACAGTTTTACAGGCTTAAGTCAGTTCAGATAATTGATGTTTATTTGCTCTGAATAACCGTGTAATTAGACTGATGAGGTTTATGGATATCTGTGATGTTTGAATAGTAATGGTGATGCAGAAAACAGAAGTAATTTAGGTTTATGGTCTTTCACCATCAGTAATCTCTCAGGACCTTGAGATTTTTTAAAACATGCTTTTTGACAGTGAATCAGAATGACAGCCAGAATTTATGTATTTAGTTGTTTGTCTGATTTACTTTTTACATTTCTTTGTAGCATTATGGTATTCAGTTTGAACTCTATGCTCTGAAATGTGCTTGGTTGTTGTTTAGAGCTGAAATAAAAGCTGATTTATTGAAATTACTGAAATAAAGGGAAATGATTCAGCAACTATTTTGATAATTCAGAAAAATCATTTGAGTAATTTTTCAAGCAAAATTCAACATTACTGTGTTCTTTGTGATATTAAACTAAACTTTTTGGACTTTTGGCAGGTCAAAAAAAAAAGACAATGTTACATTTTCACTGAATGAATACTTAAGTAGAAATACCATACTAAAAACACACTCAACATTTAAAAGCATTTTAGTTTGTCAAAGTGGAACTCATTTTAGATACTTTGTATACTAGTAAGTAGATTAAAGTACTGTATCAGTACCTTAAAGTTGTACATAAGTGCAGTACTTGAGTAAAATACAATAATAAACTACTATTTTCTACGTTTTAGAGATCAAAACACTAATCAATCATCAATCTGCAGATGTATCAATAATATAAACAGCCTAATTGTTCACTGCCGCCCTGTTCAGCTCACACATTGACCGGATATCTTACAGAAAACCTCAATGTTAAGTCTTTAGTAGTGGCACCAGCTCAGTGACAGAAGTGTGGAGGTCCGGGTCAGAAGGTGTACCGCTGATGCCCCTCCTATGATGCTCCAGCCTGCAGCAGTCTGTGGTCAGCCGCTGCAGAGTCCGGCGTCTCGGATCAGCCGACAGCCTCTGCAGTCCTCCAACCACCAGTGAGTTTACCAAACCTCCAGCGCCTCCCGCAAGCATCCCCCCACCCGCGCCCACCTCTGCGCCTCTTGTTCTGGGTCGGATAACGGAAACCGCGGCTGCGCTCCTGTCGCTCCGGGCGGACCAGAGGACTTTCGGTAAAAACCCAGTGCCGGTTTAGTTGCAGAGTCGCACGCTGGCCGCTGCAGGACGATGAGACTTGAAACAGTTTTGAAACTTCTTCCGTGCGTTGTGTTCTTGCTTCCCAACGCAATGCACGCTCAAACAGGTAAGCTCGCCCCTCTGAGTGTTAAAACAGCTCTTTGACTTTGACTGTGAGGTACAGGAGTTGCATGCGCACTGTTCCCACCAATGTAACGCAACAACATCTTGTTAAACTATTATCTGGTGGTGGTGATGGTGATGACTGCCGTTTTCTTCTGTAAGAAAATAACAATTTACAAACCAAAAATGGGATTAAAAAGTATTATTTAATCACTCTTGAAGAAGGTCCAAGTTCTCAGATTCTTCTGGTAGTTTTTTGTCCCTCTGCCAAAAACAAGCTGACACCTTGTCGTCCATCATATAACTGTCATCCGAGGCCACATACCTCCAAGTCTCATGGTCAGAGTGTAATATATTGTGCTGTCACAGACAGACAGGGGCAAGGTATAGTCTCTTCACCAATATGAGCATTAATTGGCTCTTGAGGCTCCTGCTCTCAGAGTCCCCGTCCAGCTGATGAGGACTGAAGTGACCAGGTGTTGAGAGTGAAGCTTTGACAGCTCTTGTTGTCTCCTTCAGCAGCTCATCAGCCTCGGCCGGCTATCACCTTTCACTTGACCTCCTCACAGAAGCGAGAGGTCACTGCCTCTTGGTTACAGCTTGGATATTTTTCTTGGTGGCCATATGCCACATTTTATGGTCATATTTGTACTTCTACAGTCACAGGCTATAAACCTCAGGCCTCTCTGTCTTTTGAACTCTTTAGTCACCTGTCTTCACCTTGTGATCTTGAGATTTAAACAACATCCTTTCCTAATAGCCATTTAGGTGTGCCACTTGAATTAGGGAAGAATCTAAGAGGTGAGCAGAGGTTTAGTGTGTCGCTACCAACTCAATAATAAAATATAAATGAAAGACATCTTCTTTAAAACATTTCTGAGTGGAAGGAAGTCCTAAATCTGCGACAGAGAGAGGAACCGTCAGCAGGTTTAAGGTTAAACGAGGGCTCTTAAAATCACAATTTGAGTGCTTTGGCATCATCGGAAAAGCCAATAAAATAAAACAAGGACATCTTACATCTGATGAAAACATGTCAAGGCGACCTCTGAACAGGACTCTAAACTGCATCACATGAGCCATTTCCACGTGATTCAAGTCTTAGGTTGTATCTTTGTGACTTATTTCCAGAAAACAATTCAATTAAATTATTTTTTTAATTAAATTAATCACTTCTACAGAGGCAGATTTTTTTTTGTGAATTTCATTGCCATCGTAGTTTCTCCAACAGGCTTGGGAGGCTGAGCTGTATACAAATGGTTGCAATCTGTAACTTCACCACTAGAAACCACTAAATCCTACACACACTGGTCCTTTAATCTGCATTAAGTATTATACATCAGGTAGACTGACATTTGTATAAAGATTTTACAATTTGTAAGTTTACATAAAGGCCAGAATCAAACCTCTTATCCCTAAATGAACAATGACTTTAATTTGATCTGCCTTGGCGCCCTGAAAAACTCTGTTATTGACAGTTTGTGTGGGAATGTACAGCATGATAAGAACCTTAAGGTGAACTCTGCCGTACCAGATCTTGAGGCCTTGTGTCTAAATCTAATTTCAAGACCTTCTGTGATTCCAGTTTTGTGCTTTCTTGTTGCATATTCCCAATGTTAAATTGTCTTGATCCTCACAACGTAACAGAGTCATGTCCAGAGGTTGCCTTGACATCCTCCTTGGTTAAGGTTTTAGTCACAGATGTACGATGTCCTTGTTTTATGTTATTGGCTGTTCTTATGTTGCCAAAGCACTCAAATTTTGTGTGTCCTCCTTTAACCTTTAACCTGCCTCTCTCTGGAGGAATGGTTAGGACTTCCTTCCACTTTCAAAGAGGATGTCTTTCATTTAACTTTGTGAAATACACTCAGGACTTACTTTTGGAAACAGTTGCCCTCCTGCTTTAAATTCATATTTGACCTTTAAAGTACACGTTTCTTTGAAGTTTCTGTAACATGCTTATCAAGCATAAAGAATAATGTACAACAGCTCTTTACCACCAGCAGATGAATACCAAGTAGTTTCTGCCGTTACACCACAACTGATGTGAAACCATATCTTAAGATGGACCATATGGACATCAGCAGTCACATCCTGCTAGGAAAGTCCATTAATAATAATGCTGTTGGGTTTGGCTCCAGCTCAGGTCTTCATCATTATCAGAGAGGTTGATTTCCTCATGCTGGTGTTTAAAGGTCTTAGCAAGAGTCTGGTCATTGTGATAGTTTATTTAATAAAGAGAGGAGGGGTAAACCGCAGATTGCATACCTGCTTGTGACTCAACGGGAAAGTAGAACCAGTACCGTAAGTCGTTTATTATTTAAAGTCATCATGAAAGAACAGTTGTCCCTCTAAAAGAAGTCTACCTGTTGTCCTGACCTGTTCCTGAACCTGTTGGACCCTGGTTGAGTCAATGTGGCATTTGTTGTTTTTGTGAAGGAACATCACAACTTTCTTAAACTGAGATTAGTGAGACGTCTTCTGGGTGACCAGACAGACTATGGATGACCCAGATGAAGTTGATCTTGATACTACAACTGCTGCTGGAGTTTTGTCTCTTCAGACCTTTTCCCTTCTCCATGCATCTTGGAAGTAGGGCCAGTTGTGTCAGAAATCCCTTCTGTTAACAGCATGGACGGACAATCTTAGCTTGGCTCAGGACATCCATAGATCCATTTGTCTAATTCATTCAAACGAGGTCACCTGAACTCGCTGTTGTTTCCTGACTCTTCTACTTGCATCTGATGTTGGTTTTAAAGTTGAACCGAAAGCTTCAAACAGAAACAGCCGTTCTGTTTTTGGTGTAACTCCACTTTTATATCTTCATCAGTGTGTCAATATCTTATGAATAATATATTGTTTATTATTTCTATATATACTGTATCCATAGTCCATATCCTTCATTGTTGTTATTTATACAGTTGTTTTTATTATCACAGTGGCATTTTTGCTCTTCTTATGTTATGTTTGGCTATACTAGTTTTGTCTATGCATAATAATGTCTCTGCCTGTATATGTATTCATGACCTAAATAATAAAAATCAAGCTCTCTTTCCCTTACGTCAGTACATTTAATGGTCTGTATCAAAACGTCAGTATACCTATTCACCATCTTTGATATTCAATTTGAAATGTTTGGGTCCAGACCAGCTGGACTGTGGATGTCCACAATTCACTATTTGGCCCGCAGAAAGTCTTCCATATATCTGATCATTGGTATTGACAGTCTTGGTGTACCTCCAGTGCTTATGTTGTCTCTCTGGCTGCACTTGCAGTACTCCCTCCAGAGTGTGCTCCAGGTGGCCACTCCATCCTCCAGAACCCCTACCGCAGCACCACCTTCAGCTCCAGCTGGCTGCAGCAGTCGGCCCTGCAGGACTTCATCTGCGACCACTCCCTCGCTCCAGGCTGGTACCAGTTTCAGATTTTTGACAAGCCGGCCAGCATGCCCACCCAGTGTGTGGAGGTAAATGATTTCTTTTTGTAAAATATCTTGCAAAGACACAGACTGTCTGTCACACAGTAAATGAGCTATCAGGAATATTTAGAAACATCAATGCAGTAGGCCACTATAGTTTCTCATATTCACTTCACAGCCTGTTCTCATTGCAGCTTCACCGCGAGATGCCACTAAATGCTACACAATGGACTTTAAAAGCACTATTCCAGTGTTTGTTTGTTGTTTTAGCCCATTTCCAGCAAATTATGTCTTCTTAATGTCACAGCAAATCCATAGATCTGTGTTTTCAAAATGTGAATGTATTTTTTCTGTCTGAGTATAAGTATGACTCTTAACAAGTTTAAGTTGTTTAAATCACTATAGTGAGCGTTTATATTGCTCTCATGTTACATTAGGGTTATAATGTAAGGCTGTGTAGACTTATACATTTACACTTAAACCCTGCTAATTGGTTTTCATATTGAACAGAAATTAATTGACATTGAAATCTGAAATCTAAATGATTGATTTAGTTTACAAAAATTTAGCAATTAGTCTCCAAAAATTCCATGTCAATCAAGTCAGATTTTAGGTATCCCAGTGTTCCTCAACCATGTGCCGGTTATGGCCTTAGCTGAAGGTTGTAAAATTCTCATGACCCCCGCATTGAAGGAGTTTTCAATCAATCACGTTTGTGTTGTCAATTTTCAGAAGCATGTGGTGAGGTCCAGGATCATTACTTAGAAGAGTTGATATATTTCAAATATTTGATTTAGTTTTTTAAAATTACTAATATCTAAGTACATCAGTTTTTGAAATCTCTCGTGACCCCATTTGTGACCTCGTTGGGAAACTCTGAGGTGGTCTCTCTGGGACAAGGTCTGAGTAGTGTAGCAGGAGTTTTTGGAGTCTGGTTTAGTTTAAAAACAAGTTCTAGTTCTAGTAAAAAACGTAAGTGGAGTTTCCCAAAGACAAGAGCAGGAAGAAAACAAATGAATGTTCTCGTACAAAAGACAAGAGAGTTTAAGGATTTTTGCATTCATTAGCATTGGGCTAATAATAACTATAGGCTTCCATATATTTGATCATTGCTTTTGACTTTAAAGAGATTGCATTTTATCACGTCTGTCACTTTTGCATTAGTGTTGTACAAGTGTTGATATAGTTCAAAACTTTACAATTACAAATATCAATACATCAGTCTTTGAAATGTCTCGTGACCCCATCTGTGACCTCATGTGGAGAAACCCAGAGGTGGCCTGTCTGTCATCAGTGTTTGTCTTTGTCAAAAAACAAGATGCACATGTGTGCAAACATGAAGACATATGCACTTATGGACACACACAGTTATCAGTGTGTGTTTGTGTACATATTTATGAAGGAGAGTGCAAGGAGAGCTGGAATGTGTCTCATTTCCTGCGGGTGGCCTGCTGTGCGGAGCCTGCAGGATCCATCTGAAGTGTCAGCCTCCCTCCGCCTTCCCAGGGCATCGCTGCTCTCCCTGGGTGATGGATATCCACAGGAGTGGGCGGAGGAAGGAAGAGAGCATCGCTGTGAACATGTGTTACATAATAAGGCAATGTCTTTATGATGATGGTGGATAAATGGCTAGATTTGTCAGGCCAAGGATTTTTTCAAAGGGGAATTAACTGTGACAAACTGTAGCTTTTGTCAAATTCTTTTCTGGATTTTCAAATGTGTGCCATATTAGCAAATAGTGATTGTGTATTTTAGTGACATCTTGCAAAGTGGGAATTGTTCTTATGTGTTTTCTTCTATTAGTTGGCTCTTTTTTTGAATTAAATAATGAGTTAATTTTGTGTGGTGTGGCTTTATATAATCAGCTTTATTGGATATGTATGAGACAAGGAACTTAGACTCTGGTTTGCAGTGGCATTCAATGTACTTAGATACTATTCTTTGTTCAGTAATCATGGCAGTGTACCTGTACTACCGATTTCTACATACATATCACTTCCTGAGGATTTATTTTGGGGAAAGAATTATCATAAAACATTTTATTAAGAACTGAAATGCAAAAGCTTTCATGAATCTGTCATATTTCCTCTTAGACAGTCATAATATGTACCCTGCATAAATGTTCTCTCCTCTATTTCTTTCTGAACATCCAGGTGAACCACTGTGGGACCCAGGCTCCCGTGTGGCTGTCCCTGGGTGAGGGTGAGTCCCTGCCGGGGCCTCTGGAGGTCAGGCAGCTGACGGCCTGCGCTGCCTGGCAGTTCTTCCCGAGCAGCAGCAAAGACTGCTGCATGTTCCGCATCCCGGTCACCGTCCGCAACTGTGGAGACTTCTACGTTTACCTGCTCCAGCCTACGCAGGGATGCATGGGATACTGCGCACAGGGTACGAACATTCAATATTTATAACATCAAATTATATCATACACATGGAAAAACAAGACAAGCAGCTCAAGTCCAAATGTGTATTTGGAAGTGTTTTTATTCAACATGTTATAATGCATAATTAATGCATCACAAAGATTTCATTATCACATTATAATGTATAACAATGACAGCAGTCATGAAGCAACTGAAGTTAAATTGTAATTATTTGAAATGTTAAGTAATTGTAGAGTGATATTTGCTAATTGTTGCTCAAATCTTTTTGCATTAAAGGTTACGAGCTGTTACAGGGTATCTACACAGAAAGTGATAAAACAGACTAGGTAGAGCGAAGTCTGCCACATCCATTATTTTCTATATTGGGGCTTTTTTAGAGTATCCTTCCAAGCATATCAAGCATGGTAATAAATAAATAAAATAGAATACTTTAAAAGTGTGTTCATTGGTTGTAGGAAAATATTGACAAATTTGAGCATTGCGATATTTTGTTTAAATCCCCGACAGCTCTGATATAGGTTAAAGGGAATGTTCTGGTTGCATATAAAAAGTAAATATTTTAGACTCAGATGTGTTGGTGTTTTCTTTATACTATGACTATTCCTAAAATTAGATTTATGTATCGTCTATCGTCTTGCTTGCAGTATCACAATATATTGAATTGTAACCTCTGTATATATATATCATCAGATTCTGGCCAGTACACATCCCTGAGCATAAATGAGAAGTGTGGTTGCTATAGTTACCTGTAGTTTAATATACATTTTTAAGTTTGAGGTGTCCTGTTATACGACTCTTAACAGAATCAGAAATTACAATTTTCCTTGGCCATGGTTTATTAGCTACAACCAACGTGTGATAGTTGTTTGCCAACTTCATGTGAATATGAGGATGTATTACTATCATGCAAACATACATAACACAGCATAGTGTCGATCTTTAGAACATTACTGCCACTTCCTTTATAGGATGCACATCAAACACTTTCACACACTTGCATAAACTAAACTGCTTCCCAGTTAGAAGATCTTAACACAGAAGTGTGTGTTGTCTCTTCTCCGCCATCCAGCATAATCTGTTACGTTAATTAATTCAGATTTATAATTGAGTGCTGTTATTGCTCTCCTGTCTATCTAACAGAGATGTCAGACACTTTACCCACGACGTCGCTGACCTGCGGCCCCAACGAGGTGAACGTCGATGGAACATGTAAAAGTGAGAATCTTGCTGCTGTGTTTATGGCTTACGCTTGTCTCCTCGTGTTAGGTCAAACACCAAAACAATCAGGAGGTCAGGGAGTTGCCATGTGGTCAGGAATGCACCGTCGGCCCCCTCACCGCTCCTCTTAATGAGCTGAGCATGTGTACCCGGCGTCCGCTGGGCCTCGTCTCCATGGCGACGGCCCTCAGCCAGGTTGTGAATTACGCCAGGGCAGGTTTTTAGGAAGCTGGCAGAGGTGGAAATGTTCATTAACTTAAATAATAGAATCCAGGTTGCTGGGTTTCCCAAGCTCACTTTTCCTACTTTTAAATCAGAGAGGAGGCCTTGCTGAACAGTGTCTGGCTGCCTCATATACACGTATTCACCTTCCTCTGCGTAACCATTTGGTGCATCTGTCAGTTGTGGCTGAGTTTATTTAGAAGAAGCTATATTACTTCCCAGAGTGCAAAATTTCTTTTTGTCATTAAATCCACCTGGAATGTAAATTAGCACCAGTCTCCAGACAAATGTTAGTAAATTATGTGTTTATGGTTATTCATTAATAGTAGCAGGAGAGGTTAGGGATACAACTTACCGAACTTACTACAACAAATATAGATCGTATGGCCCAAAATACAACTGTGATTTCTTAATAAAAGCTTTCTGCTTCTCCCCTGTCAGCAAAGCAGCCTCCGACTCCATCTGTACCAACAATCGTCTCAGAGGTGACGGGAAACACCGTCTACCTGAAGTGCAGCTTCGGGAGCAGCTCCAACAGCTCGCTGGGTTACGTGGTGGCCTGGTCCCGCCTCTCACCTGAGGGGAGGAAGGAGGAGCTCAAACAGGAGACCACCATCCAGACCTCCGCCTTCATCGAGCTGGACGGCTTCAACCTCCGTCTGGGGGACAAGGTCTGATGCAGTGGTTTAACACTGATATCTGTTGAGTTAAAGGTCCAGTGTGTAACATTTAGGAGGATCTATTGACAGAAATGGAATATAAAGTTCATAAGTATGTTTTTTATCAGTGTATAATCACTTGAATATAGGATTTTTTGTGTTTTTGTTACCTTAAAATGAGCCGTTTTTATCTACAAATGCCACCATGTTGAACCACCATGTNNNNAAACCAAACACTGGCTGTAGACGGGGCCTTTTTTGTATTTTCTCCTACACCTGCAGTGTTCGGTTGTCACTAAATGCCACCTACATGCTTGACCTTTAAGTTTTAAAAAGAGTTCTAGTCTAAAAGTGGATTTAAGAATAGAGCAAGAACAAAAGAAATCAAGTCTATTCTCATTATATTTATTGACTTCCCATACTTCTAGAAATAAGACCTAATGTATAAATCAAAGATTTTGCTCCTGGACTGAAACTATTATTGAAACCTGTCAACATGTTGTTTTATTTTACTGTGATACTTTGTGTCTTAACTATAAAACCTTTAATATATCAAGGATTTTTTCCCCTTTTATTTGCTATGTGAGTCCTTCTGCTTTCTCTCTCTCTCTCTCTGTTGGTATAGTAATTTTGATTTTTTTTTTTTTTAAATACGACAAAGTCTCTCTCTCCCTCTTTCAGATTTACTGCTCCAGCTCCAGTTTCTTCTTGGACTCACCCGACGTCCATGGTGCTTCAGTGGAAAGTCATGAGTTCTTTGCTGGGATTAGGGTAAATCACAGTAATCTGAACTACTATTTGTTATACAGTCTTCTTTTGAGCAAAGAGAGATCATATATTTTTTTGCATGTGTGTCTATGTGGTTCTGTCTCTAGGTTTTTATTATATATTATATATGTGTATACTTACACAGAAGAAAAAAAGTGACTGTACTGTATATGCATTTATACATTTTGGGAATTACAGTCATGGCAGGCCCAAAAAATATGTATATTTCCCTAAATTTAACTTTAATATTATCTTCCTGACCATCAACATGGATGAATGAACAAAAATGTTTCTTTTTTTTGTGGATGCAGTCAGAAAAAGAAAGAAATTTAAATATTGGAAACTAGGAAAGGAAAGAAATCTACCACACAATTCATTTTATAAACTGCTCAGCTCCCTATTTTGCCTGCCGTTAATCTGTAGTATTTTAGACTTTGCTGGAAATAACCCAGTGCTGATCCATGAGAAGTTGGCCAGATTTTGACAAGTTTCCTCTTTGCCATTCAAGCTGATGCTCTCTGAAAAAAGCGAAACATGATTTGTTCTTCTAAAAACTACCTTTCTTCCCCTAAAAACCTCCCCCTCTGAACTTCATGTGTTCGTGATAGCATTAGGGTTTCTGTGTATAAAATGGCTGACCAGTTCTGTAACTGTTGTGCAGCTGAGACCAGAGGTGAGCAGTGTATCTGAGGATGGGAGGCTGTATGAGTTGGTGGTTGAGAGCACAGTTCCTGTCCCGTGTCTACAAGAGTCCTCCTCCTCTACAGAACCGTGCACTCTGTCTCTGCAGCTCAGCACAAGCAGTAAAGGTGAGGAGCTCAAGGTCATTACATCTGGTTGTTAGCCCACAAACAGTGGAGCATTTGTTTTAGACAACAAATAAGTTACAATAAGTTACTTGGACAAACAACACAACGGTTGGATTTATGTTTTATTTATGTATTTTCAAACAATGTGTTTCACTTTTACACAAGAACAGGATTTTAGGATGAGGATGAACCGATGTGTCATTTAGTAAATGTCCCAAAATCAATCATAGAGCTGTTAACATTACCCCAAATCCAGGACTAGGACCAGTTTTACATTGGCTCCCAAGCATGAATGTCTCAATTCTGAACGGGGTTTCTAATGTTACCTGTAACCTCACATACCAATGTAGTTAACTAATGATAGAGCCTAATAACTACAAACTAACGGTAGGTCACTAATGTAAAAAAGCAACTTAGTAATTCTATTTTAAATCTTACACTTGACCTCTTGAAAACAGTCAGTTAACATATGATTTTGTGCAATATTTCCCTTTCCATTAATAAACACCACAGATTATGTGTAGCACAGTAGTGGACCTGCTAAAGCTTTTAAAGCTTTTGCTACTTGTTTTAAACATGCTGTGCACCTTGCTTGTGATTAAGTTCTCCTCACTCCTTTATACATATTCATATGAGGGGTAATTGTGCAAATGATGAGTGCAGATATGATTGCTGGTTCCACTGGTTTTACTAACATTCAAATGAAAAATGTTCATGTTAATCGTACAAAAATAAGCCTAAACTCGCTCTTGTCGTGTTCTAGATGAGCGTTTATTGGGTGCAGATCTGTCTCTGTCCTCCTGTGCGGTGGATCTGTCCCGGGGCCCCTGTAGGGACGGGATCTGTAGCCGAGCTCTGATCCACTTCAGCCCCGTCACCGACTTTGTCAAAGACGGCAACAGGACAACTCAGATCTCGGTTAAATCCATCGTCACACAGAACTTTCTCTGGAACGGATATTCGCCAGAACCAGTTGAGGTAAACAGATTCAATTCTCTGAATGTTTTAAAAACAAATAGTTATTTCTGTACATTTAGCCCTTTGAATATTGTATATTCCAGTGAACCCTCTTTTTAATAGTTTGTTCTTATTTGTTTGTTTGAAACTGCTTTTATGATGTGACCCTGTTGTTCTGGTAACTGGCTGTACATCCCTGTACTGTAATCATGTATCCTGAGTATTTTAAGAAGAATCTAAATGTATGTTTTCAGATAACAGTGAAGGATGTCCCCTCAGCCTACTGCTACTCCTTCACTGATCCTCACATCATCACATTTGATGGCAGGTACTTCAGTCTCTTGTTCAGTTAATCAGGAAACATTCTTTTACAATTTATTAAATGTGTTAAAAAGCATTTAACAGATTTCATTATATGTTAATTTCCATACTGAATGATGACGTTTCTGCATTGTAATATAATAAATAATCGTACAAAAATAATAATATATCTAATGTTTTATAAAAGGAGCTTGAAGGCAAAAAAATCTCTGAATATTTGTTTTATTTGTTTACTTACAGGCGCTATGAGAACTATCAAATAGGCACCTTTGTTCTCTATAAGAGCAGTTTCTGGCCGTTTGAAGTCCACGTACGTCAATGGGAGTGCGGCAGCGTGGTGCACGCCGCCTCGTGCGTGTGCGGCTTCGTGGCGAGGGACGGCGGCGATGTCATCGCTTTTGACATGTGCAGCGGAGAAATGGGTGAAACCAGGCCTCACCTGTCTGTGAAGAACCGGGATTTGAGCAAGAGTGGCATTCGCATCACCGAGTCCTACCAGGGACGCAAAGTCACGGTGAGCGAGGACGAATCAGACACACTGTCTACAGAAAACTTAATTTAGTTGTACTATTATATACTCTTTATACACAAGCTTCTAAATCATAGCATTTATAGGGGGGGAAACAATTATATTTGAATTAATAAGGAGACTAATGTGTGTTTTACATTTACAACACACTTTAATACTACCAATAATACTCTGTTGGAAACTGTTGGAAACATTAGTACTAATGTCAGAGGTGTGAGGAGAAAAACATGGAAATATGACTGAATTCTTGCAATAAAAAAGTCCTGAGACAGCAGAAGAGGTTCCTGATCTATGCTTTGCTTAAGCAGTCTGTTTACTGAAAATGGTGTAGAAATCTGCTCATGAAAGCCCGCCAAGACCGCCTTGCTGGCTGCTTGTTCCTGAAGTCAACCTCTCTGTCGTTCTAAATCTCTGACTGTTCACAGATGACCTTCTCGTCTGGAGCCTTTGTTCGTGCGGACGTGTCCAACTGGGGAATGAGTCTGACCCTGAGAGCTCCCGGTTCAGACCGGAGCCGCACTGAGGGTCTGTGCGGGACCTACGACGGACAGTCACACAACGACTTCCACTTGGCAGGGGGCACCACACTGGAGGATCTGCACGCTTTTATCTCTGAATGGAAGTCAGTGTTTTCTTGCAGTGGTGTGTCTGTATATCTGTGTATTTTATATTAATTACAGACAAATGTCAATTTAATTGCATCAATCTCATCCACGTGTGTCACCATTTTGTTGCTATTCTTCATGAATGTTGCTAGCTAGCTATGTAGAAGAACTGAACAGCCGGCAATGAGCACAAACACCAGACTGAAGAAATCTGCGATTTAGGAAGATTCTGATTTCTGAGGTCTGGAACCTGGCTAGCTGTATATTTTTTACCTGGTAACTATTTAGGAGATCTAGACACTTTTATTAGTCATTCAGGATACAAGCATTTTCTAAGCTTTGTGCGAATATCTGTCCCAGATCCCGAGGTTAACTTTGTGTGTCAATTGGATGTATGTCATTTGAGTATTTGCAAATCTCTTTAGGAATTTTTGCACTGCTAATCACAATATCCACCACGGGAGCCCACGGGGCCGCTGTCAGTTTAATTCTGCCACTCAAAGACCCTCCTGTCAAACCCTGTTGCCTCTTCACTGACATCTTCTCCTCTCCTCTCTCAGACTCCCTCCAGGCAACAGTCTGTTTGACACCGTGCCGTCCCATCTGAGTACACTGAGCCCCCGCAAGTACTGTAACTGTCAGGCAGAGCCCCGCCTCACATCTCCCCGAGCCCGATCTCAACCCATCAGCTCCTCTGACTCCACCTGCTCTCATCATGGCAACGTGCATCTCCCCAGTGTCATCCCCACTCTGGACGTCACGGCGGAGTACATCAGCTCAGTGGAACTACTCAAAGGCGAAGGTAATGAAAGACAGCCTCTGCCTCCGGGCCTCTCCCACCAAAACACCCAGGTTGAAGGTGGTGTCGCTCAGCCACGTGAAAGGAGCTTCTCCTCGAGAGCCTCCAGGGATGGAGCTTTCACCTCATCTGACCACCAGCGACGCAGAGGCAGCCGGCAGACCCACCACTACATTTCTAACTCTCCGCACCAAAGCCTCAGCCAGTCTGATTTGGAGGGCTTCACCTACTTCTTCCCAGAAGACCATGAAGCAGCAGTTAAACCAGACTCTTCCCTAACGTGGCCCACACCTTCTGGCTTGGCCGAGCAGCAGGCCAGGACTCAGTGCCGACTGGCTGTGGCAAACTCAAGCATAGCGTTAGGTTGCGGGCGCCTGCTAGGAGAGTCGATAATTAGCCGTGCAGTCGCTATGTGTGTTACCGACCTACAGCTGAAGGATGAGCTGTCGTGGCTGAATGCAACATTACCACTGCTGGAAAATGAGTGTGAGAGGAGGCTATTGGAGGAGAGGAGGAGAGAAGAGGAGTACCAGGATGTTCTAGCTGTCCTCAAGTGTCCCAATCTGTGCAACTGGAACGGCCAGTGCTCAGAGTGGGGTTGTGTCTGTTTCCCAGGATTTGGGTCATATGACTGCAGTATGCTGTCTGGTAACATACTCAACACACACTGACACAGACACACAAATAATTTTAAAAAAAAAACATACAAGTACAATAGGTGCACACAAATATATGTACTATTTATAACAATTCTGGATATTGAAGCAGAACTTGTTACAGCAAATGTTTTAGCAAACAACAGCCTATTTACACTTTGAGCAGACATGGACATTAGCATTCATTTGGAGTCCATTATTCACTCTTCGTTCAGCTCTGTTTTGGGCTCCACCAACTCCTGAGTGAAACATCTGGTTCTTTAGCTGCTGAATGCTCCACTGTGTTCACTAACTGTGTCTGCTATTTGGTGCTATGCAGGTAGTGTACAGTAGGTTTATCACAGCCTGTTCATCAGATCAAAAAGAAACACACAGTTCATGTTCTTGATAATGTTATATCAATGAAATAATGTCTAATCTGGCCAGTTTTTGGTCTCATTGAACTCTTTTCTTATTCAGAGTTTGAGATTCACTTTTATTGTCACATTTTAACATTAATGTTTGTTGTTGTTGCTAAATTTGTCAGGTGGCTGGATTACTATACATCAAAAATAACTTCCAGCTGTTTATTTAAATCAATAATCATCTGTTATACATTTAGCAGTTACCTGCACACATTTGTCTTTCAACAGGACCTGTACGACGGCAGACTTAAGATACATGTGGTCTGTGACATGTTATCAATGATCAGGTCTAACAGTCGATGCTTTTCTGCACCTTTTGTTGTTGATGTTGTGAAGACCAGATCCCAGAAATCACCGAGTTGGAGAAGGAGGGTCTGTGTGATGTCCGACAGGGAGACTGTTCCACCATCCAGGTCTATGGTCAAGGCTTTAAGGACTCCTATGAGCTCAAGTGTGAGTTTGTTAAAGAAAAGGTACTTTGTTTTTGTGCTTTTTATTCTGTTTCTTTCCCCCCTTGTTTAGGTCGAAGAAATTATTTTATACCTCAGAGTTGTCCACTTTTTCTTCAGTTATTGTCCATGTAGAGATTCAGATATTCTCTGTGTGAGCTGTTGTAGCTCACAGTGTTCTGGTTAAGATCCAAGTTTAGTTATAAAGAGGAGAAACTCCCAGAGGGCAGTATTCTTTATTTATTTAGTCTCATATTCATGCGTATATATTGTATTAAAGCGATCATTATTAACAAAACATATAGTTATAAATTAAAGGGTTACAGTTTAATGTGCTGTAGCTCATGTACCCCTGTTCAAACACGTAACTACACCATGGGGCTACGTTGGCTTGGAGATACCATGTGGAGACTACAAATGATTCTCTACTCTCTTTCTCTGTTTTGCTACTTTACCTCACTTTATCTTTTTTCTCTGTCCTTCCTTGTTCTCTAGTCTCTCTCTGTCTCTTGTGCATCTCCTACCACTAATGGCTCCCTCTCTCTCTCCCTCTCTCCCTCTGTGTCTCTTGTCAAGTTTGTGGATGGGGAGTGGGTTCTGGACGAGCCCCAGTTTGTCCTGGCCATCTTTCTGGATGTGACGGCTCTGGAGTGCCAGCTCCCCCTGGAGGACAGCCAGGCTCCTGCAGACCTGGACCTGGAACAAGTGACAAACAGACCACTGGCCCGCTGGCAGATCAAAGTTAGTCATGTCTAAAGCCTTTTCTGCAATGCACACTGATGGAAGAAAAAAAAAGTAATGGTCTCTGCTCTTCCTTGTTGATACTGGTCTCCTTCTCTTTAGGCTTTTATTCCTCTTTTTTCTCTGGAGAGAGACGCAATCCTCTTAGGGATTAACATGAAACTTCTATTCTTATTTTGCAATATATTTCATTATCTTAGAATCTCCCAATATGAGATTACACAGTAAATCTGCACTGAAGTAATGAAAAGCAGACAGATGTGAAGGTCTGCTTGTTTTTATCTGCTGGCTGTAGTTGTGGAAAGGGTCCACAGAGTGCAGCTGGATGGTTTCTACAGTCCTAACATGGAAAGTCAAGTGTGGGAGTAGTTTTCACTGCAGTTAGATTTGGTAAACAAGAGAACAACAACACATTCCCTGCAGTTTGTCTCTATATAGTCTACCTCAAGGTAAAATTACATGATTCTCAGATTATACAATCTGTATTGAAATATCAAGTGTATTGTAGTTGAAAATGACCCAATTTGAGCGACTACAGTTCAATTTACTGCAGTTCAGTTTATTTGTTTAATGCCTTTTCCCAGTGATCCACAGTAATCAAGCTTCTGCTGATGGCAGGTATCCAATGATGGCTACAGCTACAGTAACACCAAGATACTGACTCTGTACGATGGAGCCTGCCAGATTTGCAGCCTCGACACTGAAGTCCTCTGTACCCTGAGGGTAAGACATCTTACTGCCCTGATGATGGCCTGCATGGCTGAAACGCGTAGGCATGTTTTTTTAACTGGTTATTATGAGTCAACAGCTATGAGATATAGAAGGCTTTTTGAATCACAGTGTGCCCCTCTGTCAACTAACCATTCAAATGTTTTCTATAACATCTGAACTAAACAGGTGGAAATACAAGTTATAAAATCATTAATGACATGGAGGCCTCTGCAATCTGCACCTATAACTGCACTGTTTAATTGTTTATTTATTTGCCCTGACCATTGTGCGCTCCTACAGTACCCAGAGGCCCCGAGCATTAGCCTGTAATTGCCTTTTCCAGCAGTCGCTATTGCTCACGACTCACAGCTTGTGTTAAGTCTTGTTGTCTCGGTTTATGTGAATGTTAGTTTGAAGCATAAAGTTGCTGACAAAGAGTACACGTTCCCTGGGGAAATAACTCTCTGAGTTTTAGAGAAATGTTCCCTGACAGCCACAGTTATCAGACATTTGGGCAAATAAAACTCCCCAAAGAGAAAAGTATATAGTAACTACTTAACTTAACTAAGTTAACTGAATACTTATAATGTGGTCAAATATGTCTAAATGTAACTTAGGGATATATTATATATAATTGGATATATATTGTATATTTTTTTTTGCAGACAACCAACAAACCAACCATGTTTTGCAGGAGAGTGAACATTCATCATGCAGTTGTAAACTGTAACGATACAATCACTGATCTGCTTAGTGTTCCTTAAACACAGGAAACAATTAGGTTTGTTTTCCTCAAACCAAACCTACAGGTTCATTTTGTTTAAACAAAAACTTGTTCTCCTGCTGCATGCTTTCCATAAACCGAGGTAGGTCACTGAAGTAGGTCAGGGCTGTTTCTTCTGGATGAAAGGCAGCTTGTTTCAAAGAGAAATAAACACTGAACTTATATCTTTTTCTTATTTATTGTTTTTGCATCCCAGGAGAAAACCTGCAACATTGACGGTGTATGTTACAGTGAGGGGGAGTCCAATCCCAGCAGCCCTTGCATCTCATGTCGGCCGGACTCGTCCAAACACGCATGGTCCATAGCGGAGAGTATGTACATTAAAACGTCGCCGTTTCTCATCTGGTTTGTCTCACAGCTTATTCATGTTATACCCGATGTCAGGTTGGAAAAGGTTTTGAATGTTTGAGTCCCTCAGTAGAGCTGAGGTTGGAGGTTGGATAGCCATCACTGGGGTCTGTGCTAGCTGCTCAGGGCTGTTGTGATAATTTGTCAGCAGCTCTGTGCAGATTGGAGCTATTGAAGTTGCTTCACTCCCCCGGCACTGATATGAGGACAGCTTACCTCATTGTTAACACTTTCTGACCAACTTTGCTTCTTCAACTTAAAGTAGGTCAAACAGCGCCAGCTCCAATCAGGAGAAATAATAACTAGCATTGACTTTACTGAAGTTAAAGTACTAATCTGAAAGATAACATGGATTATTGATTCAGCTACTCATGAATCAAGGTGTGTTTTCATTAGTATATAATCACCTGAAAATGACAATCATTGTGTTTTTGTTACCTTAGAATGAGACATTTTTCTCTACAGAGAAAATGGAGACTTCTATGTTGAACCTCCATGTTTCTACAGTAGCCCAGAATGCACAAACCAAACACTGGCTCTAGTTTCTCCTACTAGCATGAGTGACATTTCCAAGTGTAGTTTTAGATCTTAAGACTGATTCCACATAATAACTCACTCATAGCTTCAGTCTCTTACTTATTCCCTCCTTTGTGTCTTCCCATCAGAGAACGAGCCTCCGGTGTTCCAGTCGCTGCCGTTTCGTCTCTGGTCCTTCGAGGGGGAGAATTTTATCTACCAGCTACAAGCTCGGGACCCCGAGGGCTCAGCCGTGCTCTTCTCCCTGGAATCGGGTCCCGAAGGTGCATCTCTGTCTCCGGCCGGCCTGCTGTTGTGGAAGCCAGCTGAAACTACAGACGCACACACTTTCCAGTTTACTGCGACGGACGACTGTAACGCAGAGACCAGAGCCTCCATACAGGTATATATATATACTGTATATGTCATGTTGTGACCTGAGCGGTACTTTAATCACAGTTTCATACCCACAAGTACAAATTAAGTATGAATATGTTTGTTTATGTTACAGTAACCACCTAGGGTTAGTTTCTGATTATAGTTGTGATTGAGAGAAGTTGAAGTATCCTAGATGTTGGGATGAATTACTTTATGATTTAAATATAATTCTCTGTTTAAATGTTTCTGTTGAATGTTTTTGGAGATGAATGAATAATGAAATATAGGATGCTGTTCCTTTTAATACAATTTTTAAATAGTTGAAATATTAAGACTTTTTTTAGTCTTTTTCTAGTTGAAGTACAAACGCCTTTTGTCTTTTAATTCACCCAGAATAGGTTAATTTTGCACTAATGTTTTTTTTAATGTGTACTGTCAAGTTTAAGCAGACTCTTCTGAGCAGCTTTACTGCAGCAGTAGACCTTGTTACAGTGAATCAGCGGTGTGTATCGAGGGAAGGGGGAGGGGGAGTTATTTTGGGTTGATAAGTGAATTACTTGGGGGTCCAAACTTGCGGTGAAGAGACTAACACAGCCTTCAGCTCTCAACTGATAAGTCCCTGTTGCTTCCTCCCACTAGAGGGCACTAATGATATATAGTTCACTGCTC
Organism: Morone saxatilis; assembly: GCF_004916995.1. Taxonomy (NCBI): domain Eukaryota; kingdom Metazoa; phylum Chordata; class Actinopteri; family Moronidae; genus Morone; species Morone saxatilis. The sequence goes on along the minus strand of NW_023339807.1, from coordinate 23,477,347 downwards.
ATGGCCTCTACTCTCTTTATCACTACTCCTTATTACAGGGTAATTCTAACCAGGTTTGTTGAGTGCTTTCATTAAAAAGTGATATAAAAAATATGTCAAAATGCATAATGGATACTATTGTCCCACAATGCAATGCACACAGGAAATAAAAGAGCTGCTCACAGCTGCAAAACATTCAGAATCAGGTGGTGGTGAGACACCTCCACATCTTTCTCTTCCACGTTAAATAGTTTATGTTGTCTTAAAGTCTGATTGACTTGCATCATTGTGCACATCTTGTATCATGTCCTGTTTGTAGAAAGTTGGAAATTACTTTGATTTCTTATATACTATCTGTATATTATGTACTTGTATGGGCAGAAATTATGTTATTCATCTGTTTATTTATTTGTTTCCTTCTTTATAGTATTGTTTAATTTCAGTAAATCGACAACAAGTGTGACTGTCCAACAAAACAAAGGATGAATTAGACTTTTTTCCCTCTTCCCTTCAGGTGTCCGTACGCTCCTGTGAATGCCTGAATGGAGCTTCCTGTGTGACCAACGTCAACCTCCCAGCCGGCAGCGGGGAATACCTGTGTGTGTGTCTCGATGGATTCAAAGGGGAAAGGTGTGAGGTGGACGTGGATGACTGTAAACCGAACCCCTGCAGACTGGGCCGCTGTATCGATGGGCCTGACTCCTTCTCCTGCATCTGCCCACCGGGAATGACAGGTAGGGAACAACCTACAGAGCTGTTTCCTTCATAAGTACAAGGAACAAAAGGCTTAGTCCTAAGACCCTTAGTGATGGCCAGAGGAATTACAAATTCATTCTTCTTTTAGTTTGATTAGTTATTAGTCACTAAGTTGGATGTTTGAGCGTCACTGTGCAGAATTATATATGTTCAGAGTTTAACACTAAAAGGATTTTTCCACATTCATCTGCTGAAAGTGGAAAGTGTGCTCATTAAAAATCCGGGTCCAGGATGCCAACTTATACAAGTGTGATGTAGAAACATGAAGCCACCAGTGCACAAACACTGAGAATGGACTTTACAGGGAAGTAGGAGACATCTTGTGTCAAGAGAATTGTATAAAATGTATATATTCATAGATTTTAACATGGAAATAAGACACGTTTTTGCTCCAAGCAGACTGTATATATGTTTTAATACATGTCTGGATGGGATGTCTGTTGTTTTGAGGTGTTTTCACATGATATGGTCTGGTGTTTGATCTGCTTTCAGGCCGTACATGTAGAGAAGATATAGACGAGTGCGTCTCTCGGCCTTGTTTCCCTGGAGTCGGCTGTAACAACACACTGGGCTCCTTCGTTTGTGGAGTCTGTCCCCAGGGATACGGCGGGGACGGGAAGAGCTGCGTCCGTGAGTCTTCTGCCTCGAGTATTGTAAAAATTAATGGTTTCATTCTTTAAAAGATAAGGCTGTTATTTGTTTATTTCCAACAAATCCCATTAAAAGGCCAAACCTTTCATTAACTTTTAAGCCACATAAAAAAAATTGTGTTGTCCATTTTAAGGCCGTTTTTTTATCCTTTTGTTGTTTCCAAGGTAACCAAGACTTTTCAGTAAAGGAAGCAGTGACAACGCCAGCGAGAGTACCACAGGTTCCACTGAGGCCCAGACCCTCAGGCCCGTCTCTGTGCTCCAGACAGCCGTGTCACCCGGGGGTTCAGTGCTTTGAGAGCGTCCACGTCTCGGCAGGCTTCGTCTGTGGACCCTGTCCTCCCGGTCTCCATGGAAACGGACGAACATGCACAACAACAGGTGAGAGCAAACCCCGCTGTGTGCTTTGTGGTTTTGATTGGTAATCAGTAGAGTGTACCCTACACAGAAAATCTCATTTGAATATTTGTACACATGTTGTTTATCATATGTTTTTACCTGCTATTATATGAGATTTAGTCTGTATTTCAGACTTTTTAAATTAAAATGATAAATTCAGTTATAAATGTAGTTACTTTAAGTTATTATTATTTTTTAGTAGAACTATTAGTAAGTTAATTTTTTATTAGTTTTATTAGTTTTTGAATTTTCATATATTATTTACTGTGATTTTACGATGCATATTGTCATTACAGCTACACAGTAGAAATCATTAGATAATGGCTTTCTTTATAAAGCGCTGTTTATGTAATAAATGCAGCTTAATGTTTTTTACAAAATACTTTTTTATGTGAAAATAGCAGAAATCTGAACTAAATTAAAGCTTTTTATTTATTGCTGTTTGTATTTGGTGTTTCATGTGTTATTGTGTTTTAATGTAACCAAGGTTATATTTGTGTTGGTTTTTTAAGTCATATCCTCTAACTTCCAGTATTTTACAGGTCAGGGGACAGTTGCCAGCGAAGCAGATGGTCACATTCACACCATTAAATCAAATTCCAGCAAGGAAATGACTCCCATCTCCTCCTCATCGTCTCCCACCTCTCCCAGACGACCCCTGGACAGGAGGACAAGACCTGAGGCCACCATCTCCAGTATCAGGAGACCCACTTCCAGTGACAGAAAGACCACAGGAACGCAGCAGAATCAAACTGCAACCAGAGTGTTCACGCCCACTGTCCACAGAGGTCAGCCCACCGGGGTGGAGCCGAACCCCGACCTCACCACTGGGGTCAAATGGGGGTCACCATCTCACCATATGACCTGTGCTGACTCTCCCTGCTTCCCCGGTGTTCCCTGTGAGCCCTCCGTCACAGGGTCCTTCAGGTGTGGACGCTGCCCGTACGGTTACACCGGAGATGGAGTCACATGTAAAGGTACTTGGTCTAGTTAACTTCTAATACTGTATTACTTTCAGGCCTGAAAGTAAGAGAATACACACAGTTTGGCCCAAATTGTCCAAATTAGACTTTTGAGGAATTTTGTTATTGTGTAAGATGTCTGGTAAGATGCCTGTTAGTGCAGTGATTCTGATACTTAATTATATCCAAATCCCATCATTTTTTATGAAATAATATTATCTGTATGTGAAGTTGTTTCCATCACGACTGTTGCCGCTAACACTTCCCAGCACCAACTCTTTGAAATGATGGAAAAACACATAATCAGATATTAATGACGTGGTGTCACTAAATATAAAAGGCATTTGTACAGTGTCATAAGATCATAATCATAAGACAATACAGGATGTTTTGGCAATTTGAAAGCATAGTTTTAACAAAATAAATGAGAACCTTGCACTGAATTCAAGAATATAATGCACATTTTTAGATTTCCCCCAACATAGAAAAGGATATTGTGTATTTTGCTAATAAATAAGTCAAACAGGCAAAGTTCATGTAGCTGGTGGATCATTCCTGTGCATCAATTCATCAGTTTTATTATTTGACATTTAAACAACATCAGAATATGTGTTTAAAAGTAGGTTTTCACATACAAGGGATTTGCTTTGGTATGGTGCCTGACAATAAACATAGGAGAAGAAAAATAAATGAAAAAGATGAAAGCAAGTACTGCAAAACTGCATTTTTGAATTAATAAGAAATATAATGTATCCTTGTTCAGTTCTAAACATTCAGGAGATTTGCGGGTTCATCCTTAATTGGCTCAAAAAAGTCAGTCACTTTATGACCTGTGCTACTCTTACACTATGTTTTACCATTATTACATCATGTCTGTGTGGCCACAGTAGCTGATATTGAACCAAAGATACACAGTGTAGCTTTAATATGTAAAATAATAATAACAAATGCACATTCATGAAGTTCCCCAGCCCAAAAATGAGTCCCTTAATCTGCTTTTTTTACAGTTAAAAATACTCAAAAGGTATTTTTATTGCACGATGAATTACTTAAAGACGTAACTAATAGTTTGAGTCTCAACTTCTTTGTGCATTGGAGTGTCATGATTTTATTTTGAGTAAACGTGTGATTTGATTTCAGCTGTGTGCAGGTATCAGTGCGCGAGGAACATGGAGTGCACTCTGCCCAACACCTGCACGTGCAAGGAAGGCTACACCGGATACAACTGTCACATCGGTGCGAGGGAGAGAAACTCAACTCGTTTGGTTTTTTTTTGTGCTGGAAACAAGTTAATTAAATTATATCACTCTTGAACGGAACCTCTGCACTTCACACAGTATCAGGAAACTAAACCTCGGAGTCCTCTGCACGCTGTCATGGCACATTAATGTTAAATCACCTTTTAAGGATGTGGCTCATTTATCCCAGCGTCTGACTTTTGTTGACACTTTTCTTCCCCCTTTCAGCCGTGTGCCGACCCGACTGCAAGAACCAGGGGAAGTGTGTGAGACCTAATGTGTGTGAATGTCCTGTGGGCTACAGTGGGCCCACCTGTGAGGAAGGTAACCTGACCTCCTTTTCACAACTGTCACAACATGCTGACACACTCACACAGTGCTCACAGAATACTGATGGTATAGTGCTGACAACCCTGTGTCTCTCTGTGTGTAGCGAGCTGCGAGCCGCCTTGTCAACATGGAGGAACCTGTCTGGCTAGAAACCTGTGTACCTGCCCCTACGGCTACGTGGGACCCAGATGTGAAATCAGTGAGACGTTACTTTACTTTACTTTGATTGTGTGAAACAGTTTGTGACCGAGACGCATTTCTTTGTTTTAATTTGAGCACAATAGTGAGATTAAATAATGACTGTGACGTTAGTGCTGACTTTAAAGGAATAGTTTGATATTTTGGCAAATACACTTTTTTTGGGCTGAGAGTTAGAGGAGGACAACGATTCTAATTGTATATGAATATGAAGCTACAGCCAGCAGCCGATCATCTTAGCTTAATTTAGCTTAACATAAGGACTTGAATCTGGGGTGCCAACAAAGCCAATAAGGATCAGGACTTTTTAGACTCATACTCACTGTAAGTGTCAGTGCTCACTGCTGTATGGCTTCAGAGATGTCTTTTTCCTTTGGATTTAAATGTTAATGAGTTTCTATACATGGCACTCAGTTAGAAGGGTTAGTAATTATGTGTCTTCTTCAGTGGTGTGTAACAGGCACTGTGAAAACGGAGGCGAATGTGTTTCTCCTGACGTCTGCAAATGCAAACCCGGCTGGTACGGACCAACGTGTAACTCAGGTACATCAAATTTTATTCTTCCATCACCTGAGACAGTAAAAAATACAACATAATAATATAATCAAACATACTGTAGATTCAAAAGCTCCAAATACAAATATTAAAATCTGTATTCAACCTAAATGTGGCTGCTTGTGTCTTCCACAGCTGTCTGTAACCCCGTCTGTCTGAATGGAGGAACCTGCATAAAGCCCAACATCTGTGCCTGTCCCAGTGGCTTCTACGGCTCTCAGTGTCAAATCGGTACGACTGTGATTGATACACATTTCAGCTACTAGGGGATCAGTCACAGTACAGTAACAGTCGGGGTTAAAGAGATATATATTGGCTCATACTTTATTTAAAACCCTGATGTTATCAGTCTGCCCTTTCTGCTGCATAAAAAACAGGAAATCCTGTATTGCAGTTTTATTTATTTATTTCAGTCCATCTTTCTCTGTTTAATTAGTTATCCATTTAAGGGCTTAATGTTTGAAAATTGTCAGAAATATCAGCATGCTTACCTTTTTAAAAGATGTGACAATAGGTTGCAGTGCTGAGGGTTTATTTTCACTAATAATAAGGTGATTATTCATTGATCCTTGCAGGCAAAGAGGTCAGAGTTCAGGGTGGGGTACACATAGGGGCATTCTTTCTATGTAATATACCAGTTTACTGTGTAGGAGAGCACACCTGAGAGATGTGACTCTTCCTCAGCTTTTTATGCATATATAATTATGTGGTAAGAGGTTGGAGGTTATGTCAATATTTCTTTCAATAGTCTGATCTTTGTGTGTGTGCAGTGCATCCTGATATTTCACAGTTTAATTGTGTTGTGTTGTTCAGCTGTCTGCAGTCCTCCCTGTAAGAATGGAGGTCAGTGTATGAGGAACAATGTATGCTCCTGTCCTGAAGGCTACACAGGAAAACGATGTCAAAAGAGTAAGTAAAATCACCGACTGCATGTTTGAACTCAAGAGTTATGTAGCAATTGCTTGCAGCTGGCAGCATACAATTTTAAAATATGTTAATATGCTAATAAACTGTTCCAGGTGTGTGTGAGCCAATCTGCATGAACAAAGGCAAGTGTGTGGGACCCAACACATGCTCCTGTGCGTCAGGTTGGAGAGGGAAGAGGTGTAACATACGTGAGTGACTCCGTGTTTTTACTCATACACACCAAATTCATCACAGGTAATATAAAGATCCTGCAGTGGTATCTGCATATAGCTAGTATGCTATTTAAATCTGCATTTATAACCTTTATTAGGGTTAGGTCAGGAGGCTGCAACCGAGAGAACAATCCCATTATTAAGGTTGTATATCCTCTTTAATCCACTTAAACCACAGGAAGTAGTGACTCAAAACAAACATCGAAGAACAAATATATTTTTACCTTATTTGTCACTATTGTCATAATATACTCATATTTATCTTAATATCAATAAATGGAAAAACATGCCACGCTCAACGTGGGAGGAATCGCTGCCTGGGAGGCTCGATTCGGGCCCTAATTATTCTGTTGGCCCACTGCAAAACCTGTCTGAATGTAAATTTATGTACAAAACACCGAACTTTTGCTCCCACACAGCGGCTGCTGAGAGCCGTGCTGTGTAGCAGTGTAGATATTTTTACTGCTGTCATCTCAAGTAGCCAGTAAGAAGACAAAATGTGGATCCCCACTACAGCTCATTGTTTCTGTGAAATGAAGCAATTTACTTCTGCTGCCACCAAACATGTCAAGTCAAATTTTATTCATATAGCCCAAAATCACACATTACTATGTTAAATAAGAATATATATACAGTAGTTTTATTTTGGGTGTGTTTTTTTGACACAATTCTGCACTTTTGTCAGTTTTCTTGCTGTAATATTTGTTAAAAACTTGGTTTTCACACACCTGCATGCAGTGTGGCAGTTTTTCTTGCTGCAAGCTGCCACAGACGTGTGTGTTCATGCCTTCCTCTCTCTGTTTTCTCACCGCAGCTGTCTGTCTGCAAAAGTGTAAAAATGGCGGCGAGTGTTTGGGACCAAACACCTGCCAGTGTCCCACCGGCTGGGAAGGTCTCCAGTGTCAAACACGTGAGTTCATTCATGATAAAACTGCACTAATATAGACCCAAGGACATACAGTACAGTAGTTAACCTTCTTCCTGTTTTACTATTTTACAGTTTGTTGTCTGAATAAAATGATAAATATATTGTATCAGGCTTTATTGTTATGATTCATTTTCTAATTATGTATTCAAGAGTGTTTTAATGTTGCTGTAATATTGATTCTGTCCTCAGCCGTCTGTAAACAGCGGTGCCTGAACGGAGGGAGGTGTGTCCTTCCTGACTACTGCCACTGTCGGAAAGGTTACAAGGGCCTCACCTGCGCAATAAAGGTCAGCACTGATCACACTTCATATACAGTGCACGTCCCTGTGTATCTCTGTGGTAAAAGTACTGAGCAGCACTAAAAAACTCAAAAAAGGTCAGATCCCCTCTGGGCCTGCGTTGCATTCGAGTCACAGAGCTAAGCATCCTTTTCTCTTAAATATAAAGACCTGGTCACAGCTTGGAGTCAGATTTGTTTTGATCCAGATGGTTAATAAAGTCTTTGTAATACCTTCAGATCAGCAGTAAGTGATGTTAAACGACCGCCATCTTTCATCTTTGAGAGGAAAAGATTAGCTCTGTGACTCTAATGTAATGTAATGAAAGACTCTCCATGCCTCAAAGATGCACTCATGATAATGTGATATACAGTAATTAGGAGTAAAAGCCATCCACCAACTTGGATATATTGGAAAAACCTGGTCTAACTTTAATGAATTTATGTCTCCTCCTTTTTACAGGCAACACAAGCATGATGGAAGAGAAATGAGGAATGGGATGAAAGAAATGTTAAAAAAAAAAGCAATAAGAGTGCACCAGCGATTGTTGTGTGTGTGTGTGTGTGTTGGTTTGCATGTGTGTGTGGCTCTGTGCACATTTTCAAGGCTAACAGAGGGACTTGATGTATTGCACTTGTCTTTTTCATCCCTGTATATCACTACCTCAAGGCTCAAAGTGACACACATCTGTTGAATGCATTGGCACCGCTTACAGAGACTTCATACGGAGATGTGAGTGTTGCTGCACAGTATTACGTAAAGTAAATGACAAATGAATCAGTTTCTATGATGATTCATTCATTCATTCATTCATTCATTCATTCATTCATTCATAAGCTGCAGGTTATTACAAGCAAGCTTTTAGTTTTAGGGTTAATTTAGCCGAATTATATCCTTTTACCAAACTGATGTGCACTGTTTGTTTCTTAGCTATGAGGAAAATAGAAGCAAGTATGCTTTGTTAATGATTCCTAATGTAGATAGTTCCCATCAGTAACTTGTTTTAGACTGAAGACATTCATATGAATATGTTGCCATTTAACAAAAAATGCATTTGTTTATTTGTCATTAAGATATTGTTTGATTTGGACCTGATTTTAAATTATGGACTGTTATCCATTTACACTGATATTTAACGTGTATTAGTGATGACCACCTGTTGGAGTTTTCTAAAAACATCTGTCAACACCAGATTACACTGTGGTACAAGTTACATGTGACATAAATAAAAATGTAATATTTCTACGCTTTTTGTTTTGTTTAAATGAGCTTTCATGATACATGCAATTCACTCTTTAATTCATTTAGTGACACCAAATACAGTACAGTACATAGCATGGTCATACAGTCAAACATTAAACAGGTTCAATGTTTCTTAAAAAGAATATCATAATAAACAAAATGTAAAAACTACCATGTTTCAGCTAAAACAAAGTATCCTCAATAGCATAAAGTCCCTTATTGGGCCTCATTGACCTTTGACCCGGCAGGGTCACACTAGTGGGACTTTTTCCTCTCCTCGCACTGAGGGCCGGAGAAAGGGGGGCGACAGCGGCATTTGTCTGGAGAAATACACTTCCCTCCATTCAGGCAGGGCTTACTGCACACAGCTAACAGCCGAGAGACAAAAACAGACAACAGAAACAAGAACAAATGTGTTTAATCATGTGTAAAAAAATAAAAATAAAATAAACCTGAGAAACAAGTAAATGACTGAGCTTGTAAATCCTAACGCCACTATAAGTGCTTCCATGTCTTGGTTGTGTCACATCTGGAAAAACACTAAGCTGAAAACATTAGCCGACACATCCACACCATTTATTTCATCCTCGGCTGTTTGGCAGATTCGTAGCTGCGCCATTTTTCTACTCAGTGAGATGTAGACGGTTTACAGGGATCCAGGGAATACACAACAACCATAAGAGAACAATGTTTGACTGAACAGGAGAGGAAGGAAAGAGACAAAAGAACTTGTAAAAGGCCTCGATGCGTGTGAAAGAGTTTGGTCTTTGGGACCAGTTTGAACTCACCGGTATGGCAGGCACCACCCAGCCATCCCTCCGGACAGCTGCAGATTCCTGGAGCCATGCAGATTCCCCCGTTCCTGCAGCCTTGAGGACAGATTGCTGCACAAAACAAACCGTAGAAAGACATTCTCAGAAGATCTTTAGCTGCACATTTACTGTGCTGCTCTAAAGGCAGAAATAACGACATCTGGATGAGTTAAAGGAATAGTTGACATTTTGGGAAATGTGCTTATTTTTTCTTTCTTAAAAAGGAGTTTTGGTGAGAGGATCAATACCTCTGTGTGCACACTACATATGAGGTTACAGCTGGATTGGCTTAGCTCCAAAATGCACCTACCAGCACCTCTAAAGATCACTAATTAACATGTTCATCATTTGTTTAATCTGTACAGAAATGGAAGTATAAAAGACGATAAGTTGTGGTTTGACAAGGCGTTAAATGTTGGACCATTTTTTGTTCAGGCTAGATGTTTCCCCTTGTTGTTTCAGCTTTTATGCTAAGCTAACCTATCTGGCTTTATAATTAGTTAAAACAAACAAGATATAACGTGTTAATTGGAGTTACCTGTAAAATGTTGTGTGTTTGTATTTGTTGGTGGATATCGGCTTGTGTTTGAATGTGTGGCTCTGTGCACATTGGAAGGGTCTTAATGTATTGCATTTGTATTGTATATCACTACATAAAGACACATCTGGTAAATGCATCTGTGCTTCCAGAGACTTTAAACAGATGTGAGTGTTGCTACACAGCATTATGTTTGCATTCCTTATGCTAAGCTAAGCGGCTGCTAGCTGTAGCTACATAGTTAGTGTACAGACATGAGTGTTAACAATTTAACTCTGGACAAGAAAAATGTCAAATTATTCTTTAAAATCTTAGTTGGTGAAAATGAACGACTGTTTTTAAGAGGCAGGTTAGCAGAAGGGTGAATATCTTCATTCATTAAAAGTCGTTTTTGTGATCTTGGGTGGCAAATAAAGCCAGACTGCTCATCAACACTAGGGTGGATATGTTGAATTTAGAAGATCAGAACATCGAACATCTTTATCTCAACCAATCGCAACCACCAAGTTAGATTAATTCATCATGACAGCGACTTGGAAACCTGGAAAGGCATTTTAAATGTTTCATTAAGTTACTGTTGATGAATAGCTCCGGCCGACAGACCGGCTCCATTTGGTGGCTTTGACCTGTGGTGTTAATGGGGTAATTAGATGCGGCTGTAAACAGACCCTCTTGGCATTTTGAGCCGGTCCAGCTTGAGGGGCAGATGCACTTGGCCACTCCGTTGACAGCGATGCAATCTCCTCCGTTCCAACATCCCCCGTCACACGTCACTGCCAAAAGACAAGACGCAGATCACACCTATGAGCAGGGATACATTTACCTGTTGTTTTCAGCAGATTTTAGAAATATATATAACTTGGTCATGAGTGTTAATTCTCCCCCTGTAAAATGCTTCCCAACCTTTTGGCCTCCCTCCCATTTTTTGAAGCTTGATGAAATAAAAGTGTTGAGTAATTCTCTAGAAAAAAAAGGGGAGGATTCATAAAAATCTGAAATAAAAACAACTTTTAAAGATATTTACTCTTTATATAATTTCCTATAAACCTTACTGAGGACATGACCTCAGTTTCCTCACCCCTCACTGCAGCCCTCATACTGACAATCTAACTTTTAGGGCTCATTTACGACAGCAGCACATTGAGATTGAGCCACTGGACACATTTTTACTGCACGCATACTAAACTACAGCTGCAAATGTAGCTGCTCTACTTTCCGACTGGTGGTTAAAAGGAATCTGGTGCCTGTCTGGTAGCAAGAGGGACAGCTGTGTGTTGGAATGTGTGGATACAGTTGTACTGTAGCACATGAAAGAAAGAAAACACCGGATATACACACACAGTTACTACAGGATGGATTCAGAACAGATGCATAAAGACGAGTTTCTTTCTCTGGAATCGAACCTGCTTACCTTTGTGACAATATCTTCCTCCGTATCCTGGACGGCATCTGCATTTTCCAGGGCGAAGACACGCTCCTCCGTTCTTACATTTGGGATAACAGTTGGCTGCATTCACACACAAGATTTTGACATTACTAGTTAGCACTCTGGTTGTTTTAAGAGTATTAATCTTGGATATTATAACAGTTAGAAGCAAAACAAGTCATTTTTATGTCATTTTATGTCTTAAAATAAACATGTTTGACCCCTTCAAAGTAGGGCTTTACATTAAACTGATGTATGTTACATTAAAGCTGCATTAAAGAGAAAAACAAGTATTTATTTTTGTTTATGTGGTTATTTGTCTTACAGGTAAACGCATTTAAGTGCAAATCTCTTTAACCCTCATCCCTCTTTTTGTCATATCTCACAGCTGCCCCTGACTTTGTTAATCAATGTGTTCCTCCTGTCTTCATATCATTGTTTGTTACTGTTTTATTTAGTGTTGGACCCCAGTCAGAAGCACATAATTCTGCCTATATGCAGCTTTAATATATGGGACTATTTATTGAGTTAATTTGAGCCATTGATCATAATCTGTTTTGAGATGTTTTGGGAATAATTAAGTTTTGCTATGATGGTTGTTTCTAACAGTAGTACAATCCAGTTAAATAAGTTAGTAGGATGAGGGTTAAGCATTGGTTCTTCTGCAGGAGGAGAAATGTCAATTAAACTGAGCGAATATTCTTCTGACAGCAAAATAAAACTATAAAACTGAACCCATCTTTACGCTTTAAACGCATTTAAAATGAAATTTAAATGAAAAAAAACGTGTGTAACATCACCATACTGGCAGGTCTCTCCCTCGTAGCCCCTGGAGCAGAAGCATGTGTTGTTGCGGATGCAGACTCCTCCGTGTTCGCACGGCGGTTCGCACTTCGCTTTGGGGTCAAAAACGAACCCGACCGCGACTCCCCGAGGCGCGTCCGAGCGCGCCGAGCAGACCCCGACCAGAGCCAGCAACGAGGCCAGCAGCACCGGGGAACTGAGACCCGCGACCACCATGTTCGGTTGCTGTTCTGTCTCTCAACAGGAGGAGAGGAAGGAAGGGACAGACGGACGGTGGACGGAGATGGAGGAGAAAGTGCCCAACCAGCACCGAGACCTCTCCACGTCGCCCCCGCTGTGGCGCACAGGGAAACTACAACCGGGAGGGGGAGCAGGAGGGGCGGGGAGAGTCTGTGCTGGAGGGGGGAGGCTGATTTAAACTGTGGTAAGTTTTTTAAAAAGTGTCCAAGGAAACATAAACATTAGTTTGACCTGTTTTTTTTTATTACAGCAGCCATTTGTACATTAAACACTACACAGGCGTTAACAGTGACACTAATTGAGGCTCCGTTCCGTTTAGTGTAGCAGAGCCTCTCCAGTGAGCCAATAAGGGCAATGTGACCCTGTTTGAGCTGAAAGGAACGCAGCCTTGATAATTAGTATCATTAGTAACACCTGAGGTCAACTGTTTGATGGCTGCTGGAAGAGAAGTAAGAACTCTTCTCGGAGCATAAAGGTAACATTGACTTTAGTGTTTGACTAGTTAGTTAAGCTCATTTCATAATAATAAAAGCTTCTCTTTATACACAGTTACACACACATTAATCATAAACTGCCAACTTGCACATTCCTGCGAACTGTATTGCTTTTCATAAATGTATTCAAGTACGGTATTTAATGTACACATTGTCTCTTTTTTAATATATTTGTGGATATTTTCTCCTTTTATTTTCTCTATTTTTATCTTTATATATATTTTTCTGTGTTTATTGTAATGCATCAGTTTATAAAGGCAAATTCCTTTAATGTCAGAATCAGAATCAGGGTATAGAATAAGGAATTTGACTTGGTAAGTTGGTGCAAAACAATTAAACACAGAAGAATATAAATGATTTAAAAAAAAGAGACAATAAAAAGATACTTAGAATAAAAGACTGAAGAGCTGTATGGGAATGTGCAGGGGAATCTGGAAGTTAGCAGTGTGACATTTAATGATATGTGCAACATGGAAAGATAAAATCAGAGTAAAGTGCATTAATGTAACAAAGAATAATAAACCCGATTCTGATTCTGATCCAGAATAGTGTAGCTAACTAGCAAATTGGTCAAAATATACCAATATACAAACTGGTATAAAACTAGATAAACAACAAACCAACATCAGTGTTCTGGTCAAATTGGATTACAGTTGTATGATTATATGATATTTATGAAAAACGGCACATTTATATCCGAGTTTTGAGGACTAGATTGACATTTATAGGTCTGATAGTGGCTGCTCCTCCACTTGGTTTTGTTTTGGTTGCTTACTGTTTACTGTTCACTGACAGTAGTTTCCAGTAGTAGCTGGTGGCTTTTTTTAGAAATAAAATTCCTAAGAGAGTCTGAAAAGTAACCAAGTTCGCAACACTGAACAAAAGGTACTGCGAGCAACCACGATGGGGGAGTCGCACACTTCACGTTTTACTTAACAAAAGGAAATAAATTGACAACAAAAGGCTAAAACAAGAGGACATGTAACATATTTTCTACTGTATATTGCTGGGGACAGATGGGAACGTTTAGGTACCCAAAGAATGGGTAGTTATGCCCTAGGTTGTAGTGTCTTGTGTACATTGGGACGGGACTCAGATGTAGTTTTATTGGGTCTGTTTACCCAAATTTCTAAAACAAACCAGACACATTTTATATTGATTTATAATCGATTTCTGTTCACTTTACAACAGGGGAAACATTACAATGCCCAGTTTCCTCCACAGACAAAACTATAAAAATGATTGATGTCCTGTTGTTTATCCAGAGAAACAAAGACACATTGCTACATTAACTTTTAAATATAATTTATTAACTAACTGAATTCACTGCTAGCGTACTGGAATGATGGCAGAAATCTCCGAACCAAAACTGGTTGAACAGACACTCAATTAAGCACTGAGCCCGTTTCCTTTAAATCATTGAGCTCATAAAGAGTTGTGACGTTCTTCAGCTACAGCAGACATACAGTAGTGAGTCCACAGCCGGTGGAGTGTTAACAGGAAGAAGAAAGCTTCAGCGTTGAGCCAACTGATTACTCTCAGAAAGCAGGACCCTGTTTTAGGATAAGTTCATGTTGAACACATGTGGAAAAGCCATTTCCTTTTACCTGGTGAGAGGAAGGGTGCTGGGTCTATATGAACTATGGGCTGAGTGGAAGGTCTGCTGTGATTGCAATAACACAACCAAATCACACGTGGCTGTGGCGTCCACAGTGAAACCTATTGACTGGACAGGAAATCAGCTTTTTCCATCATTTATTTCTGCCCAAAAAATTTAACTTTTGCTATTTTTCCACTGATAAAGTAGCCTTCAACTCTATGGGTGACCTTTTTAATAAGGTAGCGCCCCTTTGAAATATATTTTTCAAACCAAGTGCCCCCAGAAAAAAGAGATTGAATACAGCACAATCTTGTAACTGTAAAACACTTAAATCCTACATTTCACTTGTTGAGAATCCATTAAACTGATTCAAACCAGAGCAGTCTCAGTCTAACACTGAGACGCCATTGAAGGTGCATTGAACTGTGTTTTCTCTTATTATAATTAAACCAGTGACAGACAGTAATGTTTGTGTGTTAAATTAAAAGTTCTGTACGCTGGCGGCCAGTTTGCAAAGTAGTCAGACGGACCATCCTGTAACTTTAAAGTCACCAGTTATCTTATCACTAAGCAGCTACGAAATCAGACCATTTGTGACTGATTCAGGATCAGTGTTGGGCTAGTTACTCAAAGAATTATTACTAATTACTCTTTTCAAATGTAATACTATTACTTTACTCCTTACTCACTGCCAAAAGTAATTAGTTACACTACTAGTTGTATTAATTTTCCAAAAAATTGGTAATTGTGTCCATGATTAAAATCCAGTTTGGTTTGTTAAAATCAAAGTAATGTGAATATTTCCATTTTCCAAACTAGTTTCTTCCTATTTTTGGGGGTGTTAACTGTAATATTATTAGTTAAATGTATTACTAATTAGTTACACTACTAGTTACTGGGTAAAGTAATATTATTACTAGTAAT
>NW_023339807.1:23448901-23461392 GCF_004916995.1 Morone saxatilis | reverse complement strand
TGTATATATGTGTATATATATGTAAATGACAAAAGCTGGCACTTATTAAGGCTAATACTGTAATATTAGAGTAAAACAAATGTGTTAATGTGAGATCAGTTGATACATACAATAAACAAACATGTTGGGATCTCTTAAATTGGGTAAGAGGCATATTATGAGGCATATTATTTATTTTGAAGCTGAACATTAAATATATTAAACATGTAAGATTACAGTAACAGTTATTACGCAAAAATATCCCAATATCCAGACTGAATATTCCTAACAGTTGCACTACTTTTTGCATTATCTGCTGCTAACACACACACCATTACACCCTTGATAAGATATTGTTTGCCCACTGATATACTGGCTGGGATCTCAATGAAAAATGTCTCTTGCAAAGAAAATGAATATACTGTCAGCTTATAGTCTATGCTTAAACAAAGGGAAAACTGATAGTGCTTACTGTGTGTGTGTTTAGTGAAGCTCTGGTCCAAACCACTGACCTGGATCTCAGAGAGGAAGTGAAGTGTTTAAATGAGTGCAACAGATGTGAACATACCGCGATACACTGGAGACATCCTGTGCTTCCACTGTAGCTCCAGTGAGGAGGGTCTGTAACACACTGACATACAGCGCATACAGACAGTTGAAACAAGAGCAAATATAAAGTTATAATCTGCATATTTTTAACATGTCAAATAATAAATAAAGTAAAAATTAAACAGATAATGGCTTTATTTAGGAGGTATTAGTTTCTTTATGGGTGCTTAGTGTACCTTACATAGGCCTCAGGTAATGGTGGACCCTCTAGTGGTTGTTGTTGGTCACTCAGTCTGGTCCAGAGCCGCCTATCTGGACAGTAACTGGCCATGTTATCATGTTCTCCCCACCTACCTTTTGTGTTTTAAACTTCCTCTTCAAAATGAAAATTCCTGCATAATGTGGGACTTTAATGACCAGATTGCCATGAATCATCTGATCATACCGATTTCTGTAACTGGATTTTTGTTTTATGCCATTTATGACATTACACTCTCAAGACAAATTTCTACTGAACAGAACAGAAAGATTGTCAGTATGTTTGTTTGTCTGTTGTGTGTGTTCAAGTTTTTCTTTTCTACTGGCCTCCCCATCATAATTCTGAATACATTTAGCTGTGGATGACAATAGATTGGAGACAATAATAGAGCAAACAATCAGTCGATTAATGGACAGAAGACCAATCTGCACCTTCTTTGATAACTGTTAATAAATGCCAAGAATTCACTGGTTTGGACTTCTCAAATGTGAATATTTGCTATTGGTCGGACGTTTGGAGATGTTTACTGTGGGTCTGGGAAACTGTAATAGACCTTTTTTGCTATTTTCTTACATCATAGTTGAATGTTTTAATGATTCAACAGTTAACTGAGAAAATAATTAGGAGTTTAATTGATAATGAAGTTACAGTGAACACATGTAAATGTTGATCACATTTCTACTACCCTAAATAAATCAACCAGTGGTTATCAAACAGTGGGGCAGACGACGGTGGGGCATGGAGCCACTGCAGGTGGGGCAAGGATAAGAAAAATATGTATTGGAACAAAACTGAATTCATATTTTATGTAGGAAAAAGACTTTGCTGATGCTATTGTGCCTACTGTTATTAAACAAGAATTCAACTTTGATCCTTTTTTTATGATAGTTTTGGTTCCCTTGTTGTTGATAATGTTTTGTAAAACTTGCGGGGTGTAAACTTTTAAAGGAGGGCAGGACAGAAAAAGTTTGAGAACCGTTGGTGTAAACAAAAGTTTGACTAATATAGTTTCTGGTGTTTCACTTACATAGGTTGTTTCGTACTTATTGTGGGAAACACTCCTGACAAACCTCTGTAGTGGTGTTCAGACAGAATTCTGCAGGTTGATTTGTGTCTAATATCACTGCAGTGGTGTTGTGTCACTTTAATAATCTCATAAATATTGTAAATAATGTAATTAATGGCAGTGAAATGACAGTTTGGGGCTCTTCAGCAGAGGTGAGGTGATACTATAGTTTCAGACCACTTGACACCACCTAGTGTGTACAGAGAATATAACAAGTGAACACAAGAAATTGAAAATGAGTCATGATTTTATTTTCAGCTACATGCATGAAAAACACAAAAACTTGTCGGTAACAGATTCACATCTACACTGTTTTATCATCACATATCAAGAAGGATTGGATCTGGGGATTTTCTTATGATATTTGCGAATACATTTTATTAACAGTCAGAAAATAATAAATGTATATTAGTATTTAATCTGACCTGTGGAATCACAAAAAAAACCATAATTTAAATAATTCACATTTAGGGTATTTCGACGTTATGTGAAGTTCTTCAGTACATTACATGATCTGTTTGTGGTATGAATATTCACTTAATAATAAATCCAATCCAAAATGATACCATGATGTAATAAAGGAAGTCATAAAAATGTTAAAAAATAAAAACTCAAGGAATAGCAGTCAGCTCATGAGACAAGTTACAGATCAGCAGAGGGGATTAAAATAGCAAACACATTATTGCGAATGACACCGCAGCCCACAAAAATAGGACAACCGCAAAAAAAGGAAGGAAAGTTGCTCCCACACCAGCAGTTATTCTTGATATAACAAGTACTGAAGCAAGCCAAGAAGGACATATTTTACATTTACACATTCCTGTATTTTTAAATCCCACTGTAAAGCTCCCACATTTTTACTATGAAATTAAAAATATCCCTTTTTTTTTTTTTTTACAAAGTTGTTTCGTAACTAATCATGTAAGAGTCTTCACAGTAGTGACATTTGCTTTTAAATCACTCGGATGAATAAGCTGAAATTAAAGACCTAAAGAACAAAAACAAACAAATGACATAAGATAATACGTCGTCTATATTGCACGATACAATATCAAGAATCATGTTTTTCTGAAACAAAGAGAGAGAGTGGCTGTAGGAAGGAATGAAAAAAAGGGCATAAGGAAGTGGAGAGGAACAGCTCAGTGGTTTTTCATTGTGTCAGAAAACTCTTCTTGTACCTTCAGTTGCTGTATTTGTCGTTAACAGTGGTATGGAGCAGTCGGGGCGGGCAGCCTTTGCACTCATACAACATTATTATCAATATCTGTAGATAATGATCAGGGTAAAGTGCTTCATAACTGAAACTACTGCTTCCAGTAATTTAATTGTTGAGGAGTGACTGTGTAAACATGATGGGAATGCCTACTAATAAATGTGAACATTAAATAATATCTATTCTGTTGGCACCAGGGTGAGAAATGACTACAGAGCTCATTAATTCTGGCTGTGGCAGGTTCAGATTGTCTGCTTTTACCAGCCTGTTTGACCAGTAAACAACCACAATAGCTCATCCAAATGTCACACTTAAAAGGAAAACAAAGAAGTGGTTGGGAATTTTTAGGAATGGATGAGCCATGTGACTAATTTAAGAAAAGTTATGTCCCTGTCCGTTATTCCGTTATCGCTGAGATTTCCTACATGGAAGCCACAGCAGTATGTGACGCCTGGGCTTTTCTGCTTGCCTTACTGGTAGACCTGAACGTGCCCATGCAAGGAGGTGGTGTTCCCCCCACAGTCCACATACTGGTACATCTCCTGGGAGACCTGCTCCGCGTGGCCGAAGTACGACGTCGTCACCGTCACCCTGGAAAAATAACCACAGAGTCATCTACTGTATGTCAGACAACAAGGTGAGTCAGCACTAAATCCTGCACTGGTGTGGAAAATGTGGATGATTCAGCAGATTATAAATATTGATCTGACTTTTTGGTTGACTTGAATCTAAATGAGAAGATCCAAAGAACCACAGATGTCCATACCATGGATATCTAAAACAGTTAATAGTTATTTAATAGGAGTTCATGACCAGAACATTCATCATCTTGAAAGATCAGCAGGTTTTTGGTTTAAAAGCTGCACAATTAATTCAAATATTATTAAATATGCAAACCGCAGAAGCTGCAATTCTTTGATAAAGGAAAAATTGTGTCAAACAGCATTATAATGAAGGACTGTAGTGCTGCAGAGATGCCCTCGGCCTACAAACTGTGTCCTCCAGATGTAAGGAAACATGTTTGTTTGCTACAGACCCCAAGAGATTTCACATTATCATGATCAATCTGTGAAGCAAAAATCATCATTCCCACACTAATTATATTGCAGTCACAATATCTTTACCTAGTACAGCTAGTTTACCTATAGAATAATCAATATAAGTGATAAGTCACTCTAAAGACAAATAATTTTTTAATTACTAATTGTTAATGCCATTTTTATGTTATTTTTATGTCATTGTCGTTTTCCTCGTTCCAGTTGTTTTCCACATTTGGGTGTTTCAGTCTGTCTTTTTGGGGGAGCTTTTTCCCTTTTATTAGATAGGACAGCTGAAAACAGACAGGAAACAGGGCAGAGAGATTGGGGGGGTTGACATGCAGCGAAACGCCATAGGTCGGACTTGAACCCGTGGCCCCTGCCTCAAGGACCCAACCCCCGCACATGGCTCTACCAGGTGAGCCATCTGGGTGCCCAGTCTGTCTTCTATTGTTAAATGCATCAAACGAACACTCACAAATGTCCCTCAGGGTATTATGGTCTTAGATGTAAAATCACTGAAATGCAAGAAGAGCCTTTATAATATTAGCTGCCTCCATTTTCACTGGGATTCAGTCTGATGTTTCTTGGCTAGAAAGCTGCTGTTTGGCCTTGACCACAAAAGAATAAGAAGTCAGCTAATAAAGATCATTTCTGCCTTGGAGAAATGTTCGTCTTCGATATATTTACAGTCTGTTTGAAAGTCAGCATTGACATGTAAATGAGCAAGGCACCCAAAAGGCCTGCGTATCCCCTGTTGGTCTGAGCAGCAGAAGGACGTGTTGTTTCTGGGCAGCTTGTGGGTATGTGTGGGTGAAACTATGCGAGTGTGGAGGAGAGAGAGAGAGAGAGAACATTCGACTGCAGGATGTAAATAAATTAATACATTTAGAAAACTGAATATTGAGCCACACTTACTGCATCATGACCACTATGTTGTGGACTTTAATGGTTGGCAAGGTGCAGTAGTCACTGTAAGAGAAGAAGGATTTTATGATTGTATGATTTTTAAAATGATAAAAGTGTGAACAGTGAATATTTTTATGACTTCTAGCTAAGATACTTACAACATATAACTCATCTCATCGGCAATGGTGGTGGGGACTGTGTAGTCGATCTGAAATAGACATCATTTATGAAGCATTTCAGGAGCAGAACAACATTATACACTATATTTATGCTAATTATAATACAATGAATGTACGTTTTTACAGTTTTATCCTCAATCCTGTTTAATCCTGCGAGTGGTGATATAGCGAGCAGTGGTAGCAAGATTTGTAATGTCACAAGACTTAAAGACAATGAGGCTTTAATGGTGCTTAAAAGATTTGTTTGAAGTCCGGATCTCTGTGATTTAAGCTGGACGAGGTTCCTTGGTATCGTGACTCTGGGTGTAACAATGAGCTGTTGTAGTAGGCTGTGGATTTCAGTATCTATAGTCATTGAATTAACTTTCTTACCAGCCATGAATCTGTAACTATGCAGAGTCCTTTGGGTGTACGGTGAAATGTATTTCAACCCACCTGCCGTTCATCCAGCGGTATGATCACCGAGCTGTTGTTGAACTTGGCCTTGCCTATCACCGTCTTAGAGAACTGCACCTGGGCTGTGATGTTGGTCACAGATACGGTGTAGTAGTTGTTATTGGTGATGTTCAGAGTGCTCTGGATGGAAGAACATAAAAGGTGTGAGATTCTGGAAATACAGTGCGTGACTTTTAAGGAGATTTACACATTTATAGCATTTTAAACCTGCAGTAACAGAGTTTTTGGCCACTTGGAGGCAGTGGAAACAAGCTGTAAACACACAACACTGACGTATTATCACCTTTTAAGTTGATATGGCGAACTTGTTAGCAAACGGCTGCCTATTTACACATCCAGCAGACATGTATCAAGCAGCACTTGGCAGATTTAAGTCCAATAGTCACTCTGTTTTTAGGTCTTTTTTTGTTTTTTATTAACCCTCAAGGGAAATATCTGCGACTTGGTGTTTAACCGGTACTGTACTGAGCTTTTCTGCTGATAATAGCTCTCTGTTGCAGCTGCAAACACTACTGACAAGAGCTGTGAATGAACCAAAACAGTAAAGCTGCGGGCCAGAAAGCAAACACAATGAGCTGAGAGACACTAAAGAGCTGAGTGTATTCATCACTACAGTGGACCCCTTTCACATACAAGTAGTCATGTGATCCATTGTTAAAAAATAAATATTGATTATAGCCGCTTTTAAGTCTTTGTCATAAAAAAAGCACAAGCCCAAATGATTAAACTCTCCTCCATGGTAGGTATGAAGTGAGTGGCTACACAATCTTACTGTAATGTTGAGATAGACGATTCGTTTGTCCAGGTCGTAGGAGACGTAGGCAGACTTCACTCCCACGTAGGAGACATCAATAGAGCGAGGGAATAGGAAGAAAACGGCGAGGCCAGACAGCAGCAGGCAAAGTGCCACCGATATCGTGACATACAGCTTTCTGCAGGAAAAAGAACAGAGAAGTGAGACCCCCTGAAACCAGCTGATGAGTTCAAAGTCTAACATGTTTCTGTGTGTTCATTGAGTTTCATCATGCAGACAGCTAACTCAATCAATCTTTAAAAAAAAGTGCACTGAGTGCAGACTTACGTCCTGCTTGGCCTGAGCCTTTGGTCGCTGTATGGAATCAGAGCCACGAGCTGGTTCTCTTGGCCTGTTTGAATAATTCAAAGAAAAAGTCATTTTACTGTTGAGAAAGGAATATGTTGTAAGATTGGTAATGACACTGTGGTACAACTCCTGAGGAGAATCTCTCAAAGTTGACTTTAGAAATTAGGAGTATACTCAGTTTTATGGATGATTGGTTCATTCTTACCCGTCAAAAAGTATAATTTTATGCATTGATGAATCAGTTTCTTGGCTGTAACTAGATGGCAATCTTGACCGGATTAGGGGTTTGTCTAACTGGTACAGCAGCAGGAAGAACATAAATAGTTTGAGCTGTGAAAACGTTTTAAAACGTAGCAACTGTTTCCCATTCTGTTAGACAAACTGCGAGAATTTAAGAGCATCAATATTTAATGAAAATGTCCTGACAGAAGCTTAAAATATTCAGGCGAGCAAACTTTTGTCTCTAAAGCTTGGAAAATAAAACAAAATGGCCTATTAATTTAGTCTGTTTTTTTCTTGTACGTTATATTATATATTTGCTACATCTCTAGATTTAAAATGTATACCGATTAATGGTTATTTGAATAATCTATAAAGTTTTACCTCGTGGGATTCTGCCGGTGCCCTGACACGTAGGGCATGTGACGCTGTCCCGTCCGGTGAACTCCACGTAGGGGAACTGAGATACGTCGCCATTCTTTCCATCTTCCTCCGTTTGACCGTCTCTGTACTCGCCGTTAGCCGTCAGCGCGTCCTGACTCTCGTCTTTGTGCTTGGCCAAGTGTGACTGGGACTTGCCCATATCTGCAGCTGTCTACAACACCCAACACAAAAGATAGCATGAGGAGAGAGAGGAACTGCAGCTGTATGTGCTGACTAACCACATGCCACACAACCGCATGAATGTGAAACTAAAGCTGGACGCATTCCAGGCAACATTTCCCTGAAGAACAAACTGCTCCACTGCTGCACCGTCTATGATGAAAAGCCTCTGGTAAAACTTAATACACTAAATAATTCTGTAAGACTGTGACCTTCTTAATATTATCACCTGTATTTAATTTCCAACGTTCTCTCTGATATAGAGATTTACAGCTTAATACTTGTGTAGTATCCTCCTAAATGATCATAGAATTGCTATAATTCTTTTAAAATGATACAGTAAGACTTCTCCAGGGCTGCTGACTAGTCAATTAGGCAACTTTTTGGTCATTAAAGCCTTAACTGATTACAAAACTGATTATCTTTTTATGGGGAATGAGCTGTTGGTCCTCAGCGAATACTGGAAAGTATAATAAATATGCTTATAAGTCTTTAGTAACCACAAGGTTTTAAGAGACCCGTACGTATGCCGATATTCATCTGGGGTATATTAAAAGAAATAAATTGTTTCATTAAAATCAACTAATTGCATAGTAAAAATGTGCCATACATGTTAATGCATCAATAATGAGCCAGTTATATAATAATATGACCCTGACCGGAGCCAGTCATCACTATGAGATACTTTAAGTACTGACTAGTACGGTAAAGTATTTTACTATGTAGAAACACACTGAAAATACTCTACTACAGATAAAAGTCCTCTATTGAAAATAATATTTTAGTACAAATATCAGCAAAATGTAAAGTGAACTAAAAGTACTCATACTGCTTAAAAAATGATCCATGTGAGTGCTTTACTATATTTACTATATTAGATTATTATTACTGATGCATTCATGTGTAATTAGCATTTTACTATCGATGTGGAGCTGATTTAAACTATTTTACATACATTTGAGATGTTTAATATATTTTAGGCACAAAACATGATTAACTTATGAAACATGATGCATTTGTTGTCATGTTTTATAAATTCATCATATGTTTTGTACATCAAAGTCTAGTCTGCAAAATAATAATGTCAGATAAATGCAGTGGGAGTAACTTAGAGGACAATGGAAATACTCAAGTACAGCAGTACTTGAGTAACTATACTGAGTTACTTTCCACCACTGTTGTGGAGAAGGTCTAAATGCTGGTGAGAATAGTCACAGCTAACGTTACATAGAGTAAGCATAGCCAACTGGGGGGGGGGGACTAACACCGTTAACACAATGAGATGCCACACACAACCCGCAGGCTGTTGCTCAGAGACGTCCTGGATGTCTAATGTGTGTCTAACATACATTATCAACACGGCCCAGGCCGCCATACTGCTGAGCCGTTGTCCCTCAGCCGGGAACACAACGTACCGGCCGGAGGAAAACGGCTACAACGCCTTTAACCTCCCCGACAAACGCCACATTTGACCGGTACATTGTCATTTAAACACGAAATAAGAAAAACAAAACTGCGTTCCATGTCGTCACGCAATTCTAACGTTTGATCGCATACATTAACGGTCGCTCCGTGGAACGCTCCGCACAGATACGTCATCGGAGCCGTCGAGCGTTCCACACGCGGTCAGCTGGCTTACATGTTCGGCTACCGTCTTACCTGGTTCTGTGTTTTTATTCTGACTCTGGTGCCATTCGTTGTCGCGTCGTCGCCGTTTGTTGTGGTTCGCACACCAGTGGGGAGTGCAGCCGCCCGCCCCGCCCCCTCCGCCTCCTCATTGGACAGACTTAACGCTAGGTCGCGTGTATCGGTTTCCACCGTTTTAATTCACTGTAACGCAGCGGCTCCAGCGACCGTTGGAACGTTACGCACACACACACATATATATATATATATATATATATTATAGAATGTTCTGGGTGAATACTCGATTCTGATTGGCTGCTGGGTGTCCATTAGTACCTGATGTAGGACACCTAAGTAGTTCCAACCGTTCTGAATGAATGCGCTGCAAAGAACTGAGTTAAATATCCCATTAATGTATCTTTACACTACAGTGTAGTCCTTCAGAGGCTGTAACGCACAAACCCCTCTGAACTTACTCATACTTTCTGTTTTTGTGACCAATTTTCTACAAATTTAAGGCAAAATGGTATAAACAAACATATTATACATATTTTAGTAAAGAAAGAAAAGTAGATATTCACATTGTCCATTATTCCTGATAATGGACACCTAAGTCGGTCATTATCACTTACATAAAGAACGCCGATATATTTGGCTACCCACCTAACTATAATTACTGTAGAAATACCAGTGGTGGACATAAATCTATATAAATACCCACAATAAAAGTCCTGCTTTCAAGTAAAAGTAAAGAAATACTTTGAAACATAAAAACAATATGTAAAAATGTAGCCTATCAAAAGTTACTAATTACTTTATTAAAGGTTACCTCCTTTAGAGTATTATTTAAGTATATAGCACTGTGTTATATTAATAGGTTATTACTGATGTATTATCATTTATGTACATTTTAATATCATAGATCATCACAGTGAGGCTATTATAAAAATAATAATAGAAAATGTTATACATAAAAATGGCTCATTCTAGGTAACAAAAACATACACCATGATTACTGAAAATTACCACTGAAAACATACTTATGGATATTATATTAAATTCCTGCCAGTTGATCCCCTAAATCTTACACACTGGATCTCTAATACTGTAGATGAACATAGATTTAAAAAGCCATTGTCAGGTAATGTCAATGTAAAATTAATCCTATAACATCTTGTGATCCTATTGAGCACAGAAAATACCATGAAATGCTATTAGGTCACTGTCAATGTGCTATTATGTATCAGAGGCCTATTGACCTGTTGTAAGGAGTGCAATCATGTGCCTATACGGTCATTAGTGTATCATTTTCATCAGCATCAATGGCAAAATACATCACTTTTAACTTAAATAAACAGAAAATACAGCTTTACTACCGAGATAAGAATATTTACTTTTGTAATGAAATCAAATTTATATGTCTCAATTGAATTAGTTAACAAATTAAATTGTTCCAGTAACAAGAGTTTTGATCAGATCATAAACAAGATATTTAGTATACTGTTTGATCCAAATTTGAGTCCAAAATAAGCCTCATCCTCAGACTAAGAGGCATCCACCGCCAGCGCTTGGAAAACTTTGTCCCACATACGGTGAACCAGACTGGATGAAGGCAGTTCCTGGAAAATCTTGTCAGCTGACCGAAAATGTCAAAGTTCCCGGTGAGATCAAATTTCTCCACAACCATCACCATTGTCTCAGTCTTAATGAGATAGAATTTACCACATTATTCAATTAGGCTACTAAGAACAGAAGTATCTCAGTGGAACATGCATCCCAGAAGATTGAGAACTAGATGGCGAGAGCACGGACGCTGGTCAGTCAGAGTTGGCGTTTTTTTTGCTTTAATTTAAATGACCAGGATCATTTATAACCAATTTAATAGTTATTAACAACAATTTACACAAATATTATAACTATTTATTTATACATTTATAAATACCAGTGTACACTTATGTATGTGTAGTGAACGTTTCATATTGACTTTTTATGTTTTAGAACAACAGTCAGTATGTTTGATTATGTGACCAGTGTATCTTTCTCACATTAATCCCTATTTACTGTATTTAAAGGAACATTAAACATCTTTATTGAGGATTATTTGATCAGTTGAACTATACACACTACTAAAAGAGTACTGCAAATGAATAACATCACTCACTAAATGTTGAAAGTTTATTTATTTTACCATAAATGATTTAAAAAAAGAACCTTAATAAAACTACAGAGGCCTAAAATTAAAGAGATTATAAGATCTCAGCTCACTGTATATCCAGAATACAGTCTTTCTTTAAAAACAATTTCCTAAAACAACTTAAAAGATTGCAGCTGGTTCCTGGGAAATGTTTGGATGTACTTTCAACCAGATGATGGCAGTGTGCTGTCACATGTGAATGTATGACTCAGCAGCACTGTGACGGTGAATCCTCTGGTCAACAACAACATGGTCATTAATGCCTGTGAGCAAACATCAAATTATAGTGATAATAGATTTGATTTAATGTGTTTAAGCTCTCTGATTTCAGAGAAACCACTATGAATAATGCATGACCCCGGCAAGCTGAAGGAACACTCACTCAGGAAATAGCTAGTGGACATAATAACCTGTAATGCTTTGCACCAATTGTGCTAAAAACTGACCCGGGTCATCTTAATATTTGCAGATATTAATTAGTATTCATTCTGGGTACCAGATGGTTATATTTAATGATTTAGGACAATACAGATTTTCAGTTTCGTCCACTTTCCTGTGATTGTAACTCAGTGACACTCCTGAGTCATTGTGCAGTGCTCTGTGCAGAAACCATCTGGTAGTCACATTAAAAATGTGCTAAAAATAAATTGCAAATGCTATTTGACACAGGTTGGCTTTAACAATGACTTACTTGGCGTTGTGATAGATGAGTTTGTCCTAATGCCAGTGCTAAATGACAGAAATCAGCATCAAGAGTGGCTCTGAATATCCCCTTAAATACGGATTTTCTTCTTTAGAGAAAATATGTTTTTAATGATGTGCATTCACAGTATTTTTTATATATTTTATAATAATAATAATAATAATAATAATAATAACAACAATAACACATTTTATTTATAAGAGCTTTTCTAGATACTCACAATAGACACACAAAAACATAAACATTTATATATATTTTTAATATCATATATGTACCATTAACAGTATATATGTATACATGTGCATAATGTATGTATTAAATGTGTTTCCCTTTTACATTTAGTTTAATGTATGTTTATATTTTGTATGCTACTGGATGCTTGAATTTCCCTCGGGAT
>NW_023339807.1:23448559-23448841 GCF_004916995.1 Morone saxatilis | reverse complement strand
TATCTATCTATCTATCTATTTCTTGAGGACTATTCTATATCAAACTACAAACAAACAAAATATAATTGTAAAAGAAAAGTCATTATTATCCATCATATCATTAGCAAACAGTTCACACATCAGAGTTGACTGAATAAAGTTTAACAACAGTTTTACACGGTGAAAGCATGAAGTCCACATTTCCCAGAATCCTCCGCGGCCCGCTCACCCCTTCTTAGTTTTTGCATCCGGGTCTGAACTTCCTTTTCCTCTGTGCCCAGATGCGATGAGGACCTAGATTTT
>NW_023339807.1:23426595-23448459 GCF_004916995.1 Morone saxatilis | reverse complement strand
AAGTGGGGTATGCAATTCTGAAATTTATGAACCATCTAGATTGCGTATTCACTACAGTTTCCCTATAATTAAATTTTGATTGTCCAGCAAGAAACAACATCAACTGGGTGTTGAACTTAGAGGACCGGA
Organism: Morone saxatilis; assembly: GCF_004916995.1. Lineage (NCBI taxonomy): Eukaryota > Metazoa > Chordata > Actinopteri > Moronidae > Morone > Morone saxatilis. The sequence goes on along the minus strand of NW_023339807.1, from coordinate 23,448,330 downwards.
ATATGTATCCTCAGAACAGCTTTATATGCAGATCTGCTGCTGCTGATATGAGAGTTTGGGATCAGAATACTTCCTCTTCTATCATTAACTGGAAATTACCAACAGCTATGCACCAGTAGGTGGTGGTGAGTTTGTCAACTTACGAGGCACTTTGGCAGGAAACCAGCCATTGTGCATATAAAGGGGGCCATCTCCACAGTTAGGTTTCCTCTAATCTGAACCATTGTGGGAAAAGTTTGCTGGTTTTGGAAATATTTTATCCCACCAGGTTAGAGATTTAAAAATTTGGATTTCCATTCCATGACGTTTAAGCCAAGCAAGATAAATTGCACTCCCACTTTCTCTAGTGTTCATTCCAGTTAAGAGCTAGATGAAATTGAGAATCATTGCAGGCTGTGCTTTTCTGTCATTTTCTTATACTGTGCTTTCCAAGCATGGGGGGACTCCTGGCTTCCAGGTGCCAATATTCCTTACCTTAAACAGTCTTGTGTGTTCTGTTGCGATTATTTCCTGCAGTTAGTTTGTATCTCAAACAAACCACACACTCTCTCTCTCTCTCTCAAGCAAAGCGAGGCGTCATGGCGAGGAGATTTGATACCACCACATGCCGAACAATCTAACCAAAGAAGAAAATGTGCTGTCAACATGCTTGTTATAAGCTTATTGCTTGCCAATGGGCAAATGGGTTGCGGATAGTCTGTCCTCCCTAATCTCAGAAATCCTCTCCTGTCACTGCAACTCGCAGTACCAATACAGTCGTGTAGTACACAGGGAGTACTAATTCATTTTGAATCACCGTGAGGCATATGAAAACACCTCAGCACTAGTCGGAGGAGGCAGGTTAAAAGTGGCAGCACTGGTCCAGTCCGCTGTGTGAGGAAGCTGCCTGTGTGTCCCCGATAAGAGGGAGTGAGTGAGTGGTGAGGACACGTCAGCCTACTTCAGGTGTCAGCACTTCAAACCAGAAGCAGGGCTTCAGAGGGAATGTGTAAAACTCCATATTGCAGAGGTGAAGTGGAGGATATTCTGAGTTTATAGTATTTGATGTGTGGTGTCAACTTGTTCTTAACCTAAAAAAAAAAAAGAGGAATGAATCCTTGGAGTGGTGACTCACTGGATTTGAAAACTGAAAGCTTTCTGCCACTCCTATAGAGGTTGTGGTATATTACGGCCATTTAGAGCTTTGCCACTAGAGTTATTAGGCATGAGCACGCATGTGATAGCGTATAATGCCAAGTCTGTTTGATTTAATGGGAAATTACTGAGCATCACTGAGAAGTGTACACCTATTAGTCCCAGGAATAAGCTGATGGATTGAGTGCTGACAGTGAAAATAAACAGCAGTAACTGAGTCCTTTAACACAATTGCTTTTAATAATTGGGGTCAAACAAGTTAGAATAATTTCCCGATCCCATATTATAATAATAATCTTAAATAAAAATAATAGATAAGAATCACTGTGCATGGATCAGAAGGGACGGTGTGAATTTGATTCATTCTGTGTTTGTCTGGGTTCAAATAAACAGTTGAATCATCCCAGTAATTATCATAAAGTGGGATTACAGAAAATCTTTCCATTTTGAAATGGATTCTCAGTAGGAATGATACGCACCCCAACAGAGACCACATAAAAAAAACTACAGCATGGAAAAATAGCATATTGAACAAAATTTACCAGGGATTCATCATGGTCTGACCCAGCAGTAGGAGGATTTATTTTACACAGGACTCAACAGACATTTTATGCAGCAGGAAGAAGAAGCAAGCATTGAGAAAAGGATATAAAAATCAGCCATGCAACTGTACGTGATGTTTGATTCTTCTAAATAATGTAGAACAAATTGAAAATCCCCAATTTGCAAATGGATGATGTCTGCTGTTGAGTGAATGATATCAGCAGAAATTGTGATAAGAATGGTTGCAGTCTTTGAGTTTTGAGGAATTTGACAGCTTGTTTTCTATTACATTTCACAATGGCATCAAATACAAGCACACCATCTGTTTGCACATGTGAAGAAATGGTTACAGGGCTAATCTGAAAACTTGAAAATACATGTTTTTTTAAACAGACGTTTGCCACCTTCAATTTGCTGCAGTACAGCACTGTTGACGCTTTTGTTGTTTTGTGATTATGTATCATCAGATGGAAGAACTCCTTTTCTGTAGACACAAAAAAATCCGCAATTTATATTTGAAAGAGCCTGAACAGCTCTTTTTTCTTTCCTGAACAAGAGCATTCATTCTTTCCCTAAATATTTTCTTTATCATGAGACCGGAGAAAAAAACATAAAAACACAGCGTATGGCAGCTGCAGCAGAATCAGAGGGATGGGAACCAGCGGGGCTGTATGCTTCCAGGCACTTAACCAACACTCGTCACTGGCAGGGCTGTGACACTTTTGGGACCGGATAGACCCCAGCAGGGAATGTGTGAAATAATTCCAAGCAGATCTACCATGCTCGGGCAGTTTACAATATCCTTTACTTGTTGTTGTCTCGTGTAGCTGACCTGTGATTCAACTCTGGTCAGCTCCACATCTGTCCGACTCTGGCAAAGATCACATGCGTTCATCCTCCTTACCACCCCTGCTGGGTTTGGTATTAGCAGCCTTTTTTTTGTGGCAGGCACTCATTGCGACTATTGTGGTAGCCATCATTGTGACTAATAGATTATAAGCAAGAGGCAGATTCAGTTCTTTGACGATGTATTGTAAAACTGACTGCCCACTTTCACTGTTTAAGATTCTTAGAATCAAAAACTGTATCACATAATGGTTGGGTGCCTTACAAAGCGGCTGGTTGATGCACGCACCAATTTCTGTCAAATTTTGCCAGCATTTTGTCTGTAGGCTGATGGTTATTTTCCACCCTGCTTATAAAGCATGTCATCTTTGAGCGCCATGCAGCATTTCTGATTAACTCCTGCTGGAATCCAATCTGATGCTCTATTTTAAAAAAGAGAACACTCTGGTTGAAAAAAAAAATAAATATCAGAGGGATTTACAAGGAGAGTTAGATAATAGATAAGGAAGGGGAAGATGGATGAAGTACCCAAGTGTATTTCTTCTTGTCTGCAAGATAATGCTGTAGTCAGGATGTATGGCTGAAATAATTGTGCCATAATGTGTGGTATAAAATATTGTACAGGAAGGAAGGCTGCACTGGATAACATTTGATGTGATTCTTTTTCAGTCTTTCTGCAGATGAGGTGTAGATCACTTTGGTGTCTTCTTACACTCTCAGTGGTGTGCAGACTGGTCGGTGGTCTAATTGGGTTCCCACACAGGTCAAGGTCAATTACCTCTGCAATCATCTGTAATACGTTGCATTAATCTTGCTTGGAGCTTCGGAAGCTAGACGGGAAAGTCTTAACTTATACTCCATACTTAATACCACACTACACATTATGGAAAAAAATCATAATGAGCAGCCAAAGTTTGAGCTTGTCATAAAACTAGTTGAATATATGGCATAGAAGAAAGTTAGCTACTCACTGAAATAAAACAATAGGAACAGAGCAAATTAGGATGCCGTGTAGTTAGCGCAAACATTGGCAAAGTTGTGAGGCAGATGCCTTGGCAAACTTAGTCATTAACACATTTTCAAATCATAATTAGAAACGTCTGTTTGCTACTGTCTGTCATTAGTTGATAGCAAAATAATATTTCAAACATTTCTTCTACTTTCTGTTTTGTTTTGGTTTTATTTTTTTATCAAAATGTTGCTTTTGTTTTTGTTTTTAACAAAAACTTGCAGGTTTACCACTTCATCCAACACTAAACTTGATAAAACACCACATGCATCTCATTTGATAGATCCCACAGTGGTGGTAACAGCCACTGAAGATGTTTTGACCCAAGGCAGATTTGGAAAAAGTAACTGTACAGTTTCTACTGTAGAAAGCAAAATAAACGGGACTGAACTTGTGTGCAGTGTTAAGATACACAGAATATACAAAAGAGCTTTGAGATCAGGCGGTACAAGGTTCTGATCTGACTTGACAGATGACTACAGTCAATACAGCTCAATAAAAGACTATGTATTCTGTCTGCAAGGCTATTTTGGTGTTATCACGTCAAATGGGATGTGACAGTCTGTAGTTACTCTAATCTCCCTGATCACCTTTTAATTTGTCAAATTGCAGCTTGATCAGGGAACAGGAGAGCTCAGGGCGGGGACAGAACAGGACACTGCATTGATGCAGTGCCGCCTTGGTGGTTGTCGGTCATGTTGGGTGTCTTGGGGTTATAATGGGCCGTGTGTGACAGTGGTTGCGGAGGTCAAAGGAGGGTCCCAGTGGTATCTTTCTCCAAAGTACAGCGCAGTTACATGCATTTATGTAACCTTGGTATTGTCATCTGTCTAAGGGAGTTTTGAGTGACCTCATTTCTTGGCAACTTAAACACTTTTTAGAGGATTGCATATAAAATTCAGAAAGTATTGCTAAAGTATAGCAGCAGTTTGGAGGGGAAAAAACAGTCTCTAAGTCAAACTGAAAGTGAAATTTAAATAAGTCTGTTTCTACTTCAATCAAGAGATTATGTCATATTTCATTCACTCCTCTTGATCTATTGCTATTGCATCTGACTGATCTTTACAAACCCAATTCTTTTTGCAAGAACAAGCTGGTGAATAGATTCAAAATTATGGGTCTCACAAAGACACTAAAGGGGGAAATTGTGGTATTTTTCAGCCTTGGTCTGGGGCATGATTTCTGGGTCTAATACTTGTAATTATGGCTGCTGGGACTATGGGTCATACTAACTGTGCACTTGCCACGGGGTGTCCTAATAGCCAAATGGTTAAGGAGCAAACCACATGACCTACTACTCCAACAAAAAGACCTGTGTGTGTGTGTGTGTGTGTGTGTGTGTGTGTAATACCCCTCTGTCTTTCCTTGTTTCCTGTCTAACTCTATACTGTGCGATCTAATAAAGGCGAAAATGCCAAATAATACAATAAAAAAATAACTTTTCTTCCTGTTCCTACAGTTGAACGTTTGAGCTTTGCGGTGCAGAATGATGTATGTATGTATATAAGGATGTTTTCTCTGTACTCGTTAAAAATCAGATTTTTAAGGGGTGGGGCCTACAGGCGTGATTTGTGACATCGCAAATAGTTTAGAAGTCAATCCTGGTCCAGTATGACTTTATTACAAGTTGTGACCTGTAGAAACTTAGAAGCCACCAGTGGCCACAGTAGATTGCAGACAAAATACATTTATAGTGAAGTAGGAGACATCTTGTGTCCAGCAGGAAAACTTTATAAATTAACATAATTTGCATATTCACAGATGGTGGAATTTGTAATGAGTTAGAAGGAGTAGATGCCTTTTTTAAAGGATTTTTATGTGGAAATTATGTTTTTTGAAGAAAAAAACATATCAGAAACACATTATTGTGCCAAGCAGACTATCAGTACTGTATATATGTCTTAATACATTTCTGGAGGGGATCTTTTACCCTTTTTCATTGTCAGAATTATGAGAAGAAGATGCATAATTTACCTTTTAACTTGTTTTGGAGACAGTAAATAAATAGGTTGTAAACTGGTTATCTAAAAACTTAAATTATAGGCTTAGTAAAACCAGCTGAAAGATTGTGTTGTGTCCTACATTAATCAAAAGTAAAAAATAGTGCATGAATGGAATGGGGGTAATTATTGATCAACATTCCTATCAACCCCCCACAGATGTATTCAGGTCATGCTGTGCTTTGGGACTGAATAAAATACCTTTTATACAATTTAAAAATATGAAAATGTCCTAAATTGCAGTGATGAGATTTTTTTCTTCCACGAAAGCAGAGATTAATTTAAATGTCACACACGCACACAAACCTTTATAACCTTGTGGGTGAGCGTGGGGACTAAGGCCTGTCTCCACTCTCATTTTTGTTTAAGTCTCAGCTAAGAAGCATAGCAACGGCACACTGAGGAGTTAATGAGCTTTACATACAAACACGGACACGCATGCACATGGAAACGCACACGGCTGTAGCCGAGAACATGCACACACCAGAAAAGTATATACTCTCAATAAAACACCCGCCCACACACACACATGCACATTCTTGCTTGTCAAATCATATTAACATCAGGTCAGACTGTTTTTTTTTTTTTTGAGCTAGTTGCTATGGCAGCAGTGGGAGAAAAATGGCCGTCTATGGGCCGCTCCTACAGGCGTCTCCAACAACAGGGCTGCAGCAGTAAGATTGGTGTACCTACTAGAGATTGCTCCCCTCCGCTGTGCTTAATGTAATGTGAGAGTGTGGCTCAAAAATGCATGAATAACTGAAGTGCTCTTGATTTATATGAAATGACTGCAATTTGTCATCGTAAAAAGGGGTCAAAACCTTTCCGGCCTCCACATTTAACCATTACGAGTTTTGTAAAAGCCCCAGAATAAAGTTTGTGCTGTTAATATTTATCACTGTTGTTATATTAAGTAACAGAATTGATGTAAAACTGTCTCCAGTGTGAAGTTAAAGTACATAAATCATTGTTTGTTTTTATCTGATTTCCCTTTAGCTGATTGTTGATATGATTATTTTCTCATTAAACTGATTATGAACACGTTTTAAATGACAGTCAGGTAGTAAAAACTCACACTTGCGTAACAATAGCAATACACATGCTAATTTCTTTACTTTTGGCCCCAATAAATCTAAAACAGTGTTGTGTGTGTTAACTTTCTAATGTCCAGAACAAGCCCTCAGGAATCTCCGAGTGTAATTACATTAGTTTCATTTGGCAGATGCCAAAATCGTGACTTTCCATCTAGGTCAAATTTTGCCAACAATGTTATAGACGAAACCATGAAGCCAAGTTTTCTTTTCTCCTGCTGTGAAGTGAACTGCAGTGTGCCAAGACTTTTTGTCATACCCTGGAAGCACAAGTTGTTTACAGCAAAGTGAGTCAGAAATGAAAATCCCTATAATCAAGTACAATAAACACATAGGAATCGTACACTTCCTGTGGGCAGGATCCTGTAAACAGTGTTTCCCGGACCCAAAGGTAGTCGTAAAGGTTCTAGTGTCAGCACATACTGGCATGTAACCCTTCCTCCACTGTTGTCACTGTGTTTCATATGTAATTCACAATAGGAGTGATCCCGACTGCTCCGTAAAAGTTTTTCCATCAGTAGCCAGGAAGGTGCTGTGCATGCTGGCGTGATGCGGAGGCACAGATTTGGCATGTGGGTCGAGCTTCTTTCTTTTTTATTTTTTTATTTCAGTGGCTCGGGCAGAGTGGCCACTAAAAAAGCAGCCCTATCTGACCTCGTTCTGCTTCAGCCCCTTTTCGGTCGCTTCTGATAATGACACTGACCCATATTTGCTGTGACGATTCACAGACGGTTTTGTTTGGGACACAAACAACTTTGTATGTTTTCAAAATGAAGTTTTTATCTACGTGTGTCCAGAGGGAACCAAAATGAGACTGAGGGGGAAAAAACTGCCCCCAAGCACCTGCATACAAAAAAATACCCACATTTCAAGTTTGGGATCAAATAATATCCTGTTAATTCTATTTAATAATTTGAATTTAGTGTTTTAGTGTTTTAACTTATGACCATTTTTTACAGTTTAACCGTCACAAAACATTTTGTCCTTAATTAGCAACATTAACAATGAATTGATTTAATGATTAATAATTAAACTTGAAGAGCACTTACAGGTTGCTTACAGCAATATATGCAGAATTTTTGTAGATTTATGAACCTTTGACCTCATTTACTGCAGCATATTTCTAATTATGCTGATTATATAAGCACTTTTTCCACACAGTTGCTTATGAAAACAGCCTGAACGAGCAGAAAAGTTTGTTTGATATGCTAAATCATGTTCTTTTAGAATTGCTTGTTAGGCTAACAAAGTTGAAAATGTGTGTCAGGCTTTTGTAAATCATTAGATTAGTGAAATGGGAAAAATGTAGCAGTTTGTTGGCTGTAATTTTGGAAGTCAGGTAACTGTTCAAATTGATCTGATGTGCTTTGTGATTGCCTGAGACAGTTGATGTCGGTTTATTTTACACCCACAGCCCTTATGGACTGTCAGAAAATGTGGTTTGTCACCAGAATAAACACATATTGGAAAATAATTAAATTGATTGCAGGAAATATTGCTCATGTACAAATATTTATAAAATAAGTCTATATTTCTAATGCTGCAAATAAGCAGAGTTTTTATTGCATTTGCAGGTTAAACAACATCAAAGCATCCAAGAATAAAAGAGGCTACATTTTCTTTTCGGTATGTTGAACAGTTCATCTCTCACATTATCTCTGTCATACACTGCCCTCCTCACACCTACAGTACATATCATCACACTTTACATTGTGCACTTTACATCTCAATCAATAACATTGTACTTTACTTTGCACAACACAGCAGTTGTTTTCTCTTGCTGGCTACATCTCCTTTCTATTCTTTCTTTTCTCTCATGTTTTCCTTATCATATCTTTTTACATCCACATTGTAAAATAGTTATTTTTTATAATCATTGTGTCAACAAGATTATCTGTAGCAGGGCCTAACTAGCTGTGACATTACAGCCAAATTTATGTTTTATTTTGGAGAACAAATATTTTTTCACTTCCAAATGACCCAGTCAATGTTTACTCTGAACTTTCAACATGCATATTTATAAGTCATGTTACCTGATAGCAGAGAGCTGCATGCAGCACACTAAAGTTTACCAGAAAGTGTAGTTTTTTTCTTCTTCAAACAGTAGAAGCAACTCCCCATTAACACTGAAACAGATTATTATTGCCATAATATATGTGTCTTTTGCTCCAGTGCAGATTATTTGATGAGACCTCCTTTGTTGCATTGGCCAAGAAAACAAAACCCAAGTGTCCTGCAACTGAAGGATTTTTGTTGTGGTCAGATCACCCTCGAGCTGCAAATACAATGCAAATACAGTCAATGCCACTTGACTGGCAGAGATAGAGACCGTCTGGAGGGAGGTATATTTGAGAAATTCATAGCCTAATTAGTGCTGGGCCCAAAAATGACCAAAAATCTGTGTCACGGTATTTTGTACGTTTCTAGCAGTTTTGTGGTGTATCACAGTATTTGTTTTGCATGAGCCTTTATATACCTTTATAGTGTCTTATTTCAGGAGTACATAGAATATAAACACACTTTAATGTCATCCTGTATCTACTGGAGGCTTTGATTACTATTGGCTTTTGTTGGCCCAGAAAAAGATACAATATATGAAGGAATCACAATGTGAACGATTGTTTTTTATGTAACAACATTTAAATTGCCTCAGTTTCAAAACTAAACATTTTGAAATAGTTATAAACCCTATAAACTGACACAAGTATTTAAGTATTCAGAGAGATACTTCTCAAATTTTCTGTTGCACAAGAACCAAATCAGTTACAGCAGTTGTTTCAGTTATGTATGACAGTAAATGAAAAATTCATATCATACAGGAAATGAAAAGCAATGTACCGATTCATCCAGTAAATTTGCAGCACTAGGCCTAATCTTTCAGAAAATATATGGATACATAATAGATAAAACAGGTTCAGCCGGGCCTGTCTCATGTTTATATTTCACAAAAAAAAAAGAGTTTTAAGTACATGTCTTCAGATTAATGATTGCATTGCTATCCAGAGAGGCTTTAATACACATTTTAACATATTAATCAAGTTGTTCATCAATTGATTAAATTGCTGTGTCCCACAGTGGAGGGTGAAAGTCAAGACTGAGTCAAACACAACAATTAATCAATGGTAAACTAAATAAAGCAGCAGGCTTTTTCCAGGGAAAACCTTGTGATGCTAATGGATGGTGTTCTTGTGTGTCATCAGACTAATTGGCTTTGGCTGGTGACCACTTGATGAGGCCGACTGGGAGTGGTCAGCCGGATAGACTAAACCCTTTATCTTATGGATTTCTTGCCTCTTAAAGGTTTCCACGTCACAATTTCCGACTAGCCTACACTAAATTCTAAGACTTTAAAACATACACTACGTGCTAATGTCGACACTGTCTATTTCAGTATACAAGGAATTTATTTATTTCACAACTTTTGTACTTTATATAAAGTGTGCCAAAATTGGAACTGCCAATTTGGAAATATCACTATGCTTGTAAAATGTTTTTGCAAGGATGTATTATTTTGATTCTTCATTTTTTCAGTTGTCTCCAGAGCTTTTTGCACATTTTTACAACCATTAGTAGCTTCTTCTTTTCCTCTGTGGGTTGTATTTTTGGTCCATAGTGTCCATCAACACCTCACTCAGAATTCAAGAGATTTTATGCAAGCCTTTTTTTTTTAAGTACACTTTATTCTGTCATTTTCCAGTGTGAATGTACTACACAGTTTAAAAAATGGGTTAGAAATACTATACACAGCTTGGGTCTACTGTGTGTGCATGAAATGGTTCCCACGCTTGAGATGGTCTCAGAAAACATTCTGATGTTAAATACATGCTGATATGGTTGCCAACCCTGCGTTAATATTTAAAACAACATCTGAGAGAAAAATCGGAGTTGAAACGATGTCTGTTGTTGCCCAAAGCCGCTCTCTGCACACTTTGTGAAACTTGACCTGGACACCTTCCCAGTATTAAAAGGGGAACTCCATTGATTTTACACATAATGGTCAGTTCACTAAGACAGTGCAAGTGCTATACAGGGCCTGTGTAAAAACGTTAATATAATGTTTTCTGAGGCTCTAGAGGGAGTTTTGTTATGTTTGAGAAAAATAGTCCCTGAAGATATCTATCTCCACCATACAGTACACCATACTTAGACCTTGTGCTGGTATATATGTAGGGTTAGGGGTATAAATTGAAAAACGTGCTAGTTGCTAGCTGCTGTTTGCAGACTACACTAAATTGTGGTTGTTAGTTTGGTTGGCGATGGTTGGTGTTATTCAGAAATCACCTGAATGTGTGTTTATGGAAGTTAAGAGAGCACAAGTAGAAAGGTAAGCTCTCAGGAACGTGCACGGCTACTTAATTACAGCGCCTGAACTGAACCAAAAAGTACCGTAATTCAGCACAACCTTAACCCTAAACACAACATAACCCTAAACCTAATTCTTTTGGCGTTTCCATTTTAACAAGTACATTTTCAGTGCTGTTGTCTTAGCGTTAAGCTAGCTGGGTTTACACAGAGACACAGTTAGGCAGCCATTTTAGGAGTACCTCACCAGCAGTGCTGTAGGCAGGGTTTTAGAAAGTAGTTACTTTTAGGCAATTATTGCACTTTTATTGTATACCACTATGTCCATGCTCACCAGAAGTGGTGGAATACTCAAGAAGTAAGGGTACTCATATGGACAAAAATCTGAAATGCCAGTACTCAGTATTGGTGAGTACAGGCCCACACTGCTTATTTATATTTTTACTGGTATCTGAGTTCTCCCACTTAAACACTTCACCAGCAATGAACAAACATATTAATAAAGAGAGGCAGTCTATGAGCAAGTTTGATTATCAGGTCCGGGCCAATAAACAACGTATATTATATTAGTTAGCAAAACAGGCTTAATTTAGTTGATATTAGCCGTGTCACATTGCAAACAATTTCCTCTATTTTAAGCTACAACATGCTCTATTTAGCTGCATGATGAAATTAGAGTAGGTGGATAGCAGCCTGTGTGTATGGCACAGGTTGTTAGTGGGATCAAAGGAAGTCAGGAGCTGCTGTGGCAGTGTCAGCGCTACGCCCTGCTGATGCTGATTTAAAATACAGAACGTCAGGGTCGCTGCGGCTGCAGCAGTGGCAACTTCTTGCTGTCTGAAAGGTCTGAAAGCACCTTTAGTCTCGTCTTAATCTCTTGTGAATCTACCTCTGTGGCAGTACAAAACTAAATCCAGAAACCCTTCTTATTTATTGTCATAACATGCACTCACCTTGGCTTCTCTCAGAATATACAAAGGTTGTCTGTGAGTGTGTGTGTGTGTGTGTGTGTTCCACTGAGCTGCATTTGAGATGAAAGGTCACACACACACACGCAGGTCTGCTTTCCACTCTAAGTAGGATCAAGAAAGTTGTGTGTGTGTGTGTGTGTGTGTGTGTTAACTGAACTTGAGGTGTTAGGTATTAGGTATACTGGCCAGAGCTCCTGGACTCTGACTAGTCTAAATGTGTGTGAGTGTATGAGTGTGAGTTGCAGAGAGAGATAGAAGGATGGACGGCCGTCCATCAGCTGATACTGTACATATTGCAGTCAAATTGCGAGAAAGAATTTGTGTTCATATCTAGCTCGCTGTGCATGCATATTACAGTAGATGCTGATGGTTTCTGTATATCCGTTTGAACTCTGAGTAAATATTTACCTCACCATATGGCTTTTAGTCAAATGTTTAGAAATGTCTGCAGTTCTTTTCCCTGCAGACATGCCAGGATCTCTGATCCGTGTAGCAGGAGAGCACTGTAAAGACTTAGAGGTACTCTGACCTCACGGTTGATCTCATAAAGCCATTACCTACCTTGTGCTTCCCTAAAGATTCTTTAGGATGGATTACAGGTGACTTATTCAGAGATTGGATTACTTTGATGAAGCTTACAGAGAGAGTTTGGCGTCCAAATGTTTGTTAATCAGATCTTAGTTTAAGCGAACCAAACGTGGATAAAGCTGAGATGTATTTATTTCAAGTCCTTTCTTTTGTGGCGGTTTGAAATGATTGCTAGACATGGGTCGGATAGAACTGGCAATCATTTGCAAACAGGGACAGATGGGTGCGGCTTAACTACATTAAATACCATTCTGAGAAAACAAGGTACGGAGAAATTCTTTGGAGTCATATCCTTACTTGGGGCTGTAAGGCACAACTCTGTGGCTCAGAGCAATGTTACAACCATTTCATGTTTGCCTCAGAAGTTTCTAGTCCTAATTGTTTTATCTTGAGTGGTAAAATCCTTCATCTATGGTCCTCCCAGCTCAGAAAATTATGCTTTATTTGCAAATATTACTCCCCAGCTCTGCTGAATCATCTCAGGCTCATTGGATGACACTGCAGTTTGTGTTAATCTTAATGTGGGATACTTCACTGTGAAAATCGTCCCTGGTGACTTTGGTGCTTACTTTTACTCCAGGCAATCATTAGAGCAGCTTTATCTGAGGAAAGATGTATGTGGACCATTTCACAGAATGCGGCATTCAACCAGTTCCATAACATTGTGGTCAACGACTCAAACATAGCTTTCCTCCTGTCCTGAAGGAGGGTACATTGCAGTATTACATCCAGGCCTTTGGTGTGTGTAGCTTGAATCTGTCTGGATCAGAATTTGTTTTCTGTTACTGGAAGAGACTTGTAGCATACTGTCACTGAAAATGAACAGTAAATGTAAATTAAAGTTGAAATGTCTTGATTATTTTTCATTGGTAGCACTGTTGTTGGGGTGTTGTGTACACTTGCTTTCTGTGTTTAGATGTACACTGCTGACTGTGCAGAGCTGTAATTTAGAGTTCATTTTAATCTATGCTTTGTGGGCTTATGTAAATAAAAAAAAATAAAAAAAGGCCATATAAATGAAATGTAGTATTATCCAGCCAGCTATCCACATCCATGCTGCTTATCGGGGTCAGGATCATGCTGGCAACAAAGCTTCAGGCAGCCTGAATGACATACAAGTGATGTTGCTGTGAAGCACTCGCTTCCGACAATCTTTGAATTGAGTCACCACTGTATGGGTCCAGAAATGAATTGCTGTACTGTACCCAGTTACTGTTTGTACTGCTGCTACAGATCTCAGATTCAAACCATGCAGACTGACATAGTTTTGTCTACGAACAAGAGGATTACATTTACCTCTTAGTACCTCTCAATTCTCATTTAGGACTAGATGTTTTTCTTAAATACATTTTTTAGTGCTCAGTATTATAATATTGTTAGCAGTCACATTTCTAATCAGTCAGCGAAGTTTCACGACATATCTTAACAGGAACATAGACAATGCGTCATATAGGGTCAGAATTGGGTGGCTTTGCTGGACACCTATCTGTGCAATTGTGTGTTACTTTCTAGAACGTAATATGGCAGCGGTCTTCTCACCAAATGATCAGATGGTTGGATATATACAAACGAGGGTTAGACCAACAGAAACTTGAAGATTTGTTGAAATTAGATGAGAGTGAAAATGCATAAAGAATCACACACTGAGTTAGATTTCAGCTCAGTTCCTGATTTACAATGCAGAACATGTGTTGTTTAGGGCTTGAGCAAAACTCTGCTGTAACTGCTGCAATCACTTCCTGCTATTGCTCCAATTGCTGCGGCTATTTATGTTGTATTTTATATGGCCCACATACGTTTCCCAGCTTCCACGTATAACTATACATCACTCATATACTTCATTCACATAATAATCTGAAGTGAAATACATATGCTGCCCACTCTCTTCTTTCGTCCAAGGCTTTAAAATTTCCTTTCGGCCTTGTTAATCTCCTTTTCAGCAATCTCTGACTTCTTGACTCCACGTCTCCTCTGGAGCACACAAGAGGCTCCAAATCAACCCTATTCTTTAGGCACCAAAATGAGTCTTGTAACCTAGTTTACAACCTGACAACATGTTAAGGGTTACCACATTGATCTGTCAGTCTACCCTGCCTTCTGATCTATGTAACCACCATATTCTGTGTGTTTAGATAACAGTATCTCTCAGAAAGAACCAGTCTATTGAACATGACTTCAGATCTGATGAGAAACTCGATTATCAAGACCCCGTCAAAGGATATCTTGGCCAGTTGCTGAATGCACTGACCATCTTATCTGCACACAGACATCGTCACTCTCACCCTGGAAGACCTCGTAGAAGAGAGACCATCACCCATATAAGTACTCAATGAAACTCGCATAATAAAGAGAACAAAATGAAATCTTATGAATACAAAATATATGCGCTAGCAGTCTACCAAACCAGCAGATTCACAAACCTATTAAATCTTGAATAAACAAAGCAAAGACAGTTTTTATTGCATCTGTCATAAAATTCATTATTAGTTTAAACTTGCCAAGAGAGACAAGCCCATTCAGTTGTTAATCATATTGCAGCAAGTTTCATGAAGGATCAAATACAGGGGTGATGTGTGGCATACTGCCAGAGGTACGTATGGGATATAAACTCTTTTTTTTTGTTATTGTATTTTATTATTGTGTTTGTATCGCTTCACTTCAGAGTCTTATCACTGTAAATCACCTCAAACAAACTAAGTTAAGAAAAGTGAAGCAGTGTATGTGCGTATCCCAGAGCTCTATGCTCTCTGTTCTACCGGGGGGGGGGAGGACACTGATCTCATTGTGTCACAAGAGGTGCATTCACCCCCTACGGCGTACACTGGAGCATGGTCACCAATTCCATAAGGCGCCAGTGTAAGGGCATGTTTTGACTTGCGCTGTTGAAGCGTTGTGTCCCCTCTTCACTACATGAGTCATTCTCTCGAGACCCAGTTTCAAGGGAATCCTGGGCTTGTCGTCTGTTTGACTTGAGCACTGATGTCACTGTCCTTTGTTTCACGAGTCATACTGTCAACCACAGCAAATCAACTCTTGAATACAACTGCAATACATGATTATAAGAATGTTAATAATTACGTGGTATAATATGTACCTTACATAACAAGCTGTAACGTTTACTAAATCGCTACATTCTCTTTTTTTTTTCTTAAGAAATACGGATATTCATGTCGATACATTCGATAAAACCTTAAAAAGACCACCGAAAGCTGCACATTTATTACAGATGTTAGATTAGATACATTCACTTTAATTGTCATTGCACAAAGTACAAGTAATAAGACAACTAAATGCAGTTAAGCATCTAACCAGAAATGCAAAGCAGTATATATATATATAAAATATAAAAAAATAACATTATAGATATATATATATATATATATATACAGCTATTAAATTAAGATATTTACAGTATGAACAGATTAGCATGTACATTATATAGTGCGGATGTAAGTGCAAGTAATTAAATTGGTTGACATTATATACAGACAGCTAGAAATGAATACACTATGGGAATATACCATAAGTACTGTATATTTTATATTGTATATTTTATATTTTATTTGTTTTGAAATTGAATGTTTACTTTTAGTATTAGGAAATGTCTTGTCTCTGTTGTGCCTGTGCCTGTTCTCACTGTGCCTGAGTGAGAAACGTCCTCTCGATTCCTTTGCATGTCTGGTGCATGTGAAGAAATTGACATTAAAGCTGACTTTGACTTTGACTTTGTAGATATGTACAGTAGAGGCAAGTGAACACACTATAGATATATACAGTAGGACAGTATAAATATGTGTTAGGGTGTGGGGGATTAAATAGTCCAGGTAGTGTGCGGTAGTGTGGCGGTAAAGTGACAACTTACTGGCAACAGCAGTTAGTGTGAAAGTTGTACTTGCACCCTAAAACAGAGCTTCATTGGCAAATCCACTAAGTTATTGTAGCTGACCACTTCACTTTTGCTACTGTACAGCTCATAAAATAAACTAGTCGCAACAAACTGATGAACGTAGTTGAGCATTTAGCAGCTAAAGACCCAGATATTTCCCTCAGGAGTTGGTAAAGACCAAAACACAGAGCTAAAAGAGCCAAAAGAATGATAATGTTGTTCCTTGCCACCTGTTGCTGTATCAGCTTAGATAATGATGATATGCCAATGTTGTATGCTTCCCTCAAGTGACCAAAAAATCTGTTTCTGCATGTTTAATTTGTTGTCCAAAAACTTCAGTTTTCTCTCCACACTGTAATTACACTGCAGTAATCCAAGAATGCGTTACTAATTCCACAAACATAGGTTCATCCTGAGAGGTCTGCTATTTGTCATCTTGTCACAGGACATTTCAGTCTGCATAGTACCTCTATTTGTTGCGTGAAAAAAACAAGTTGTATAGGTTTTTTTTTTCCCCAACAAAGTGATTATGGTCAGTTTACCTTGAAATGGTGTTTGGCCTACTGTGAGATTACTGTGAGGACTTCACTCTTCAATTCCCCTCTCCAGCTCTAATCAATAGAGCAAATTAAGGCAGTTACACCTGGTAGAGGGCTGGCAGCCAGTCTCTCTCATTTTGTCTCTAAGATACTGTGATACACAATGATAGACTTCAAACAAAACGTTTCAAATCCAAGTAGACACATTCAAGCTAATTTTTTCCCCCACACAGTATGCATTTTATTTTGTATTTGTTTTAACAGCATATGCCAACATGTAATTATTTGTACAGTGACAATAAACAATGTAAAGACCAGGGGCACTGGAAGTCAGTCAGAGTTGGGGGAGCTGAGAGAAAGTTAGTTAATATAATGACGTAAATTACTCAAATACTGTGCGACATTCATGTTTTGTGCATTAATTTGAACGAATAGGATCAACACCAACATGCTGTATGTGAACTGTACTTTATAAGAAATTGAAATAGGTCATCTTCTGGAAGAAATGTTGGTTGACTGTTGAAATACCTGTCAAATATCCGCAGTCAACCAATGTCTGAAAGAGGGGCAGAAAAGAACAAGTTGCATCACTTTAATTCTTTTTTTTGTATCAAAGTCATCTTTCTCCTTCAGCCCTTGTGATACACCGTTCTGACTCAAATATAATAACAATAAAGAAGATTAAATGGCTCACCACGAGTCTGAGTACTTGCTTAGCGCAGCATAATGGGCACATTTCGGTGTCAGCAAAAACATGCAGATGAAAAGTAATTGCTACACTTTTGGAAACACCATTTTCTGTGCCCTTCGGTTTCTGCCCAGTCGGTGGCTGTTTCAACAACTGTTGAGACCGTGGATAAAACAGCCGCTGACAGACAGGACATTTCTGTAAACTGTTCTCAGCAGCAGGGAAGACTATTTGTATAACTTGAATACATTTTCTGTTAGCAAATAAGTATATCCTCTCTGTGCATGTAAACACACCCAAATTTACAATAATAACGTTCAGTTGTCAGTCATCTGCACAATTGCAGAGTATGTGTATTAAAACCGGTAACCTTCAAGCACTCCATCCCAAGAATATGCTTTAATAATCAGTTCCAAACAGCTTACTTATTATAGAAAACTTGTCATAAGGTGATATTAATATCTCCAATATCAACTCATGACATTTTTTTGCTATTCAGTATCTCTCTGACAACAAAGGCTCACCCTTTAAAAGTCTTACAATTTTGACAACCAAGGGCGTTGCCTTTTATCTGCTGTCATTTTAAAAGAACTATAATTTGTCATTTCTTGCCATCAATCATTTTCTTTCTCTTTTTTTAAATGTTCTTTTTTTTTAGGGCTTTCATTGCCTTTGATCAATAATGACAGCTGTAGAGTGACAGGAAAGAGGGAAGAGAGAGAGAGAGAGGGGGAGGACACGGAGCAAAGGGCGACAGGTCGGAGTCGAACACTCGGATGCTGCAGTAAGGACTCGGCCTCGGTACATGGGGCTCCAGCTCTACCAGGTTAGCTATCTGAGCACCTCGCCATCAATCATTTTCAAAGCGGGACAGTGTCAGATTTATCAAATGGTGGATTTTGAATTTTAGAAATTGAGTCATTACAAAATGATATTTTAATTAATTACAAATGTGGGCTTTTTATTTGTTAATTACCAACTAGTTTGATAATCAGAGTTGTTCCATCCCATTGTCATGCTAAAATATCAAAACCCCCTCTGGTTTCAGACGCTCAGTTTAGAAGATTTGCTGCTTTTCTTTTTCATATATGATAATAAAATGGATATCTTTGGGTTTTGGAAGGTGTTAAATATAAAAGATAAAATAAGCTGGCGCTCCATGTACCAGGGCTCAATCCTTGCTACAGGGGGCGGGTTTGACTCCGAGCTGTGGCTCTTTGCTGTGTGTCCTCCACTCTCTCTCTCTCTCCGCTTTTCCTGTCACTCTACAGCTGTCACTATTTTAAACCCCCCCAAATATACTAACGAACAAAAACAATCTAAACTATGTGGATGACATATTTTAGTCACAAAATATATAAGTCAGATTTGAAGCAGGAGTTTTCGTGCTGCTATTAGAAACCTGATCTTGGTGTTGCCTTGGTCTGATTACCAAATAACATGCTGCAGGGACGCTTGAGTGCTGATTTATAATTCACTACAAGGAGCGCAATGATGTTTTTTGTTGATTCACTGTGTTTGATTAATCCATTTTAATAGTTCTAATCTCTTGTGGAGTGATTGTGTTTTCTCTATAATTATCTCAATCATCTTCTCTTTTCTCCACATCTACCCAGTCGGGCGTTTATCAAACTGCTGGCTATGTAACATAGGAGAGCATGTTATACACGCTTTACCGCTTTGGGCAAGTTTATTTAGAAAAGGACTTGATAGAAAAAGTCATTATAGGTGCAATTAAAGCATTGAGGAATTACATTTTTGCCATCATATCCCATAACACCTATGAGGAAATTTGTATCCACAGCCCATATTTAAAATACTAAAAATACCATCACTCACATACACACTGAGGCATAATGTGGACTCAGAGCTACCAGCAGATTTTTCTTTAATTATTGGTCAACAAACCTTAAATCCCTGATAAGCAACCACTCAGAGGAACGTAGCAACATTGGACAATTCTTTAGAATAATTACACACAGCCCTAAACAAACCATGGGTTAATGATGAAGAGTTAACACACAACACTTAAGATAATGTATGATAAAGCCTGAACGATACCCAGGGGATTAGCAGTGTGTTGTGGCAAAACAAACCAACTCAGCATCAGCATTAACATATGGATGTGCTGTATATGGCTCTATAAAGTATGGATTTAAGATAATTCGGTTCCATATGAACCATCACTCCGAGGAAGTCTCAAAGGATCTTACAGGTCGTGTGTAAAATCTAATCATTCAGGAGACATAATGAAAATATAGAAACTGCAGCAAAATAATAAAAACAATCAAAGCACAAGGCACAGAATAGCATACAGGACTGGATTTATAGATTACTTATAAAATGATAACATTAAGAATTATTGAAAGTTGCCGTGTGTATGAGAGCAGCTGATATGTGAGTTAGAAGCACAGTGTATGATGTGACAATATGCATCACATTAACAACGCTACAGATGGTCATATGCACAGAAGTCATTGTGGTGCATCGGAGTGCATCATAAATATACACCTTGTCAACATATTCAGTTACAGATGCAATATATATACATATATATACAGTATATGCTGAATTGGTTATGTACATAAAAACTCTGTATCTTTATCTGAAGTATTTTATTCATATCTGGTCATAAAATACTGTATGGAGAATTATTTTATGGTGAATAATTACCTACGTTTATGAAAATAGGTTTGGATCAAAACATCCCTCAAGAAAAGAAACATGTACAGTTTAGTCAAGAGCATACAGAGAGCAGTGTGGTACAAGTGAGTCGTGTATTATTAGTGATGCAATTAATAAAATATAATATCTGATTGATTAGTGAATTATTTTTAGTACATCTTACATTATAGACTCCATCTCTTTATCATGTTACTGAAATTCAACACAATGAAAAACCCTGCAGGCAGTATAAAGAGACTTCAGAGTTTTTGTCCTTCACTGTCCATAAGTTCAGTAAAAAAGAAATTGTTTCACCAAAATATAGTTAAATACAATTTGATAATGAAATGTAATAAAATTGAATAGGACTAGAAGTTCAAACTAATCATTTTAAATATCATAGAAATGATCTTCATAATAATTTTAGTTGTATCAAGAGTCTGTAGTAAATTAAAGAGTCCTACGTGTTTTAAAACGTGTAAAAAATGCTCTGCTTAGAATAACAGTTTGTGTCTGATATGGTTTTTCTACAAGTAGTTCAATTAACTAGTTAAACATTAAATTAAATTCAACATTAAATAGAGCATGTCTTAAATGTCTAAATGCTAGCACTGTTACTTTTTATTCAGAATTTGAATTTGTTCAAACGTGGTTAGTTTTCAAATACTCTAAGTGCAGCTATCAACTTGACCTATGGGATGCCCTATTGACCTGTCAGTAAACTAAGCTAGCAATGTTGTGTCATTTACCACAAAAATAGAGGACACTGGCGAGCAAAGCATGGGCCCGAGCCGTCCTGAGCGGATAGTGCTTTTATGGACTTTGTACAAAGCTCTAACTCAACAATGCCAACAAATCGCCAAACACTAGACCTATGTTATATATTGTGTTGAGTTGTGTTCATTCCACCAAATGTTTCCAACAACCTTTCAAACGCAGAGAAATACATAATGTTATTCAAGGTAACGTGTGTTGCTCGCCTATAATTTGCTATAACTACCTGGTAAACGCGGTTGGCGAACGCTAAACATAGTGTGAATAAAATTTGAATATTACAACATTATCTGTGAGTCACGTCAGGTAGATTTTTATCAGCAATAATGGTGGTTGTTTAACAATGAAGAAAACAACTCCCATTATTCCACGTCAACGTCATCAGACCAGTCTTGTTATTGCCTTTTGCAGTGAGAGAGACCCCCTAGCTACAGAAATTGCATACTGAAATATGCAGCCAGATAATCATCTGACATTACATTGAAGTCAACATCCGTTCTGTTGATTGTGTTTTCTTCAGATACTCGGTGTTGCCACACTGCTAGGCTCCTGTTGTCATACTGTATGTAACTAGTTTCTAAGGGCTTCTTTTTGTCCAGTGGAGATGGTGGCTGCTCCTTTCACTGTGATGTAAATTAGGACTTTTGATTGAAAGATGTTCAATCTGAATGATATATGTGTATATATATATATAATTACA
>NW_023339807.1:23399560-23426495 GCF_004916995.1 Morone saxatilis | reverse complement strand
CGCCCACCGCAGCACAACAACAACCAAGCAACAAACAACAACATAATTTGCCAGCCTCATCGCTACCAAAACCCAACGAGTCGGTCATCCTGCCTGGAGCCGCGAAAACAAAGCACAACCAAGTCCAGCCTGCGCCACAGATACGCGACCTGGCCGCGCGCGAGTTCAATTAAAAGCTCAGTTTCACGGCCGCTGTGCAGTTTTGCGTGCTGCTGCACACATGGAGCCTATTTGTCAAAAATTAGTCTTGGGATGCTCCAGAGGCACATCACCACCTGGTCACATCCAACACCGTAAACTGTTTCTGGCTGCAGCCTGATCAGCGGTGAACACGTGCATCGCGTTTGGAGAAGGCGGCACGAACGAAGAACAAAGTTGGTTGACTGTTCCTCTGCGGTTTCCTAACTACATACCAATACCCGGCAATGAAATTTGATTTACAATAAACTATTTTGTTAAAGCCACTTTCTAACTCCGGCACTGTCACTTCTTGAACACGTACATAATGTTGTAAACTGCTGTTCAACCATCTTATAATACTGCGCTCGCATAGCACAAACTAAACAAACAGTACACTATCAACACCAACACTACGACTCCTCATCTTATATTTTCTCACGCGTATGTGAAGAAGGTGTGTACGCGAGTCCTCCGACCATCCAAATCATTCAGCGACAGCTCTGCAATAGTCGAACACCGCCTCTTTTGCTTCTCCCTTTCTCGCTCTTCTACCTCCCCCCTTGCAGTCTCTTAAACAGGGACATCACATATCACATTCATACTTGACAAATTTACAAATATACATACCACGTGACCAAGTGGGGGAAAGCTTAGTATCTTATAAGCAGTTTGAATCTTAAAAACTTGAGCAACTCACCTTGCACTCACATCACTGCTAGAAACCACCCCACATCATTAAGTCTAATGTTCATAGCCCGTCAGCCAGCCTAATACATCACAGGAACACAATACCATATAATCACAATGAACATGTACATGCACGGTTTTATAATGTACACAGTACCCCCTGAAAATACAGCAAACGCTCTTATGGCACGTGTGGAAAAGTGAACCCATTGCACGATTTAGCTGCACTGAAGGTACAACCTCTTGAGGTGACGCTCAATTACCCTACTTGACTATTCACTGTTAGTCCCCCCTTCCTATTCAACCCTTCAAAGTTCAGGAAGGAAAATATTGCTGACTTCTACATACGAATCTTGACTGTGTGTTTCTATAATCTACTTTTTACAGATTAAAGATTCTCTCCTTAAAACACTCGAATTACACTGCTCCAAAACTACCAAACCATCACCAATAAGCCAACATATGCGAAAATTGTACACGCAGAAGCTGCGATTTTGTGTTAAATAAAAAGGCGTAAAATATGGTGCGTTACGTCCAGCCATTGATAATCGAAGGCACCTGTAGCAGGCTGGCACGAGATTCCCTCTGGCTACACAGACAGTCTTGTGACTGCTGCTGCTGCTGCTGCTGAAGGTGAACATCTCCAAACATCTGCGTACGATGTGTGTAGATTCATCAGTTATTGTGAGGATTAAAGTCGGTAATTGCTGCAGCACATTCTTGACCCGTGCTTTCTATAGCTCATCAAAAGACAGAAATATGACTAGAACAGGAACCTTTTCAGTCAGTTTTGTGTTGCTTTATGTTCAGAAAGCATTAATTCATGTCTAATGCACACAAGATTTAAAAAACTTTTTCTGAACTTTAGGGGCTCCAAAAAAATCAGCATTGGATAACTTTATTAGACGTATTAAGGCAGTGGTTCCCAATCTGGGGGTTGGGATCCCCACTAGGGGTCCCCAAAGCTGTGTTATTTTAAAAGTTCCTAAAGGTGCAAGGGAAAGAAAAATAAAAGGAAAGGTGTAGGAGCAGGATTCCCACGCGTCCTGGAAAACCTGGATATTTAGAGGCTTGTTTGCCAGTCATGGAAACACCTGGAAATTGATCAGAAAGACCAAATATCCTGGAAATAATCTTTTTAATTGTATTTTAATCCCCTCACTCAGATGGCTTATGTAAACCTGGGTTAGAGGAAAACTGTAGTAAACTGTAGTCAAATCACCGGAGACGGGCTGTGGTGAGAACAGTGGTTCAGTGGATAGCAAGTATCCTATATAAACTCCTGACCCTGAACCCTGCATCGTTAAAAAAGGAGGAAGAAAATGTGTAAATATGAGACCTACCAGTAAATGATATGGCCGTTTGTGAGAAAGTGTCAAGAAAACGTCTTGAAAATGATTTCTCAAACAGACTGGGAACCCTGGTAGGGGACAGTTTCAGGCGCTGTTTGACCATCAGACCAGCTCATCTGTTGAAGCACTCTGACAACTTTTAGTCTCAGTTATCCCAGCTAGCTGAAGGAGCGATAAAGGACCCTTTAATCAGAGCTTCTTGGCAACACTTTGATGCTTTCAACAGCCAATTGAAAACTTGTAAATATTCAGTACAGTAACAGTACTCCAGAAGCCCATTGTTCTGCCTGGAGCTTCTATACCGGTCCCCCCTCCTCATAAAACAATGCATTTATTCAGGTTTCCCACTTGAATGCACATAATGTAGCTTTCAGTAGACAAAGCCATCAGCAAAATGGTGCATTATGAATATTCATAATAACTGTAGAAAGTCTTCAATTTGCACAAAAACCACCCACGCTACATATTTATGCCTTTTTATTGTGCTGTCGTTTGCTTTGGGTAAAAGCAGCAGTAAAACGCTCCATTATGAGCACACACTTTCATTACCCGGATATTACAGTAGAGAGCTTCTTTCTCTTCAAAACATCTACTTCACAGTCACCTAAGGGAATACTTACACAGGTGAAGAAATAACTTTCCTAATACATTGGTCCTTTAGAGCTGATTTAAGCAGAAAGTGTTGAGATTGTAGTGTAACAGAAAAGCTCTCCTGGCTCTGATACAACCAGTTTTTGTTGGGTTTTTTTTTTCTTCTGCTGGCTGCTTCTCACTCTCCCACCTCTCCTATCTCATCACCAATTTTTCCTGTAATTACACATAATTGCTTTTCTGCACCAAAACTCATTGATGCGGATAATCTCCTATTTGTCTCTGTGAGAAAAATGAATGTTAGATTACACAGATTTACACTTTAATGGAGCTTGGCATACTTTACAGCGCACGCGTGCCACGTTCGGGCTGCCGTGTGTGTGTCTGCAGAGCGGTTTAGTGTTTTCAAATGATTCAGAACTAATCACATTTCCAATAAATCACAATTTGAAGCAACTAGAGTGATAAAGTGAAAAATGTTATATATATATATATATCCCAGGGATCCATGTTTTTCATTGTCACATGTTGTGTTTGTGGATTTGAGGTTTCCTGTGTGATTCAGGTTTATTCCTATACTGTTAACATCACTACAGATCAGTGGTTCCCAGCCTTTGTCCTTAAAGGTCCAGTGTGTAACATTTAGGAGGATCTTTTGGAAGAAATGGAGTATAATATTCATAGGTATGTTCTCACTGGTGTATAATCACCTGAATATAGGAATCACCTTCTATGGAGTCATCCATGTTGAACCTGTACTATGTTTCTGCAATAGTCCAGGAAGGACAAACCTAACACTGCCTTGTAGATCGGGCCCTTCATGTTGTTTGGCCACCGTAGTTTCTCCTGCACACTTCACACCCCGATCTCACGCCCAGGTTGCAATCTGCAACTTCACCACTAGATGCCACTAAATCCTACGTACTGGTCCTTTAAGGGACCCATTGTCTGACAGAGTAAACTGACAACCCCTAACAGTGACTTATTTAATGGATATTTTATTATTATATTCAGTACATAACAACTGATAAACTGTACAATAACTGCAGAAGGTTTGTGTAAAACAAGCAGTTTGGATGAGCAGATTATTTCCTCTGAGTTTTCCTCTGCAACTTTTAGTAACTTTTTAATCAACTCTTTGTATTATGTATTGTTTTTTTTGTTTTGTTTTACATTTTTAACAATCACGTGACAAATTCAGTGTTTCTTCTCACTGTTCTGTTAGCTCTTTGGTTTTAACTGCATATGTTTTGAGAGTGAAGGCTCTGTTCACCGTGCTCTTATCCTGTGAGACCTGTTTAAAGAAAATGGTTTCTTACACCCCTCAAAATCAAGAAGGCAGTTTTTCTTCATCTTAACTGTTTCATAACACACATAATTTGACATATACTATGTTAAAATAAGGTCTCCATATAACCCGTCTTCAATCATTAATTTTACATGAGGTATCTTGCTGTGGTTTTGACTTGTGGCTCGAGTGGATTATGATTGACAGGAAGCCTAATATGAGCAGAAAGCTTTAGCTTTCAGGTGAATCTTTTATTTTGTTGGGGAAAGCTCACTAATGAAAGTAGCAGAAAGAGAAAAAGCTAAGTGATTGTGGAAGTATTGTGAAAATGTACTTTGTTCTTCTTTTTGTGCTATTTTCTGTCCCTTTTAATGGAAGCAGACAGTTTGAGCCGTCCTTCAAAGTAAAAAGGGTTTGTTCAAGGATGTTTGGAGCCGTTATTGAACTGTGGTAATAATTGGTTCTGAAGAGCCGATTCTCTGTTTGCGTAGAGGTCGAGTGCTGCTGATGTGCTGCTGTTTTCTTATTTTAACTGTGGAAATGCAGCTGTATGTTGGCTGTGGAAATGACTGAGTTCTGACTCAGGAAAACTCATTTCTGATGCTCACTGTAAATAGTATGCACAAACTTATCCACATTGCTCATTTTACATGAGCTTCCTGCAGTTATTGTGTCCAGTTGTCATTAAAAATAATATGAAATATCCATAAAATATGTCACTTAGTCCATTTACTCAATGATAGCAAAAGGGTCCCTTAAAGGGAACCACTGCATCAGACAGGTCAGAGCACAGTGCAGTGCTCCTGGAGCAACTTTAGGGATAAGTCCCTTGCTCAAAGGCACTTAGGCACAAATAGATTGGTTACTCTGGCCTATTTTTACTTCTAGGTAACCGTACAGCTTCCAAGTTAACCGAAATATTTGTCTCTCCAGCCACTTCCTCAAGCGCTACCTGGGAAAGCCTTAGGAGTTTGTTCTTAGATATTTATTCTGTCCAGTGTATTGCAAGACTGCTCAAGCCCCCTTCAAGTTCCATGTGTCTGGAATACCTCCTCTGGGAGAAAGACATTTTTCTATTTTAAAGAGCTACCATTATATTCCAAGCTTCTTCTGGATGTCTGAGTACCTTACCCTGTCTACTTCAGTCCAGATTGCCTGTAAAGGAAATACATGTCAGCTCTTTGGACCCATTAATGCATTCTTTTGATCATTCCAGAGCTCACAGCCACAGTTGAGGGTAATAACATAGAACAAATGGCAATTTGAGAGCTTCACCTTCTCGCTGGCTCTCTCGTCACCATGACAGTCCTCTACGATTGCTGCATCATTTCACTTCATGGCAGATTTTGCACCAATCAGTCCTGTCAATATCATGCTCCATCTTGTAAACAAGACCCTGAGATACTTGAACTGTTGGAGCAGCAACTCACTCGCAATCAAATCAAACAGCAATTCACCATTTTCTCAGCTTTTGAGGCACTGCAGGTTATAGTTTAGGTAAAGGCAACAGAATCACACCACTGGCAAAAAGCAGAGTTGTGAAAATTTGGTCACTCTATACTACTTGCTTGTGTCTTGTCATTCTGTCCATGATCCCGAGCTGAAGCTGTCACTAGGCACATCCTTGGTGAAGCCAAAAACGAAAAGAAAACACACTTTAAAGGCAAGAATGTGGACACAGCTGTGTGTGAGGATGTGAGAGCTTGGAGCAAAGCTCTTAGAACCCCATATTCCTGAAATAGCCCATAAGACACCATTCAGGGACACGGCCATAACTCCACTTATGCAGATAACACTTGAGTATTCTTGCACGAGCTGGTTCATTTCCGCTTGTACTGTGTGAGATGCCAAACTCGGTCAGTGCCCCCTCACATAAGCTTTCCCAGAAAGGCTTATGCCAGTAGAAATATGAATAACCAATACTTTTGTTTTCATCACTGGAAGATGTAATCTGTTACAAGAAGCATTACAGATAGTTTGGGCTGGCAGATTCTGCTGCATGGAGTTTCCTAATGATGATTTCTCTGTATTGACAGTGTCACCAACATGCACAGTTGCCTTCTGGTGAACAATATGGCCTCAGTGTTAGTGATGTTACTACTACTCCTAGGTCTCTAAAGAGGAATTTTAACGACAAGAACTGCAGTAGTATCCTGGTTTTGAGTTTTATCCTGTTTTTAATTATGTTTGGGATATGGCGTTCACAGTGAACATGAAAAACCTACTTATTCTTGTTTATGTAATCATCCAGGTTTCTGCTTGTCTGCCAGCAGGTGTGTGTTGACTTCTCACTCTCTCTCTCAGCCATTGTGTTCTGTACCAACAAAGAATGTTCAGAAACCAGTATAAGGTGTTTACATGCCCCTGTATCGTGGTTTCTATTGACACATATCCAGTTTTTTTTCAAAACCGGAATAATACGTCTTATTCAAGTTTCTGAAACCAGGATGAGCTTTTTGCATGCACAAAAAAACCCCAGGATGCTCAAAACAAGTGATGTCACGATACCAGAAATTTAGTAGAAATCCCATTGAAATTCCACAGTTCGATACCAGTTCAATACCACAGTAAATATGTCCCAATCAAGCTTCTTTGGCCCCAATCCCCATTTAATATTTAGCATCTGCTGATACCTAGTCCCAATCCAATACTTGTATTTTCCTTAATAATATAGGTGAATAGGTCTGCATTACATTAGGAAAAGAATACCTTTATCCAAGCTGTTCCTTATTGTTTTTTAATAGTTATACTACTAAATAACAATGCTCTGTAATCTTTTTTGATTGTGTGGCTGTCTAGAGGGAATTTCTTTCTCCCTTTTAAAAGTATTCTGCAGTGTTTGTTGCTTCGGTACAGCCTTGACCAACTTGAGTTACCTGAATGAACTATATTCTGCTGATTGTTTATTTTCCTTGTCTGTACATCTTTTGCATGTATTACATTAATAAATTACTCTTCTTGTTACAATCCTGCACACACATAGCTCAGTGGAGCAAAGGGGCAGATTTTAGTATGGACGTGGTACCAAAGTATCGGTTCTTGTGACCCTAGTTAACCATAACCAGGATACTAATGTTTATGTTAATACACACATTATTTTCAGTAGAATTAAGTCTTGCTGGTGCCAACTTATATTTATTTATTTTTTAACATTTTTTTCAATTCAATACTTCTCCTCAGACATACTGCAAAAATCAAATTTGAATGAATAACACAAGAGTTGGCCTCCTTCAATCTTTTGTAAATCTGGCAGTAACAAGGTTTCTGCATCCCTTCAACTGCCTTGTCCAAGTAAAGTCAAGCTAAAACCAGGTATGACAGGCTGACTCTGCCAAACTCAAAGCCTGCCAGTCAAATGTCCCGACACGACCTTAGCCTGGCTACTCTGTCAGGAGTGCAGGCGGAACAGTTTATAGCACAGGAACATTAAACTCAGCCAAATGAATTCCACCTGCGTTGCCCCCACCCCCTCTAATCTAGCTGTCTGTTTGATTGAAGGTTGTGTGCTGGTCATCCTCAAGATTTAAAGACAATCTCATCCACATACTACGCCATTTAGCAGCAGTTCACTGCTGATATGTTGTGTTTTTTTCACTGTCATACTCTGAGTTGTTGTAATTTCTTCTGGTTTGATGCATTATATCCAATATTACCACAAACATTACCATCACCTTAAAGCAGGGGCCTCAAACTCCGGGGGCACTGCTGGTATTGTCATCTCGTAGGAGGCCCACTTTAACACTCATACTACAAGAAAGCATATTTCTGAAAGTATTTCCATCACTAACATCAAACCTGAAAAAATGCGAACAGCAGTTTCTTTACATTTTTATATTGTCTTTTTATATCATATTTGTTGTTTGCAGAAGCCTGCCTCTTCTTATGAACCATTTGCACCATTTGCAGGCAAAATATAATTGTGTTTTTTTTTTATTGTATATGTAGAGGTAATTTAAATTGATATCAAACAACTGATACCTTTGACTTCTCTGTTTTTAAAAAATCCCATGAAAAGACCATATCAACAAAGTCTTTATTGTACCAATAGATATTGCCTGTGTAGTCACTCCTGATATATCTAATTCCTCTGTGCCAGATAGACCTCCAGTGTTGCCCAAAAACTATTAAACCCATCAATGAGCCACACTGTTGCTGACTGACATGTTCATTTATCACGGTTAACATTGACACCGTACTTTATTTTGACCCCATCCCACTCATTAGTGCAGCAAATGTGGATTAATCCACAGCTGAAAATAGTCCCAAACAAATGCACTATTTACTCCTGTTTGAGTTACATTTGCTAAACACTACAGTGCCCAGCTTTTTCAGGAAATGACGTGCCCTTTTAAAAAACCTGTATATTTGTGATCCATTTTTAAAGAAATGCATTTTCTAATGGACTGGGGTTTAGTGCTCAACAAGTGGTAACCTGTGAGGTCCAATTACATATTTGACACTATGCAGCCACTTATGTAGCGTTTTGCTTTATTGTTGGTAAAGTTCCTAGTGGTGGCACTCTTAATAAGTAGGTTTTTTTTTATTCCTCTTTGTTGAAAACAGATGATATGAAATGCCCACCACAGAATTCAGTTCATCCTAACACTCCAAGCCCAGAAACCAACATAATATGCTGGTATGTCTAATTCTGTCTATTAATTTCTATTAATCAGATTCAGTAATAAAGAAAGGCTTAGTATTTTTTATTTTTTATAGGAAATATTGGAATATTCCTCATTGTCACTTCTTCCATTCCATCATTTCACTTTCACACCCCTTTCTCACCCCTTTCTCACAGGCATAAACACCCCCACTCCTTGATCTCTTTCTCTCTCTCTCCCTTTCTGGTTTAGTGTTTTGCTCCTCCTTACTTCCCCCATCAACCCCCCTCCACTTTCTCTCGCTCTGCATTAAGCCCTGCTTGTCTCTCTGCCTCTCTGATCCTGGGAGCAGTGCTTATGGGAGCTTCTGAGACCAGTGTGAGCACTGCTGGTCTCCAGTTGCCTTCCCAGCATTGCAAGTGGAGGACGAGTGGAGTAGGAGGAGGAGGAGGAGGTGGGGGAGTATCCGTCCTCATGCCCTAGGCGGGAGACAGGAAAACGGGAGAGGAAAGGGGAGATAGAGGGAGAGGAAGTGAGAAGGAGCATGTTAGAGATGCAGAGAGTGTAATAATAAAAGGAAAATGAGAGAGACAAGAGAAGATGAGGGCAGGAGAGAAGAATAGAAAAAAGCCAGGAGTAGAAAAAGAGAGAGCGAGAGCAGGGTGGCACAGGGAGAAGAACAAATGAGTGAGCGAGTAGGAGACGAAGAGAGAGAGAGAGAGTGAGCGAGAGCAAGCGAGAGGGAGGGAAGCGAACAACACTGCAGACACTCGCCCACTGTCACTGCTCCACAGCCAGAGGACAGAGGCAGCAACGGCAACAGTGGGAGCGGATACGATGGAGGAGGGAGACCGTAGCGTCCATCTGCAGCTCAGTCCCCGTCACTGACCGCCTCCCTCTGGGACCATCCTGCCAAGTTGGGAGCAAAACGGGAAAAAAAGAAAAAAGGAGAAAAACTACTCTCTCTGTCCTTCACAAGACCAAGTAGCGGACCTCAACTCCTGCAGGACTGATAACACACACACACACACACCACACACAAACACACATCATTATTTGTCCCTCTCTCACACTCACATACACTTTACTCACACCCTCACTCTCTCAAACTGAAGCACACTTCACTTCTTGTTGCCTTTTGGACGAGTGTGTTTTTCTTTTCTTTTTTTCTACACTGCCTTCCCTGACCTTCTGAGCTGAGTGGATTTACTTTTATCCTGTGGCGGACCATGGGGCTAGGGTGGAGGGGTGCAGCAAGGACCCTCCGAATAAGGACAGAGGGGTACCTTTTGGTGACATTGCTGCTGTTCTGTGGTTTCTGGAAGGCTCACGCACAAACAGATGATGGGAAGTCTGTCTACTTCTGGGAAACAGGTACCGCTAAACCACTAATTAGAGATTATATTTGATCCCTTGTTTTACATATGGAGTGTTTATGATTGTAGGTGGTGAATTGGTGTGTGCGGTCGGTGCTGCTATGGTATGTGACCTCCCACACTCACACAGTCAGATCTAATCATGTGTTGTTTTCAGTTCATTGTTTGTGGGAAATGTGGACTGAAGGGTGTGATAACTTTTAGATTTTAGGAAGCAATTTAAAACCAGTGCATCCGACTGTTGCCTTTCTATCATGAAAATAAAAGGTTTATGGATCCAGTATCAAAAGAGACACACTTTCATGCTTAATTAACTCGCACAGGGCTACAATACCTCCAGATGACACACTTTGGTTGTCTCATAAATTTGTTATTTGAGGTGGTCGACTCTACGCGGCTGAACTTCAAAGATACATACACTTGAAAGATGACCCAGAAATCTACAGTAGAGCTGTCTCCTCACACTGAATAGCATGTGACACACAGGACAACCATGATCCATTTTTGAATGGATTACTTTCATCTCCCTGAGTCTCAGGTGATGCACCATTATTGAAATGTTGCTGCTGTGTGTTACAGCATGGAGATGATTGATAGGCATTGCCGCACAACAGGGAAGTGGAGGAAGGGTATTGATGTGACATCAGCGTTGCTTGTGTGTGTGTGTGTGTGTGTGAAATTCATACATGTAGTAGATGTTGTAGATTGAAGGGCGGTTACAGTGTTTCTTATCTTTGTACATGTTTGTGTCCTGCACTGAATGTAGCTGTGTTTAACTGTCTATCAGGTGAAGGCTCGTATGGAGTCAACTGAGCGTCACAGTGGGATCCATTGAATTATATTATCACTGTTGACATGCATGGGAATCACACTACCTAACATGGATGCTGAGCACTAATTTAAGGTTCTAGAGAACAGATGTTGCAGTGAGCTGTGATTATTATTATATGATGATTTATAATGGACACTGAGAAAATGACTCTCCGCAGTATTCTTCAAAACATTTGGGAAGTCCTTTAAGGCATAAATTAAATGACCATCTCTCCCTGAGATTGATTTAATCCTCCCTTAACCAGGAAGGCTCAGGAGGTTAAGGCATGCTCTTCTCAAACATATTTGATCAAAAACTACATTTTCTCAATGCCAGTACAACCCTAACTCAAACACCCTCACTCCACTTGTCCTGCCCCGCCTTGCCCAGCACCGCTCCCTAGTTGACGTATCCCACGTCTCTCCTGTGGCTCTGCATCTTTAAAGAGGATGTAGCTGAGTAAGGAGATTAAAGGAGCAGGGATTTAACAACCCAGGAAAGACAGCCCAGGGAAGAGACTTGAGAAAGAGAAAGGCAGAGTGAGCACTGCAGGCAGAGAGAGGGACTAACTTAACCTACATCTACCCTACTGTAGGTCATCGTGATTACGCCTCTCTCCCACGCTACAGCACCTTTCTCCCACACTATACATGCTCCTTAACGGTGAAGCTCTAGGCTCTGTGCTTTGAAATGTAATCCAGTGCTTGGAGTTTGTTCACTTCTTCCCAAATAAAAGGTAGCGCATTGATTTCAGCCCTGGAGTCTCCTTTTTCTGTTCCTCTTTGGTTTGACAATTGCCTGCAGAGTATTAAAATCACATAGGGTAATTTAGGGCTTTGAATCCCAGTGCTTTTCATCAAAATGTGATTATGTTTGCACAAGATTTGCATACTTTTTCTTGCCAATTGAAGCTTGTTTAAAAAAATAAAAAAAAAACACAAAATGTGATGATGTTTGTGCACATTTGCAGAGTGTGCAGTGGAGGGAATATTCTTGTGGCAAGCAATGCTCTGATGTTTTGCATATTGATGAGTCTAGCTGAAATACAGCCCCTGTCTTCGAAACTGTGGGGAATTGGGCCTGCATTGCTTTTATTGCCTTCTGTGAAAATATGATGTATCTGTTTTGGAAGGTGAGACAGTTCAGCGCTGTTTTTATGCTCTGAGAATTCTATTCAAATGAGGGAGATAGAGACAACAGGCTCCGCCAGACACTGCAAGTGATATTTCTGAAGGTGGCGGTGAGGATAACTGGAAGAAAAAAAACGAAAGCGATTATAGCCACCATGAGGACGGTGGTGGTGATGATGATGGTGATAACGACTTGCCACCGTTTTTCCGGGGCCTTTGAGCGAGTGCAGGGAGTTTGTCTCCCTCTCAGATGCTATTTTCACACCATTTTTCTTCTTGTCGCCTCCTCTCAACTGTGCACTCCCTATGCACTTCTTCCCCTGCATCTTTACCGCTCTGTTTCCCTGTCTGGCACTTTATTCTATATTTTGCTTTTTCTGTTTTTAAGATCCATAGCTTTTCCTAACTGTTGCAACAGTAAGACATGCTGAAATTCCACAGCAACCTTATCTGTTGCCAATAGTGAGGACGCATAAGTCTCCACACCAGCATGACAATGGATCTAACACATTTTGCTGTATCCTGCGTATTCATGTGTAATAGAGAACTGTTCCACACATGCAGAGACACACACACTCGTATATACACACACACAGCAGGTGCATCTTTCCCATTCTGGTACTGTGTGCGCGCTTCATTAGACTCTGTTGTTGGAGCGACAAGGTTGGAGCTGTCAAGACCTCACATGTCTGCCTGAGGACAAAGCAATTACAGGTGGTAGAGCAGGTGCCGTATTCAAGCAAACACATACTGTAACATCTCGATGTCTTGGCATTCTCTGTATGTCTGACTGTAAGTGTTTCCATGTGCAGTTTGGTACATTTTCAGTGGATGTTAAAATACATTAGAACCACAGACCAAGAAGGACAACTTTGCAAAGGAATTCAACATTTTAATATGTTGAGGCCTACATCGACAGGTGCCAAATCGTTTATCAGTCTAGTTTGACAAACCCCAAACTGATCACTGTTTATGAACTCCCACCCTCCCTGAATACGAGTCCGTAATCTTTCCTGTGATCCAGATTATCTATCATTCAGATTACGCAGGAGTCGCCTCTGGCCTTTTACCAAGCCAATCCCAGTTCACCTACCGTCTCGCCGCATCAGGTCAAGTCACACTTCTTAGCACGTGTCTCTCTGGACCTTGAGTCACCTGAGTCATGAGCCTGTGCATAACTCCAAATAATTGCTCCAAGTTGCTTACTTAAATACCATCCATGTGCTTTTTCTACAAATGCACACTGTGTCTGTCGGTAACATCAAAATGCTGCTAGAATTTATGTTTAATGGATAAATCAATACGTTTGAGCAAACACATTGGCAGGCAACATTTTTAAACCATTTGAGACATAAAATCAAACCAGTGGCTCTGTATCAAACAGGCTTGTGATTGGCCACCTGTTACATGCTCTACACAAAGCAGTGGCATTTTAACTTTTGTTTATTGGCTTCCTGGATGATTAACTAACCAAATCATGCATCACAGGCTTGAAAGTTGTATTCATTGTTAGATTTAAAAGGTAGTAAGGAGGACTCAGTAAGGATGATAAATACATATTCTCTGCAGATATCTTTTCAGTTTATTTTTATCAGATGAGCTAATGAGATCATTTCAGATCATTTAATCACGCTGTTGTGAATCCAGAGTATGTGTATGTAGGTGAGTGTGTTGGTGTGTCTACTTCTGTACATTTGTCAGCCCCGCATCTCTAATGACCTGTCACTTTGCAGAAACAATGGAGTTTTAGTGCTACACTGTATCATACAATGAGGACCACTGCCGCTTTCAGCACTCTGAACGCGATGTTGTGTGTCACCACGTCCTGCTGATGTCACTTTTCAACGCACTGGGACAGGGCGACTAGCGCTGACAGGCCATTGTTAGCCGAATACATTCCTCCCTTCAGAGAGGCACTGGCAGTGAAGGATGTCACCCTCGCTGACGGTTGTTAGTGGCTTTCCCACAATCACCTGCTATTATGGCGGACCGGCTGAAGAGCCCATCCAGGAAATTGAAGGAGAGCGGGTGTGACGGGTTCACAAGTTCAATACAGCAAGCCAAGATCATTAATATGGCAAAACGCCTTCAGCCAAACTGATTGTAGTAACTGAACACAAGACAAGCTGAGTTCAAAGGTAGAGCCTTGAGATAGATTGAAACAAAAGTATGCAGTATTGATCTCTTGCAGGTGCCTCGGACTGATAGAGCATAAATTTGCTTCTGTTGCCTTATTTTCTACCACATCAGAAATCTGAGGATTGATTAGTTTTGCCTGATCATCTTATTTTATGTGGAATGACTTTGACAGAATATTCTCATTTACAATTTCTCATTCTATTTTTTTTTTTTTTGTCTGCATACTTGATTGATTCACATCCTCAACTGACCTGAACGCCGGCCTCACTCATTTCCCCGGGTTTAAATTAGAATCTGCTGTCTCTGTGCACCCTGAAAATCCTTTGCCTTAAATAGCTGTGTGCTAATACCTGCGTACCTGTGTTATGTGCGACAGTTGTCTTGAATTGAGCCAGAAACAAACACGCGTCAGACTGAGTAGCTGTAGCTTTGATATAAGCAGGAATGTGACTGGCATCCTCCCAAATGAGAATATCCCTTGGAGATTCCTGCCTCATTTTAGTGAGTGCATTACAACGTGACCCTCTATGACCCTAATTAGCATAGCACCTGAGGGCAAACAAGAGTCTGGTAGGTAATTGGCCAGCCACTATTTAAATTCCTTAGCAACAGGCAACAAATTTAGGCCATGCATATAAATTAAGACAATTTCCTTGGGATTTTCATTTTTCATTACACAGTATGCCAATGGGTTTTATTTTAATTCAGCATGCTTGTGTTTTTGTTTTCATTTTTAGTTCAGTTGGAGTGGAAATGGAGGCTAATTGTGTCTGTTTGTGTCTGTGTGTGTGTGTGTCTGGCCCTGCAACTGAGCACTCAGCAGCCTGTGGAGTCTGTCTCTGGAAAAGCCAACAACAGCAGTAGCCATGTGGCCTCAGCATCCTTCTGTCTAAAAGCGGAAGGAAGCTATTTTTCAAAGTTACTTTTTCTCTCAGTGGTAAAAAAAATAAATGAGTGCGGCTCAAGCTTCAGTGGTCTGTGGTTCAGTGTCACCCCAGCAAAAATGATACAGAGCTGGCCAACAGCGCACCATGACATTGCACTTGATTTTAAAAGCATTTGCAGCGAAGTACGTCACATTTGACCCAGATTGATCTGTTTTGTGGCTTTAGAGATATTACCCCACCGCTCTCCACTGCAGACTGCTACATTTTTGAAATGGCCAATCCATCCAGTGGAGAAAGATGCCAAAGAGATGCCAGAGTTTGTTTAATCTAAATGGCAGAGCTTACACTAAGACCTGGCTATTACTGATATAGGAGGGATGGCAGGATTAGAGATTACACTTCATCCAAAAAACTTTATTTAGAGTGACATAAGAGGATTCTCACTGCCTTATTCCACCATATTCAAATGGCTGATAACATATTTTCGATGGGGCACTATGTCATTCAGCTACACTATCAGTGTACTGTGTGGATCGTCATGCCATGAGTAAGCAGATCAGTGATAGATTTATGTTATGTAGGCATGTTTTTTCTCTGATTATCAGCCTTGACCTGGTATATCAAAGTGACACGTGCTGCCGTAAAAAGATTAGCATATCATAGAAAAGTCTACTCTGTGTGCGTGCGCCTAATTTTAACAGCATTATAATTCATGTTTAGTCATACTTACACTTGGACACGTCTGTGTAAAACCTATACAACATCTGTTGATCTGCTTCAGTTGGCTAAAAGGTGAAGGTTAGGTTCCTTGAGCTCTTGTAAGGGTAGTTCATCGATTTGCGACATCATGCCTCACAACTCGATCTGGAAGAAATTCACTCCTTAAAGGACCAGTGTGTAGGATTTAGCTATTATACAAACATAGCAGTTAAAAATAGTAGCATTCCCAGAAGTGGACCCGCTCCCTCTGTAGATGAAAACAGCTCATTCTAAGATAACAAACACAATGATTCTTATTTTAGGTGATTATACACAAATGAAAACATACCTATAAATATTATATTCCATTTATACCAATATATCCTCCTAAATGTTACACACTGGACCTCTAATTTCCTGTGTTTTATATCCTATTTTTTCTCCAGAGTCTTCTCTAAAATAGAGAGAGGATTTGTGTTTTTCTGTTTCACAGTGGTCATGTCCCTACGGTGTCTCTTCAGAAACGTGAACTTAAATCTGTGGCCAGCCACAAGTTGAAACACAAACAAATCCGGTGGCCGTATCGGGGAAACCAAGCACTTTCGTGGTCAGGGAGTGGCATTCAAAACAGGCCCTTTCCTCCCATGAGATGCAATGAGGCGGCTTCAGTGGGCTGAGAGGAATAGCAGCGTCGTGTCATTGAGGAAAGCAGTGACATTTAGTGACTGCACTGCCTCCTCCGATGCTACTCTAATAAAGCCGTAGAGATGGAGGAGGCTCAGGAGTAAATATCCTCCCGTCCATCCAGCAGCCGTGTTATTAATCCTTCATCTGGCCATCAATTGTAGTGTATTGGTAGTCATGGGCAGTCTTTTTTGAACATAAAGGCTTTTTGTCTCACAGTTGTTTGGGTGTTGTTGCTTCGCTGTCTAGTGGGTAAGCTGATGTAGAACTGGATGCCATGGAAAGATTAATTCATCATTAGATGGTGAGATGAACTGAAAACACAGACTGCTATAATCCACTGTGTAGTTAAGGAATCAAACCTATTAAATCTTGTTGAATGTTATGATCACATTAGAATATTGAGCTGCTGCTGCTTTGAGTCTTATATAACCACATTGCTTTTGTTATTGAAAGTCACATTGTATTACTCCACTTTTGACCCCATTTTTTGAATGATTTTCTGCTTGTTTTTGGGCCATATGTTCTTGGTTCAATGAGTAAAAATGGTGCAGTAATTCCTCAGAGTACCCTAAGCAACAGTGACAGGACGGTGGCTTTAGGTAATTGTTTGTGACAGTGTTTGCCAATCCCTGATTTGATGGTGTTGGTCTGTGGAATAATATTGACCCCATGTGTCTTCTGACTTGTGTGTGTTGTCCTATGGTTTTAGTTTAGTTTGACTGCACAATAAAAAAGTGCAGAAGTGTTTAAAGGTTATATATAAAGTTGTTTGCCACTAGATGTCGTACTAGAGCACCAGCATCTCACACTAAAACTTTGTTTAATAACTTTCTAAACCCCTTCCACTATTCCAACAATTACCAACACTGGTTGGGTTTGGAATAAAGATGCAATTACTTCACTATATCTTTACATAGCAATTAGTTTACTACAATATTAAAGTTTTTAAATCTTGTATGTATAAAAATTGTTAATAGACTTAATCTTGAGTCTAGAGCAATGCTAGCAGCTCTGTAAGATTGCATAGCGGTGCTTTGAGCTACATGCTAACATGCTCACGATGACAATGCTAATAGACAGATATTTAGCAGGTATTATGTTTACAATATCAGCCACCAGTTAGTACAACAGAACAAAGTACATCTGAGGCTGATGTGAAAAGTTGAGGTATCGCGCTAAGGGGAGTGTGAAGGTCTTTGTATCAGATTTGTACCAGATTTCCCGGTAATCCAATCCAACAGTTGTCAAAACAACAAATATCAACATCATAGTGGGGCTAGAGGAAAAGGGAGGGGATTGCAACAGTTATATTAGATTAATTCTCTGGAATCATGAATGTCTGTACAACTTTTCATAGCAATCCATCCAATAGTTAAGGTATATAAGTCTGGACCAAATGGTGGACCAACTAAGGAGGATAAAGTAAATAAAAAGTAATTGATTTAATCATGCAATAGCCTTAAAAATGTTAAATAATAAAACATAAAGCTATAGTTTAAAATCCAAGAGTACATTTATTAATCAGATAGGAACGTAGCAGAGCGGCGGCCCCTTCACACAACAAACGACGCTGTCCATGGTTCTGAAACAACAGCTAAGCGTCAGTCACATGTATCCTGGTCAGTAATTTTGTTGTCTATTGATACATAAAGCCTAAACAGTGAGGGGGCCAAAGACCCCTCGTGGTGCTGGGCCCATGACCAAATGACTGACCCTACTGCTAGCATGTCTCAACACATGGCTGTGTTAGTAAAGACAAGCTACACTGACAGTGCAAGATATCATAGTGTTTCCTACTGTTGTAATTTTCACTTATTAATCCTATTACCATATCTGTTACTCAGTGCTCTCCAAAGAGCTAACCTTCACACTAACAGGCAGTGCTCATTACTCACACAGTGACAGAAAAAAAAGATTTCAAATGGATATTAAAAGTCAAGTTGGTTGTAAATCTGTCAATTATACATTTGAGTGATAATATTGACCTCATTTGCATTCAGGCTGTTGAAGAGGATGTTCTTTATTCTGGAAATTGCAACTGCTTTCGCTGCATTTCTCGTCTTTTTGTGCCAAGAAATACTTAGGCATATTAAAGCTGCACATGCCAACAGAAATTGTAAAAGGTGGTTAATTTGTGGACTTGAAAATGCATAGAAAAGGGAAAAAAGTGTGAGGGGGCACTCTTTATTTAAGCCCTAGCAGCATAATAGGCCTTGATATGTATAATGAAGGAGGAAGGAAGAGAGACTGAGATGGGGAGAGGAAGCATAGAGGATTTGTAGGCATCAAATATCCATACAAAGGAGTTTAAGCTGAGAGAGCAATGAATGCCAGGCTTTGACACTAGTATCAACATAATAAACTAGAAATATATAATGGTAGCGGGAGAGAGAGAGAGTGAACGAGTGGCTGGCTAATCACCAGTGACAAGCCCCTGGATTAGAGGGAGGGCAGCAGATGGCCCCAGGCAGGGCAGGGCTGACCGTATATGAATATCCCAGTGGGTTGATCAGGCTCACTAACTCCTCATGCCTACAGCAGACAGGCATGGTGTGTGTAGAATATCTGTTAAGTGCTTTGGTGGTCACTTCCCACCCAAACATTAATTAACCTACAAAGAAGATCAGTATTATAATTAAAGAGGGGAAAAAAACTAAAGAACTTATCACACAAACATTTTCTATTTTACTTTGCATGATGCACTGCAACCTGGGTAGCCAAGGGTTGCTGACATTTAGAGCTGTATCTAATGATTGTTTTCTTTATTAGTTAATCTAGCAATTGTTTCAACCATTTAGTCAAAAAAATGTATAAAAAAAAGTTAAGAGAGCCTAAGTTATTGGATTTGATTAGTTAAAATTCCTTGTTTTGTTCGACCAACACTCTAAAACCCAGGTCCAGTGTGTAAGGCTCTATTGGCAGGAATATATTATTAATATAATATTCATATGTATGTTTTTTCATTAGTGTATAATCACCTGAAGTTATCTCTTCTATAGAGTCCGCCATGTTGAACCACCACGTTTCTACAGTAGCCCAGAACGGACAAACTAAACACTGACTCTAGATAGAGTGTTTTGTGTTTTTCATGAGTTTTTCGGGGCAGCAGAAACAATTTGTGAACACAACAACACACACAACGATTAACTTTTCAGATGATATGCTGAATTTGTTAGGAGACATTTGCCTGTTTACACATCCAGCAGATACAGAAGATCATTAATTTTTTA
Source organism: Morone saxatilis (assembly GCF_004916995.1). Taxonomy (NCBI): domain Eukaryota; kingdom Metazoa; phylum Chordata; class Actinopteri; family Moronidae; genus Morone; species Morone saxatilis. The sequence continues at coordinate 23,406,837 of NW_023339807.1, read as the reverse complement.
GAGTTGTGTGTTTATTTATATTTCTATAATCTTTTGGCTCCATTTTTGGTCTCTACCCATGCTCAAATGATCCTAACTGTGCTGAGCAGGTAGTGTACAATGGGTCTGTGGTTGAAAATGACACTATGAGAGCGGTGAGAGTAAAAACAAAACAGTAAAACAGCTTAACAATGGGCTAAAACTCACTGTACAGCTCTGTAAAGCCGAGCAACGGTGAGCTGCAAATTCAGGTGAATCATTCCATTTATCGTCACATTTTAGGTTCTATGTCTACATCACATGCGCTGGCACTTCGCAAAGACCACCACACACACCAACACCAACACACACATAATTCTAGCCACCAAGTGAACACAATGAAACTCTTCTCAGAGCTAAACTACACCTGAACATGAATGCTGCTACTCTTGACTGACAAGGCTCTGCTGCGCCTCCTTGCTTACACGAAGACAGGTGACATTTCGCTTTGTCGTACCACCGATTAAGTCAGGATAGATATCGAACCCAATCATAAGAAGGTATGTCACCTTATGAACACAAAAAAAAAAAACAAAAGCACCCATTTAAACAGTTTTCTCGTTGAGGGGACAAAGTGCAAATTACCTCCCAGTATACCCAGTACTTCTAAGTTCTTATTTAATTGCCTTTCCAAGAAGATTGTGTTCTTCTGATTTGGGCCTTATGATGGCCGAATCAGTGTGGGGTATTTCTGCTGCTTTTAAACGGCCTTGCGTAACTACAAACTAATTTGACCGTCATCCAACTCTTCATCCATCCATTCTGACTTCAAAAGTTCTTTATCATTCGTCCATTAAGCTTTTTCACATTTTCCTCTCACTACCCTTGTGCGCTGTGGGTTGTATGGCGTGGGCCTGCACTCAAAATGGGTGTCCACTCGTAACACAATAATAGGTCTCTGGCGAAAAACACCCATACCCACACACACACACACACACACACCACACATCACACACACACACACACACACACACACACACACAGTAAATCCCAGTAAGACCACACTTGTAATCCATAGAGAGAGAGTTGGCATTTCCCTTTAACACAATGTCAATAACCAGGCAGCTTTTTACATGTTTTAGCAGTTACAGTCAGAGTAGAGAATTCTTTAGTGGTCACACCTCCCGATATAGCTCAGTGCTAGCTTGTGACAGATTGTGTGAGAGGCTGTTTCTCATCCATTCTTATCTCATCATCATGTCATCTCCATGTGGGAGTTAGTCAGTGTCACTAGGTTTGGTTGTGGTTTATTTGTGAGTGATTGTTTCTGAGTTTAATCATTGTGAAAACATTGAGTATCTGCCTGTTTTAATCTGTTTAAACCAAAAGGTTAGACTACCACAGCGATTAGTGCCCCATCGTAACTATTTCTTAACTTCGACAACCAGGAAGTGAAATTAGACTGAAAAATCTTCGTCTTCTAATAGAACAATTACCATTATAATTACATGTTGCTTTTCCTCTGTTGTGTTTCTGTGCTACAAGATGATTTGGAAGCTGGTAAATGTGAAGGTGCTATGTTCACTCTGCTCTCTTTATAAACTCTGAGTTTGGAATTTCCCAAACTTCAAAACAAGTGCCTGCTACATTTCGTGAATTAAACATATTGACCCATGGCAGTAAAACAAGCTGACCCAATTACAATGACTTGATTTTGAGTCCTGGGTTGAGTCCAGGATCCATGAAGACCTCCACACTCTAGTTTTATTTATTTACACACATTCAGTAAAGCAGTTGTTTGCGGGACCACAAGTCAACCTGTAGTTTCCACAGTATTTATCATGGTCAAGTTGGTGGGCGGATGATGTGCGTGCAGTACTGAATTATTTTGCATTAATGTAATGTATTAAACATTTATTAAAATGAATGCATCGAGTTTGACAGCCATGTTCTACAACTATATATAGCTATGTGAATTCAAGCATTTATAGAGAGATAATAAGATCTGATATTTAATACTGTATGTTTGGGAGTGACTGACAATACGACAAACATAGCGACTGATTAAAGCCGATTAAGTATTTTATATGTTGTGTGCGAGGTACTTGAATTTTAATAATCAAGTCTCGTTTTCAAACCAGTAAATTCCCCTCCTGTAAAATATGCAAATTAGTTTTTGTCATTTGAAGATTAGGCGAGCTGTACTCGATTATGAGAGCACAGAATTAGATTCAAAACACCACAGACACACTGTAAAGAGTAGATGGGAACTGATGCAGCGTTGATGTGTCCTTTTGTGTTGTCGCAGCATACTCCCCTAAGAAGACTCATTAACGAACAAGCAGCCAAGACAACACCGGCTACTGTAATTCATCATGGCACGTGTGACCTCTCTCCTCAGAGCCACTGGCTGTTCTCACTGTGCCCTTCCTCCTCCTCTATAGACACACAGGGATGTGCTAGATACTTAAACCCCTGTAGCACCATTTATTCTGGATTCAAATATCTAAGGATTAAAATGTTCAATTGCATCCTATGTTCACCTCTTTTTTTATCTTAATATAGGAGCTGTTTTGCCTCCCTGCCTACATCCTGTTGACAAAAAACCCCCCACATATTCCTATCTTGTAAATAGTACAGTATGACACTAAGCATTATTTCTGCTTCTGCTCTTTCCATACGTCACACATGACTCATGGCTAGAAGCAAACCAGTCATTGCAGTAACGAGAGACTTGATAAAATGTGGCTCATGTTTACGTTGACCTCTGCCCTTTACTGCAGGTACATACTGTACATCTCTCAGTTCCCCGCAGTGTTTGCATGCCACTGTCATGTATGATCATCTTAACATTGGTTCAGTGGAAGCATCACATCCATTTCTATATGAAGGGCCATTTTTAAAAATAATTCTTGTTGATCAGTGAGCCATTTTAACATTCAGATTAATTATGACGCCATATCAAAATGTGAATCTCCGATGGATCTATCATTTTATTGCATCCATACAGGCGATGTGCATAACAGCATTTAAAAAAGAGCTGTTTTTCTCACATAATCAGGACATTGTAATTATATACAAGAAGGCTGCCATCATTATGAAAATATCCACATTTTGAAATCATATATGTACAGCCAGCTTTAATAAGACAGGGAGAGTAGTGCCTGTGAAGGAGCTAATTGAGCATGCAGATGAGAGGGCAACATTTTCCAAAAAAAACTCACATTCATCACTAGTGTGCCGTTGGTTAAAGTACCACATTGCTGACCCCTGCTATGGCTCAATGTATAACCTATTGAAACGTTTCCCTTTTCCCAGCAGAATCTATAATTAAAACATGTTTTTGACACTTTGATCTTGGTGAGAATGAGAGTCACACAAATAATTTGGGGAGAGTCTCCGAGACTTTTTTTTTTACCTGTGTCTAGCTGAACAAAACTAATCCAGAAGCTCCACAGCAGGAAGTATTTGTCATCAAAGAAAAAATGTCTGAAAGTTGTTGAAGGGCCCTGCAGCACTTGAACCACAACTAATTGCAAGACAAAGCTTTGGAAAATGTCATCCATCACCTCCATGTTTACATTCTCCCAGTTCATTTTTCTGAAAGGGCCCTTATTGAAAAACGCAGTGGTCACCAGAGGAAGGGGAAGAATAGGGTCGCTTCCTCCTGGAAGCAGTGAAAAATTGCCAGTTTGCTACAGGCGTTCACCCGTTCTCTGACTCACACTTAGGATGAGAACTAAGTTTTGTGGAATTACAGCCGAGCCAGAAGTTCTTGGAGGGCAGGCCGCTGTGTGCTCCAGACTTCCTTTCTTTTAAATGAAAAACTCAACCTTTGATGGTCTCACACTCTTTGGTATCATCAATCAGTGGAGGTTCTATTATTTTATTTTTTTTGTGATTGAGCGTTGTAATTTACTTTTCTGGGTTACCTGCTTTCCTTCAAACCTGCCTTGTTTTCCCTCAGTTGGAGATTTCCTGTTTCCCCAGAATGACTTTCAACAGCCCCCAGAGAGCGAGGCTCTTTCTGCTCTGTGTGAGTTAGTGGAGAAAGCAAAAAATGATAACTGAGCAAGAGTTTTTTTTTATTCTATAGTTGACAAAAGGCAAGATGTGGTGCGGCTGCATTTGTTAGTGGTGTACAAAGGCTACTGTCGGTTGATAAATTGATATCATTGTCATTATGATGGTTTTCTCTCTGTGTGATCAGTAGCATAGTAGTTACATGCACAACTGTTTACATGGCAGGTGATCTGATACGGTCTAGTGTTTACATGAACGGACGGATTTAATCAGAACTGATGTGTGTTAGCTCAAAGTGTTGAATTTTACCATATTTTTGTAAAACGGAAAGTTATTGGGGTTGGATCCACTTTTGTTGTCGGGGACCTTCTAATAGGCGATATTCAAAGTTCTCCAGCAGTTTTTAATTTGTTTAACCCTTCGATTTATCCCGGCTTTGTTCATTCATGAAAGGTTTAAACTAACCCCTCTGCAACCGTTTTGAAATTTCAATGTTTATATGGAGCATTTTTATTTTTGTTTGGGCTTTTAAACTAGTTATAATTGGAATATTTGGCTCCATATAAACACAGCCAGGAGAAAATGGCAGCTGTAATACGTATTTGTCTGACATTACTAAGTTATTAGCCGACCTGCCAGTATTTATTTTATTTGAGTCAACTCTCTAATAATCCTTTATTATTGTACTTTGGAGCTGTTATTAAAAGTGACGAGATAAACACATTGCCATTATTTTATTGGATGAATGTTTTTTTTTTGTCTTTAACCTGCAGAGCAGAGGAAGATAAAGCTGGCAGTGATTGAGCAATAAAGAGAAGTAAGGCTAAACATACCCTGTGGGACTGTTAGAGCTTATATCTTATACCCCTGGCGTATTATCAACATTCTCCTTCACTTAGCCAGTTTGAATTCAGCGAGCAGCGACTTGCTCACTATTTATTGGACCATACATCGTGCATTTATCAGGTTTCTGTCTTGCTCCTTGGCAGCTAGTGAAATAAGAATAAAGAAATAACACAACACACATCCCTCCGTACGAGGACCCTCAGCTCTCTGGTACAGTGTGTCATTAGAAGTTCTCGTCAGCTGTCAGTGGCTGCAGAGCGAACAGGCCGACCCAGCCCTCCTTCAGCCGGGCACACCTGCCTCAGAGAATCGTGTGTGTGTGTGTGTGTGTGTGCGCGTGTGTGTGTGTTCCTCTGAAAGCACGACCAACAGGATTATATACCTGTCACAGCTGTCACTCAAGGCTCGAGCTGGCCCCTCCACCTACCACAACCCCCCCAACCCCTCCCTCCCTCCCTCCCTTCTTCATCTGTGAGCTGCTGACAGCTGTAGTCATGGCAACAGAGATAATATGGTGACTGTGTATGTGTCAAAGCCTCTGCCCCTGCTACCTGTGACCGTACCTGTCTGGCACGCTTGACATCTATTTAATGGGAATATGTTAAACTGTCATGCAGTTAAATGTGTTGTTGTTTAGCAGTCTGTTTTTTTATCAAAGTCGTTTTTCTAGAAGTTGTATGAAAACAATGACTGATTAAAATCGTATTTTTGCATTGTTTTGTTTGTAGTTTTTGTAATTTTGCTGCAACGCAACTGTCGCAACAGAAGTGAAATTGGTGGGGGGGTTGTTCAGTATACACCAGTGATGGTAGAACAACTCTTTACTTAAAGCCCCACTACAAGGAACTTGTAATGGTTTCTACCTCCTTTTTTCATTGATTTCAAGGGGGATCTGACCCAGTCCGACCTGGTGGCAAGCATTAACAACAACTATATAGAAATAGCCAATCTTGTCACTATTCTCATTAATGGTTTGTTTATGTAGGTCATATAGAGGTATCAATATTTAATTGAGACTGTTTCATAACTAGTTAAAAACCCACTGTTTAAGTGAAAGAGTCCCATGGTGGAAAAGTAATGCCTTGAAAACACCAAAACCAACAATGGATTCCGACTAACTAGTATTGCCAGCACAGCCAAAAAGGATATGACTTATTCCTCTTACTCATAGAGCTCGATTGTTGTCCAGAAATGAGTAATAACACATCAGTGAGCCACATTGTTACACTGGATGACATTTTCCTTCATTGCCATAAACACAGCCATGGTAGTTTATTTATAGTAAATACTGACAGCTGCAGACCAGGTAGAGAAGTATTCAGAGGCTTTTCATGACTTCACATGAGCCTGTAAGCTGTGTTTTAATGTTGTAATTGTCCAGGTGGCACTGAATCCACCTACCATATGTCACTATATTGTAATGCTTCGGTTGCCATGTTGTCGTGGTGATTGAAACTGACCTTTGTTTCAGTCTGCAAGTAATTACACAAACAATTTAAGATTCAAGAAGAGAAAGACAAGAATCAACAACATAAAATGCAACTCCAAACAAAACAGTACAATAGAAATCAATGCAGTATAGCATAAAGAAAAAGGTGCAGGCCTACCTTTTTTTTTTAACATAAACAGCATTTGACATTGAAAATTTACATTAGACAAAATTTCTTTCATACAAATGCATAAACGTGTCATTGTGATTATTTTTACATTTCTTCATTCGATAATGTTCCCCTTTACATTGTCAGAATAGTTTTGCATACCACTGTATGTCAACATCAAGCTTCTCTCATGTTCAATGTAGACTCCTAATATTACAAATTGACTAATCATTGCAACTGTCAAATAAATGTTATGGAGTAAAGGTACAATATTTTAAGTCAATAAGTCATACAAGAAATGAAAATCGAGTAAAACAGTATCTTAGAATTGGATGGATGTGGAGAAACACAGTACTTGAGTAAGCTTCCTGTCTCTGGGACCTGCAGTGTGTTCTGATCTTGCCTGAGCTGTGTGAGACGCTGTCGGTTCACTTTGGTGCTAATGTGTGCGTGTGTGTGAAAGTGTGTATCCCAGAGTTTCCCATTAAACAGGTGAAGATGGTCACTCTGTCTGGAAGAGTTAAGTTCCCTGAGCAAATTTCCGTACTTTCGGCTTCAGTTGGGAATTTTAGTGTCCCGCGTTCATCCAGATGTTGATTCAGAGGCTTTTCCTCTCCGACAAGAATAAAACTGTGGCGGAAAACAATGGTGTGTGTGTGTGTACCTCTGTGCGTCTGTCTGTGTGTGAGTATGAAATGTAGGTCAGTCCCGCTGTTGTAGCCTGCTGGTGAACCCTCCAGTCAGACTGTGGAAAATCTGAACTGGCATGTGTGCACTCATACATGGGTACGCAGGTTTTGTGTAGACCCACCCTCCCATTGATCCTCCACATCTGCTTTTTTTTTTTTTTTT
>NW_023339807.1:23397184-23399460 GCF_004916995.1 Morone saxatilis | reverse complement strand
TTTTTTTTTTTTTTTTACTTTTCGCTATTCTTACTGTCATGAAAAAATAATTAAAAAGAAATACTGCAGCCTACCAATAAGACATCTAAATCACAGTAGTCTGCGTGGGAGCTGTGTAAGCAGCACCAGCAGCAATGGGTCAGCTCTCCACGCCTCTTGAACACTATTTAGGAGAGGCTCATTTCTGATGAAATCTTCCCTTAGTCCACTGTTAATTTACAGAGGATTAAAATCATTAACGCCCGCTCTTCCAGGCTTCACAGCCTGTCTCGTTGACTGTCGGGTCCCTAGCGAATGTAAAACTGTAGCCTGAAGACCCTGCAGCGCTTTGCTGTTTACATGATTGGAGACTGCAGCTGAGGAAGGAATGAAGGAGGAGTGGATGAACAGGGAGAGACAGTGAGGGAGAGAGGAGTAGTGCTGGTGTGATCCACGGATGAATTCAATTGAGCGAAGCAGTGGGAGAAATAAGGGAGATTACTTCTTTCCCTCCATGTTTCACAGATTGTCCACATCTATCAAATATGTACCGTAGATGTCGATCTCCTATTACTGCGGGCTTCGTAAACTTCTGCTGCACTTTGAATCCATCAAGAACTCTCCAACTTCTGCTCTTGTGTCCTGGTCTACCAGTTTCTGACGAGGGCAGCATTATCTTCCACAAACTTCTACTTGCAGCAGTTCCAGTATTGTTACATTTAAGCAACAATGACTACTTGTTGAAAGAATCATTTTTGATTTAAGTATATCTCAAAAGGTAAGGCTGGCATTTTCTGTATTTTTGTTATTGTCAACAAATCCCATGAAAAGACCAAAACTAATGAGGTGATAGTCCATCTCTCTGTACTTTTGTACTAAAGATTTAAAAAAGGTCACAAATATGTACTTTAATTTCTTTTTTTAAAGGTTAACTATTTCCTAAAACAGCTGCTCACTGTAGTTCTTAGCAAATGCTACTCAAACAGCAGTAAATAGTGTTTTGTTGGGGACTTTTTTCAGCTGCGTATTAATACAAATGTGGTGCGCTAATGAGCATTTACGGCCACAAGATGGTGTATGTGGGGATTAATAAAAAAAAAAAACTAGAGTGCCTGTGTGTGGTAATAAAGGAACATGTCCCCTTGTGTAACAGTGTGGCTAATTTATGTGTTTTTAATTGGTTTTTGGACAATGGAGCCTTGAATGGCAGGAATAAGATATCAGGCTTTGGACACAGACAATACTAGTTAGTAGGATCAGTTAATTGTTGATTTTGGTCTTTTTTTGAGAAAGATATAGAATATCAGCAGACTTATTCTTTAAGACAACACTCACATGCCCATACTACACTATGAAAGCTAGAGATATTCTGTATACAAACCACAGTTCTCTTTCTGTGTCGAAGCCAAAGCTTAAATGAGACTTCAGTAGTCTGAATAAGCCAAATCGAATCATCGAGTTACAGTCTTTAGTGTAAAATTAGTACAAAAATCTATGGTGTTACTATCCCCCCGTGCAGCTCTGCAAGGACACAGTCTGGGGAAACAAAACTAGCTCTGGCTGAATGTAAGAATGCATTTTCACACAGAACGAAGGATTTGTGGATTTGTCCAACATCTCTTACGACGGTGTCACAAAACTAAGGGATAACTTCGCAGCCTGTACGTACGGATCACGGTCATCTAGGCCGACTGCTAGTATGATGCAGGACCCAAACCGGTGCCCTCGGTGTTTAAGACAAACTCATCCACTCCCATTTACCACCCTGACCTCCACATTTTTATGTTTCACTGCACTCTATCATGTCACACTGCTTCCTGCATTGACACTGAAGGCTGTGCGAGGACTGTTTGTGGGGTGTCTCCTCCTGACAGACGAGAGTTTTATGTTACAGCATCTTGATGGTGTTTTTATGACTCAGAATAGTGTTGAGGAGAGAATTGTAAAGCAGCACTAACACAGGAAGGATGTGGGCAGACTCATTCAATGACTATACTGTACGCAGGACGCTCTATCTGCCAATACTCATTGTTCAGTTTACTAAAGCAAACTCGTGTTTATGATTGAGTGATACGGATGTATACAACTCACAGTTGCAAGTTTCGAGCTTCAGCATGTATCATCGGAGTTTATCTCTTGTGAATTCAAGCTTTCACTGAACTTATATATTCAATTTCAATTCAATAATCTTAACTTATTGTCACTCTTAAAGGTCCAGTGTGTAACATTCAGGAAGCTCTTGGGGGAAAAATTTTATATTATATTCATAGTTATGTTTTTCAATTCAATTTTATTTG
>NW_023339807.1:23383580-23397123 GCF_004916995.1 Morone saxatilis | reverse complement strand
AGACCGAACTCCTTTTAACAATTACAGAGACCCAACAGTACCACCATGAGCAAGCACTTTTTATCTGTATCTGTGTAATCACCTGAAAATAAGAATTGTTGTGTTTTCACCTTAGAATGAGATGTTTTTATCTACGAATAGAGCCACAGAGTCTGCCATGCTTCTACAGTAGCCCAGAACAGATAAAACCAAACACTGGCTGTAGATAGGACCTTTAGCAAGCCTGCTTGGCGGTGCTGTCTTTTGACCATGCAGAAAAAACAGCGCACGCAATCATAGCCAATAGCTGTGTAACCTCCTCTGTCGGAGTATAAACCACTCCACTAAAGACAAACGGTTATGAGGCAGGAGTCGATGCTGCAGATATTTCTTTTGAATAAACGTACTACGTCCCGTTTGCCACTAAGCAAACAAGAAAGGCTTTACTTACTAAGGAAATCATGTACAATCTCAAGATAAAAATGATGGCGTTTTCTAGCTAATTAATTGGGACATTCAACTCAGACAGAATCATCAGAGCGTGACATGACATTTTCAGGTTGACACTGTTCATTCTTAATCTAATTCAGTGAGTTTTACTTCTGCCAGTGCACCTTTAATTCATTATTCTTTAATGGTTTCTGTCAACATCCAGAGAAACAGGTTTTCTTTAAGCACCAAATTATCGCTGTATAATGTGTTTTTATTCTTGTTCTGTCTGTGCTGCCACTGGCCTGGCATGACTTGCATGAATAAAGCAAAATAAATATATAAATATTTCTTTAATTTATGTATTTATGTATTTATGTATGTATGTGTTTAGCCCAGTATCACAAATATGCCTCAAGGGGGTTCACAATCTGTACAGCATATGATACCTTCTGCCTCGATTCCAATAAGAGAAAAGCAGGAAGAGTAGAAGAAACCTCAGAAAGCAACAGAGGACGGATCCCGTTTCCAGGACGGACATAGACACAGACAATAGATTTTGTGTGTACAGAATAGACCAATATACTGTAGTAAAGTTGCAGTATGGACCTTCAGGATCACAGAATTATAGATATATTGTAAACATACATGAACTCTATGGATCCTGGAGGACGTCGAGCAACTTTCAGGTGTTGCCAAACGGCACGTTCTCCTCCATGGAGACCAGGAAAGAGGACAGACTGCACACAACACAAGAGGTAAAGCTCATGCACACCTTTCACACACATAGGAAAATACAAAATGTAAAAAGGAATAGAAAATACAAAAGAACAGAAAAAACGAAGGGAAGAGATTGAAGTGAAGTGTAATCAAAGAGGAAGCAAAAAGGAAAAAACAGCCCCTAAAAGGTTTTTTAAAGTAGTTCAAACATTATCACAACTTTCCCAACTTGATTCACACTCCCTCCACTTTTGTTTCATTTGAACACCCTAATTAGTTATTTTAACAGGTTTCTCACATTGGTCTCCAGCATAGCAATTTGCCCCCCTCATAACTGCAGCTAATCACTCTTCAGAGAAACAGAGAAACGGAGGGGAAGATTCAGACGAGACAAGCCACTCCTGGTGACATCCATTCCTCTCAACAGCAACAACCATCTCTATAAAAAGGAAAGAGGCTATCATCAAAGGCTTTACTCTGTAGCATGGAAATTGACAGTATTAACCTTTAGTGGTGCTTGACTCTATCATGCTCTCTTGTCAGAGTAGATTTCCCAATGCCTCTCACGTATGGACTGACCCCAATGGGACACAGTTATTTATAAAGGGAAAGTGGAAGGGATATTAGAGGAAAAGAAAGAGAGAGAAAAAGCCTAAGAGAATAGAGATGATTGAATGGGTGTGAAAGAGGAAGAGAGCAGCAGAGACAACAGAGACCCACTGTGAAAATGAATGCATCCTCTCAGGATGGAGCAGCATACTCAAGGGGGAGAAATAATAAGACTTCCCTTGGTGTACTCTGCTGCCAAACGCTATGATTGATCAAGTCAGAGCTCCTCTCTTTATTAACGCTGATCATATATTGCCAGCGGCGGGGTTTTCCTACACAACTTTAAGGATGAGAGGGAAGAGCACTCTTCAATTTCATCAGCAATTTATTTCCATCTGTCAGGTTCAATTTATCCGCGATATTGCCGGTATACCCTGATACGTCTGTCAAAGCCTGCTTGTCAGAAGGAACCGGCTGACTTTTAAACTGCCATCATCAAACATCCTTCAAAGACACCACGTTGGCCTTTGAGCAATACTGTTTCATACCAGTGAAGTTTGATCGTTTCTCTGTCAATTCAGTCTTGGTATATAAAATCTCAAATTTTATTTTCACTGTAGATATCAAGCAGAGTAAATACAGCAACATCAGCTAAAGAATATGAGCAATAATAGTTCAAAGCGCCGTTTTTCCCTTATCTTTACAAGAAAATAGCTTTACTTTATGTTCTCTACAAATCCAATATCAAAGCAGAAGCTCACATCACCCAATCATTCCTTCACATTTCTTTGCTCAGTCTCATTGCTGAGTATGGGGGAAGGATTGCAGAGTAGTGTTTGATTCTGCAGAAAGAAACGTGGTGTTTAAGATGATGGTCCAGGGCAGCTATTGAGTTGCTTTGATCCTCCACCTACTGGGGAGCCTTTGAAAGTGACTCTTTGGAGTGACGAACACTCTGTCAAGGATGTTGCTTAAAAAATACAACTCTGCTTGAAGCGTTACACACTGGTGGCCAAACCAGGACACTCTTTGCCGAATCCAAAAGAAAACGTTTTCAGATATGGAGTTTGACTGAGTTGGCTTTCGTCAGAAAAGCTTTTACACCCGAAAGCCTTGATTCTACAAACGTACTATGAATCAAGTCTCTGTATATATTTTTTTATTATTATTGGTTTTCAGCCAAGACTGACGGATGGTCGTTGTTTAAATTCCTGTTTTTATCAATTCAGTTTCTTTGTCCTGCGAAGAAGCTGAATCTGACACATTTGCAGCAACAGCATCCAGTTAAGCTTTGGCTGATGCAACATGTGCAAGAAACACATTCCTGCTGTGTAGCTTTATAACATAGTTTATTTCTTCTGTTAACCTCACAAACGTCATGATAGCGGATAAAAGCATTCAGCTCCTGATATGATAACTTTTCAGATTGTCTTTGACCTTTATAGTTATGGATGTATTATTTGATGTAGGGCTGCAGCTTGAGACAGATTACTTCCATTGTAGGTTAATCTGCCAATTATTTTTTGGATTGGTCATTTAATCATCAGAATCTAAGATGGCATCTTCAAATTCCTTCTTTGTTCGACACAAAAATGTTCAGTTTATTTGAAAAAGAAAAGCAACAAATTCTCACGTTTGAGTAGCTTGAGGCAGCAAATGATGAATGACTGAAACTACTAATCGAATTGAAAAAAGTTGATCAGCTAAGTGTTTCAGCTCTAATTCAATCCGGCCTTTTTGGATCGCATTTCATTTTCTCACTCGCCGACATTAATATAGCCCTCTTGAAGGTTTGTTGGGGGGCTCAAAAACCTGAAATATGAATAGATTTTTTTGGTAACTAAATGCAAATCTACTTAGAGATTTACATATTTTCTGCATACAGACAGCAAATCTGTGAGAATCTTATTGAATTCTACATCCAACACTTGCTTTGTGCTGCAGTTTTAATGCAATCTTTTGATGTGTCAGTAAAATACACATTTGATGCACAGCTGTCAAGGCAGCACCATCAGACTGGTCTGAAATAGCTGGATCACTTACTAGTCCTGTGTAATTACAGACATCAATTACACATTGAGTGTAAATATATTTAGTGTGAAAATATGCGGCCATGGTGTAGCCGTTCACTTTTCAGTAGCATCTGCATGGAGTCCAACATGTGAGTGAAACACATCTGGTCTGCAGCATCATTAACCCACATTTATTCCCAGATTGCACAGTGTTGTCACAGCGATTGCCCTCTGTGGGCTACATGTACAGGCGCACAGACACAAACAAACAAATCCCAAACACCCACTCGTTCCTGCTGCTATCAGCTCAGACGCTGCATTCATTCACATTTGCCTGCTCCTTTGCTCCCTCGTTTGCTCTCGAACAGATGGAGCCATAAGTTAGCTTGTAGCCTTCTTTATGCTAATACTGATTCTGCATGTAAAGGGCACTGCTGCCACACCCATGCTTTACTCTCTCTCTCTCTCTCTCTCTTTACCCCTGTTGTGGTTCATGTCATAGCTCGCCCACCTGGCTGTACTCCCACACCCCTCTGCCCTCATGTCCCACTCTCCGGCGATTATCACTCTAATCCATATTTAATGGATTCAGCACACGCTCTCCTCCTGTCCCGATGCTTGCCCCTGATTAAACCTCCCCTGTGTTATGATCCAGATGTTGCGACTGGATCGAGGAAGAGGGAAAGGTGTCTGCGTTAGATGAGTCGAAGCACAGACTTTTCCGGTTCAAGTTGAGAGAATTGATTGGCTCCCCGGGCGGCTTGTTCAATCACAGTTACAGAGAAGCTATTATCTCGTATGTGTTTAATCCGATTGTGTTGTCTCCACTTACACGGACTCTGAGGGAAAACTGTTTGATCGCTCCGCTGACGCCAACTGAGGATTGACGACAAACAGGGCGGAGGAGGAAAGAGATTTATGTCTTTATTGATGATGATGGTGTATCAAGCTGCAAATACAGAATGGGTTCAAGTGTCCTCCTTGATTGTTTTCTCAAGATTTGGATCCATGTAAGGAAACCTAATATCAGAGGCTCACACAAACCAACCTGTCTTTGGATAGATGTTGGAGAAGAGTGTGTGTGCCTGAGAGAAAGTGTTTGCATGCATGTGTAAATTACGCAAGAAAGTGCAAATGCTCAAAGTTTCCATCTCCCCTCTGTCCTTGTCTTTGTGTGTGTGTGTGAGAGAGAGAGAGATCACATGCTCAGTGGCCCCATCTCTGCTCTCTCTCCTCTCATGTTTACCTGGAGCGGCACAGCAGTGAAATCAAAGGGCAGAAACAGAGAGTTGTGTGCTCATTTATCTCTCATCTTCACGGTGTGCGACTCATAGCCCTGACCGGCATGGGTGTGCGAAGTGGGCGTGTGCCTGGTGGCGGGAATGCCCCGCCCCCCCGGTGCGATCATAGCACTCAGCATGTGTGAGTGTGCGTGTGTTCTCCCTCACCTTGGACCTCCTGCTCTACCTGATCTATCCGGCAGTGATACTCGTCTTGCAGCTCGCTATGAGCAGTCCATTAGCTCCTCTCACATTGCAGTAAGCAGGAAGGATTTTAATATCGTATTGCTGTTCCTTGAAAGCTTTGTTCTTTTTTCGCCTGCTAATTTATGGAAGGAACTGAGGCAGTGGGTGGCTCATTTATACATAATGATATTCCTTGTGATGTCACTTCTTGTTATCTCTTCTCTGACTGAGAAGACAGGGTGTAAGTAAGGAAGATCAGATGAGAGCCACATGATGAAATGCATGCTCTGTACAGGTATAGCAAGTCCCAGAGCGAGCTCGTAATCTAGATGCTGGTTAGTGCACCATCAGGCTCAATGTCACGTCTTCTCACCTGGATTGCTCCGTATTTATTTTTATTGTTCAGACAAGTTGTCCCTTGTTATAACTTTAACAAGAAAGGCTCAATATGCACACATCTGCTATTTGTATTATTGTTATCCTGAGTCATAGGAGGGCAATTAGGACAGCATCAGCTATCACAATGTATCCTCTTGTGAGCTGCGTAAGTTTAGTGTCAGATTTGATTCATTCTTCCAAGGCGATTGTCTTCTTGGTGATATGTATGTATGTTTTTCAGCCCATTATCTCAAGGAATTACTTCCAGTAAGACGATGTTAGACGATTTAGTTCAGTACAGGAAGTTGTGTGTCCCTAATGCAGCGTGAGCATGTCAGTTTTCATGCCAGTGACTTGCAAATGTGTTTTGACTTTTTTAAAGGTTCCTACGGGTTTGTGAAATCAAAATTTTTGTGAATTTGAGGCAAGAAATCAAGGCATTGAACCTTTTTTAATGCATCTGTCATTGAAAGGGCTTGAATTGAATCATTATGTGCAAGAACAGAAATAGAAGGTGCTATTGATTTAGATTTTTTATGAGATTTCTGAGTGTTCACACATTTAAGCCTCTCTCTGTTTTTAATTCTGTGTGCTTCTGTACAGCCTGCTAGTTTTCATTATAAAAATTATCAGTGCTGTAACAGCAATTAACCTTGATCCATGTCTTAAACTATGCTGTGCTGGGTCCTCGAATTAGAGGGAATTTGGCCTGGAAAGTCCTTGAATACTCCTTGAATTTGATGTTTAAGAAGGTGTGGGAAACCAGTTTGTTATTAACCTTAACTACAATATTTCCTTAACACTTACGGTTTGGATTGTGGTCTATTTGCCATAATCACAATATTTATTTTAAAATTCACCATACTGTAGTATTATTAGTATATTAGTATAGTAGTATATTATATGTATATTAGTATATTTTTCTATACATTTGTTTTTTTTAATGGTTTCTGAGGATATCCTACATAGACAATGTTGGTTTGTAATGTGTTGATATATGTCGAGTTAGGCTTGGAGGTACACACATAACCAGTTAGGTAGTATCTACCACCTTCAGTAGTATAAGACTACTTTTTACCTGAGTCTGTTTGATTCCTCTGTTACTGACAAAAAGCCAATTTGGGCTGGAAACCTTTTTCTAATGTGATAAAGACCACATTTTAAAGGGCGCGGATGACAGTTTGGACCATCCTTTGAGAGATAGAAATCACAGTCAGAGTTTTTTGGACTCACCACCTGGATGAGATAGAGGTGTAGATCTGCTGTTTCTGAGCTATGGAGCTCCAAAGTGTTCAATATTGAATAAATGAATAAATAAATAATAATAATAAAGATAAATGTTGGAAAATATATAAATTAAACAATAATTTGGGAAATAACTTGTATTTAATGCCATTTTTTATCTTAGCCTCCTTTATCTTAAGCTAGCAAGCTCAACAACTGCTACCAGAAGTAGAACCTGTTAAAATGTCTATGATTAAATAATATCTATAACTATAAAGCAATGCATCTCTGTCTGTCTGTATGTATGTCTGTCCTTCGCATATCTCAACAACCGGTCATCTGATTAACTTCAAATTTGGCGGGTGTATTGCTGAGGGTGAATTTAGTGTAATTTGACCAGATATAGTCGCTATAATGATGAACTTTGAGTCCTGTGTGTGTGAAAGAGAGATTAAGTTTGAATGAATTGATTTAATGCCACGACCTTTTAATGTCCGCATTTAATTGCCACAATGAATGTACAATTGGGCAACAGTAAGGGGGGGACAGAGAATCATAAAATATTACCGTGCAAAATAACCCACTTCTTCCTCCTTCCGTTGATCTGCTTCCTTCAGAATGAAATGTCTTGTAATGCCAGAAGCTTGTTCATGGCACCATCCTCCAGCGCTCAACTGTTGACAGTGTGAGCAGGAAGAGGACTTGAAAGTGACTTGAAGTGACTCCAATTTTTTATTTTATTTTTTGGAAAAGTTCTTCCTCTAAAACAGAGCATATGCTGGGAAGTGAGTTTTTAAAGCTGGAAATCTCAGCGACTGGTGAAACGGATGTCACGCAGCAGCCCGAATATATATTACAGTATGTCAGTTTGTTAATACATCACCTGTAAAAGCTTGTATCAGCAGTAGAGGTTTCTCTTTCAAGTTATCAGAAATATTATTAAAACACTGATTAAGTTGCTCGAATGCAAAAACTTAAAGTTCATAACCCCACAAATGAAACATATAAATTAACGATGCACCAAAATAATGCCTGAGGAGCAGCTTTAATCCTAAAATATCATGCATATTTACATGCACTGGGTAAAATACTTGTTTCCTCACTAATTTAAGTGCTTCAAATTCACAATTCCACTTCATTGTTTGGTTGACCTTTTACGCATTGGCAGTGTTTCTTTTTTTATGCCGACAGCAAACATTAGTAATAGAAGAAAATATTCACAGCCAACCCATTCTGCCCTGGCTTACAGTAAGCATATGTGTCCAAGCACATGGCTGTAGCTGCCATATGGAAGTGATGGCAGCTTCCCCACCACTCATGCAGTTGAGTAGCTCCGAAGAAAGCACACTAAACCTGCCGCTGTGTAACTGCGCGTTGGCACTTTGTGTTGTTGGACAGAGATTTATGCTTGTGCGGAAGTGTACAAACAGTCACTCGCTGTTATTGATTTGCCCTCTGGTCAATCTGTTACCTCCAGTAAATTATGTCTTTGGGGAGCTTTTTAGAAGATTTCCTCTTTAAAGGAATATGATCATTCACGGTGCATTACAAGCCGCAGGAGGATTTCTTTTAAAAGGCTGTGTACAGTTTAGTATTAAATATGGATCTTGATTTTTCTCCCTTCAGTTGTGGTGTTCAGCAAATTCAGGTTTTATGCTGATAAAAGTGTATTTTTATGTGAGTACATTCAGCAGTTGTTCTTTGACATACACGTTATATTTAATGATCTCTCAACACCTTGACAAATTCAAGGGTGGTGACAGAGAAGGAGAAAAAAAAGCAACCATTAATATGCTTCGAATGGGAAGACCTTTACACGAAAGGGGCAAGAAATGTCCAGAGCCGTGTCTGTCCTGTGACTGCCATCAATATCCTAGCAACCGTCTCCCAGGGGCTCTATAATCTCCCCTATCTAGCCAATTAACAAGTGGGGATGGTGTGAGAGGGGGGTCAGAGGAGCAGAGACTGGGATCTAGGCTTCATACTCCGGATGGAAAGGCTTGAGACTGAGATCACAGCATCATCACTTCCACTCATCACCCCAGTTATTTCTGTCACATCCAGGTGGCATCTCTCTCTCCGTGTTCATTTCTGCCTCTTGATTTGATTAGTTGCGACGCCACTTGTCAGCCCGGTGTCGTGTGGTAAGGATAGCCACTGATCTTTAGCCACCTGCCTGCCGTTAAGCTGTTTCAGTCTTAGCCGCTGCACATTGATACAAAAACAGAAATAGCCTCGCTAGCAAGGTTAACCACTACATATACGCCTGTAACGTCGTGAGCAAGGGCACCGCTCGAGTTTCCTTAAATTAACTAAATTGAATTGACTTGAGAGAGAGCTTCCTGTGCTGAACGCTAATGTTCACAGTAGGATTGTTGGGTCCGCCTTCAGCTGGCAGAATCGTTCAGGTATGCTGGATCAAATTCACCCCATCTCTGAGAAGGGCCTTCATCTGCCTCCACAGTTATTCACCACTTCTGTGAAACCCAGACAATAACACCAATGCTCTATATCCTGTGCTTCTTTTATCTCACAGGGATGCCACGGTGGGAGTATCTCCGATTCCTTGGCACATACGATGCATGCAGTAGCTCCCATGAATTATTCAAAGGTTTTCCTCTTAGTTGCAGTGGTTAACATTGAGCCGGTTGTATGTCATTTCTTTATCTATGGGATCCCCCACGGAGAGTGCCCTACTGTATTCTATAAGATAGAAGGGCAGTATCTTACAATAAACTTATGAATGCAAAACTGAGCGTCAGAACAAAGGCTTCTGTACTGTACGCTGTTTTAGCCATGATATACATGCGAAGATGCACACACGCTGCATAGTAAACATGGAGCCGTGTGAACAGCAGCTGCACCAGAAACCTATTCTTTTCACTCAATCATGGCAGACTGACTGATTCTGACAAGTGTGCCCAAACCTCTCTGGTATTATATGCTCACACCTCCACATGCGTAGGCATTGGCACAAATTAGCACAAGCAAGAGGCTGGTGTCCTATGGGAGAGGCAGCTGTCAGTCTTTAGATCTATTCTTGGCTCTGGGAGTCTTCACACAACTGTGGGTAGTGAGGAAGCCTGACAGGTTTTATAGTAATCAATCATTTGTCCCATGGCTGGTTCACAATTTGATAGGAGCGATGACAAAGAAAAATAAAAGGAACCTATTATTCAAAGGTATCAAAGGCGAGAGTTGTGTTTGCGTCTTCAAAGGATTGAAAGGAATAACCGTCCATAACATGACAAAATAAAGATGCTCACATGCTTTACCATCCATTCAAGTATTGGCAACTCCGCCACAAGATAATAAAATCCCTTCTTGCCCTTTCTCTTTATGTCCCCCCCTGCCAACATGTTGTGCAATTATAGCTCAACATCCTAACAAGACCTCCCAGCGGACCGCCAGTCAGTGACGCTGTCAATTTGGTAGCTGAGATGGCTGGAAATGTCTCATTACTCTGCTGAGTGCAAGCAGCAGAAACTCCTCTCAACGAAGCACAGTTAACTCTGTGTGAACTGTCCTGCCCAAAAAAAAGTCATTATAAAGGAATAACCCACGGGATCAGCATCTACCTCTACCTGCCCTTAGTCTCCACGATGAATAAATTACACTTTATATTTTTGCTGAAGGAACAGGTGAGGAGGGTCGTGGAAGGTTCACTCTTGTCGCTGCACACCCTTTCTGCACACAATGGCATCTGTCCTCTAGTTTGGTTGGATTGTACAGGTGTGCAGGGTGCGTAGATTACAGAGATATCTTTTAAGCTTTGGGAATGCAGAAGTTCAAATGCAGCATCTGTTTGCTGTATATGACCTATTTTTCACATGCGAGGAATTTAGCCAAGTGAAGTTAAATTTATTCATACTCCATTTGGCAGGAAGATTTCTGCAAAGTAAATGCAAAACAAAGACAATCAAAAGCAGCGGAGATGAAACAAAACAGAATGTTTCTGATTGCAATTTGGAGGCTTGATAATGAAATTCAAAGATTTCACCCTGATTTCACCTTCTTATTCTCTGTTTTCATCATACACTTGAGCGTGACATGAAATGAAGGCAAGCATAAAAAGAGCTAACAGAAGGCGGTGGGTCGATGTGGTGGTACGATCACAGTCTGTCTGCTTTGGCCTGCTGTGCGCATGTGTATGTGTGTGTGCGTGTGTGTGAATATGTTTGAGTGTGTGCATACGTGTGCGTGCTTTGAATCAAGCTTGGCTCTGATATCCATGTTCTCTGTCCAACACCTCCCACCTCCCTACTGCTGCCGAATCCTGAGTCCAAGAAGGATCCCCCGTAGGCCCTGAAAAGTGGGACTGCACCTCAATAAGTTTAGAAGCAACTGGCCTAGAAGCGTTACTTTCTTAAAGGCAGTGTGCTTAGCTGATTGGTAAAACACGAAACCCTGCTGCTTCATGAATTAACAACCTGACAGGCGGTAATTTTCCATCAATGTTGCATCACCAGGACTTTAATTAACTGAAACAAAGGAATGTAGCACAGTTCCTTTCTTGAATTTTAATAAATTGCAAACAAACTTTCAAAGCCTTCGTGTTGTGGACAACTCTGTAAATGTGTGTAAATTCAGTGTAAGCTCATAAGAAAAAAAAGTCTCAAACATTTTATTGTCACCTTCCCACTCCTACGCCTCCATGATTTTGAATAACAATAGACTACAAAAGAATCTTGTGTAGGATATTCACATATCAGCATTCACATTTACCAATGTAGCTGCACTATCAAGCTTTAGAATAAAAATTAAAACTATAAGGATGACAGGTACTGATATTAGGTCTTTCTACGAACAGTTTTCCATACTGCTGTTAATGAAACACATTCTATTTTGTTCTTGGGGTATATTCATCCTTTCCTTTGGGTGAAGAAGTCAACCAGAATTTCATGGAGATAAATTAGGTGATTCTACAATGTCTCAATTAGAAAGAGAGGGATGACCTTTCAGATAACAGCTAAACTTTAGACTGAAAAGATGAATGTGCTTTTAGCCATCCTAGCGGCGTGGCTCTACGGACAGCAGTGACTAAAATATTACAACAACTATTGGATCTATTGCCACGAAATCTTGTACAGACATTCATGGTCCCCAGAGAATAAATCAGACTGACATCCAATGACTGTTCCTGTAGTGTCACCATGAGGTTGTTATTTAATTTTTTTGTAAAATGTCTTATTAATTACTGTGTTGATTGTTGAAATTTGGTACAGACATTCTTCTTCCCCTCAGGATCATTTAGGAAAACGTTCCATTAGGTCAAATTTTAATTTGTCCAGTATTTTGATTTATGACCATTACCTGCAAAACAAATGATATTCCCATCAGCCTTAACTCTACTGTGTGGTTAGTGCTATCTAGCATGACAACAACATTGTACCTGCTAAACTTTAGCATGTTAACTTCGTCATTGTGTGCATGTTAGCATGCCGATGTTTGCACTTAGGTCAAAGCACCGCTGTGTTTGAGTGCAGCCTCACAGAACTGCCAGTGGGGCTGTGTACTCTTGGGAAGTTGTCATCGGAAACAGTTTGGAAAAGGGCTGGCACTTTCAAAACATACTTTGTGCTTAATCCCTTAATTTGTGCACTACAGCCTCATCTGTCTTCAACCAGTCAGATCAGCAAACCATATAACATTGTCAAGCAAGTTAATCAGGTCAATCAGAACATCTTAGTTCCTTGCTGATTGGTCCGGTACTACTGTGATTTGGCCACAAATGCATCGCTTGAAGTCTGGCGAGATGGATTCTCGTGTGATTTTGTGATCTTGTGAGTCCAGCTGCCTCACAAGGTCAGATGTTTTGTCTGAGACTGACACGTTTACTGTGGTTTAACTTATCTACCGACGTTATCGATGAGCTGCTACAGCCTTATAGCTCTGGTTAGCACCCTGCTAGTTGTCTGGCTAACAATATCAACCAAAGTCTTAAGCTGCTCCCTGCAAAATAACATAAACATAGATCAGTGTGGAAGTAGTTTTCATAATATCAACATCATCCAAAGCTACTTTATTGTGCTATCAATTACACTACCGGGTTCCTCGAGGATATTTCCATTCAGCTGACTAGAAATCTATTTTTGCACTCAAACTAAATAATGGATTTCAGCTTTAACTTGGTTTCAGTATTTGCAGACAAAAGGTAGGTAAAAACTAGTTTCTTTTATCCAGGTCTGTGTGTTTTATTACGAGCTGTCTTTTATATTTCATCTGTTAAATCTGGGGTGGGTCTGTTCTCTCAGTTTGTATGTCAGTATTTTTATTTTGGGAAATACCTCTCTGGCATCTTTCGTGGTGCTAAAGGTGATTGTTACAGGATTATGAGATGATTTTAATTGTATTGTTCTGTAATTCCAAGCTTTGTTGAAGCAGAAAAATGAAAACGTTCCAGTCCTAACACATGGTTTGATGGAACTGCCTGTCAGGGAATACTTGAATCTCACTGTAGTTGAGCGTAACACTGAAATAATGAAACTGCTGATAGACTTTCTTAAAAGCAGCTTGTATAAGCTTTTCTCTAGCAATATCAGTCTTGAGTGCACAGTAATAATTACCATTGGTGTCATGTTCCACTGCATATCCCATGCGAGCTTATTCTTATTTCCAGATGTCATTATTTTCTCATCTTTTTTTTTTTTTTTTTGCTTTATACAAACAGAACTGCAAAAACTCAGAAAGACCTCATGATGAAGGTGAGAAGAGTATAAAGGGAGGACAGCTGAATCAACATAAGCGTATCCACACTCAAGGAAAGCCTTACCCCTGTGACCACTG
>NW_023339807.1:23377713-23383440 GCF_004916995.1 Morone saxatilis | reverse complement strand
TGACCACTGTGAGAAGAGTTTCAGGCAATTCTCAAATTTGAAGATTCATCAGCGTATCCACACTGGAGCAAAGCCTTACCTCTGGGAACAGTGTGAGAAGAGTTTCAGTCTATCATCAAGTTTGGAGGTTCATAAGTATTTCTACGCTGGAGAAAGTTGTCAGTGCACACACACTGTTTAGAAAGCATATTTGAACTGTAATGTATGAAACCATTTGCTGTTATAATGTGACTTGGATTGGGAAAAGTTGTCTGCGTCTCAATAATATTCATATGCATACAACCTACGTTGTCAAATTGTATTGTTTTTACTTCCACTGTCAAAGTTAATATAGCAATACACAAGCATGCAAAAACTGAAGGATTCTACAATATTGTGCTAGCTTGCTAATTGACTGTAATTATTTCAAAAGGCCACACTAGCAGCTAGGGTTGGGCAACCTTCACATTGGAACCAGTACCAGGGCCAGATGCATAAAATTTGGTACCTTTTTTGTTGGTAGTTTCTGTACTCTCCCTTTTTATTAACAAAAATGCAATTTCAGTTGTAAAAAAAACAAGTTAAAATTTCTCTCACTACTGCGTTGCTTCTGTAATATTTCCCTGTAAATGGCACACAATTCATGTACTGTTGGTTTCATACTAAGGTTTCAGGCATACAAAAAAATCTCATGCATAATAATAATAATGTAAAATCAATAATCATGGTCAATTATGAATAAGTATGGTCGATCAGCACACTTGCTAACCTCCAGAGATCGTAGCCTAAATCAGGAGACCAAACCTAACCAGGGTATCTGGGGATTATTATTACTCCCTCACTCCTACAAGTGCAAGAGGTACTCTGTGTTTCTTTTCAGTCTGTTAATCTGTTATAAATTTGTTTGTTGCTGCGAGAAAATGGACTTGTAGCATGAGAGCCTGTGAAAAGTTTCAATTGGTCAATGTGTGAGTTGACAGTCCTGTGGCTGACGCTAGTAAGAATGCTAAGCTAACGTCAACCAAGAGAGTTAAAAACACCCAGTTATCTCTAACAACTTATCCAACTAGCTAATTACGACTGACTTAAAGTTTCGCCGTACATGGAGGGTTTAACTTTGGTGCTGGCTGCAGGCGTGCTAACGTTAGCCGTGGTTGCCTTATTAAATGTGTTAACGATAGTTGTTTTAGGAAATTATGGGAAACTAAATGATTCGTGGCACACTTTTCAACCCTCTAGGCCCCAGTAGGATTATATAAACCTTTCTTCCGTTCACTGTGATCCCTCTTAAAAGAGCATTTATCTTAATAAACAATCCAAACAAACACAAAAAAATGGACAATCACAAGTTGTTTTCATTTTAAAATACACAACTATATATTTTGTTGAGTTTTATACCAGTGTTATCCCAAATGTTTCCAACAACATTCAACGTCCCAGAAAAATACTTGATTTTATTCTTGCCTCTAACTGTTATAACTTCAGTGTATCAGAATGAGGAAGGAAGTCGGCAAATGTGACTAAATGTAACATGAATAAAACTTTTACCTTCCCTCGTCCATGACATGATTACTGCCTGAGTCACATCAGATAGATTTTCGTCAACAATGGTGGTTGTTCATAAGGCTGGGTTTAAAAAAATCTTTTTCCAGATACAAATTGATCTTCATTTGAATGATCCGATATCCATTAATAAACCATATATTCACAGGGACAGTAATATTTTGTCACATCATCCTTTGTTATGGTTTTAATGTGAGCGATTCTCTAGTGACAAATGTGCCTTTGTGTTTATTTAATCCCATTTTTTCACATTGCCACTAAATTGGTTTTAGAAAAAAAAAGAAATCTATGATCTTCGGTTTGCTAGGTTTCTCTCCAAAAACAAATTCCCAGTATCAGACAGGTTTGCATTGTCAGCAGCTAATTTGATTTGCTCTAGAGTGAACCTTGAAGTTGGGTGAGTTGACTTTAGTCGCGCTCCTCCTAGGTTAGTGGGTCAGAAATACACAGGCTCTCTGTGAGCCCAAGAGGTGAGACCATTAAATAACTTCAGCACTTAACTTCAGTGCAGATAACTTAACTATCTGCTTCTATTCAGTTTAAACCTTGATCTGTTCAGGTGAAACTCTGTTCTAAATGGTTTCATGGAAAGCCATTCTGCCCATAACTTAAGTTTCATTGACTTTTTCTTTTCCTTTTTTTAAAGAAGGTAGGGTGATACAAGAATATAGTTCTGCATTCTGAAAACTGCCTTTGTTTTCAGGGTGAACGTCGGCTGTGGTCCTGCGGAGGAGAGGCTGCTGCTCACAGGACTTCACGCAGTCGCGGACATCTACTGTGAAAACTGTCACACCACACTAGGCTGGAAATATGTAAGTGCATCCACTTAAAAAGCCGGCTTGTTCACCCATAAGACAGGTTTACAGGGTTGGCGAAAAGGGTTAACGTGGTTCCCACCTTGCATACCCATCGTGTAGGGTTTAGTACAGAGGTCTACATAACCATGCTATAAATCTGGTTGGATCTATAGTTTAATCCACTTTCCAATAACTGGTATGCACCTCCCTTCTGCAGGAACAAGCCTTTGAGCTGAGTCAGAAGTACAAGGAAGGGAAGTTTATCATCGAGCTGTCCCACATGATAAAGGACAACGGCTGGGACTGAGGAGAAAACTTTCATCTTTCTTCATGACTTTTTCAAAAGTTGCATTCCCTCGACTTTAAAGGGTTCCAGTGTAGCTTCCTCATCCCGCGTACGAGCCATTGCTGTGCCACACTTTCACTTCGTACGGCTTTGCCAAGAATAGCATGTGATGCCTTATCTTCTGTTCTTCGTGTTTTTCCAGCGACCACAACAACACATTTGCTGATATTACTATCCCAATTGCTAGTTGTGCTGGGACATGGACTGAATGAGTGCAGGGTTTGTGTGTGAACGACTGGGAGATGTAGTCACACAGGCACGTGTGCATGTTGGGTTTTAAAGTGCGTGTTTGAGTGATGAAACTCTTATCAGCGACCGACCACTGAGCAGTCGCACTGTGGGGGGCGAGAACAGTGTCAAGTCAAACAATCTGACCTTCTTACACATCAGATGCAGGTATTTGGGTTTTCCTTTTGAGTTTAAGGTGCACATTTAGACATATCTGGCCCAAACTGAGTAAAGTATCTAGTATTTTGTGTGATGCAAGGGGGATGGGAATGCTTATAGCAGTGGGAGGGCTTGTTTTTTATGAATGAAATTCATTTTTTTATGGTAAGATCAGTAACACATTTTGCCAATGGCAATCAGTATGTTGAAATAATAATGTTAAAGCCCCTCTGGAGTATGAGTGTCTTCTGCTTGTAGGTAATACATTTTAGTGTGTGTGCGTGTGTGTGTGTGTGTGTGTGTGTGTGCGCGTGTGTGCTGAGATGTTTTAGCTGGACGGTGTTGAAGGATTATTCTGGGGTTCACATCTAGAGTTTCCACTGCACAGCTGGGATATCATCACTTTTACTTCATGCTGATGAAATCTGTCCTACATGTTTGTGTATAGCCTAACACTGAGCCGCCCTTACAAATACATTTACTCAATCGTGTTAGAGCAAAGTGTGATTAGGATTATGTAGCATATTTATGGTGATTTTTACTGTCTGCTTCTTTCATTAAAAGTGTATTATTTTAGCCTAATCTTTCATTAAAATACAGTGTGTCTGTAACCAGATTTCCTTTGCTTGTGGTATTTTATTGTGTGTGTGTGTGTGTGTGTATGTGTATACATACATATATTTTCTCTGATTTTCACAACTTTTCTTGAATTATTAAAACAACTTCAAAGATGTATAGATGCTCGAGAAAAGTAATTTCTATTCTATTTCTGATCTTCACCACTTGAGAACTGATTGTCCTCTGCTTCACTTTCAGACTTTATGCAGCATTTAAACTTCCTTTTTAGTGGGCATTTGCTAATGCATGTGGTGCAATGATGTCGTAATGAACAGTTTCAAACCATAGCTATACTTGTAGTTGCCAATTCATTATGTTGGTATCTGGTGGGGGAAAAAATGCTTTCATTTGGTGGAAATTTCACCATTCTTTTGTCTTTAAAGCAGAAAGAAGAACAATATCACAGTGCAAGTTCTGACATCCGGCTGTGGAAATGGTCTTTAGACTACTGCCTGCGTAGCCTCAAGACAAAACCAAGTTTTTCTTTAAAAAATTAGCAAAGATCTTGGTTTCCATTTTTTTTTCTAACGTTACATTGTTCTGTTGTCTTATAGAATATATAAAGTCATCATATTGATATTGCTTTTCTCTTGTCTTTGTCTGCATATATGGGGTTGAGATAATGCAAAAGTAACTTAACTAGTAACTTTAACTTAGTTACTTTAATATGGTGATACTGCGATTAGGTTACAGACTACAGTTGTGTAAATGGTAATTGTTTCTGATTACATTTTGAAAGTATTCTAACAACCCAGTCAGTAGATCTGCCAGCAGATGGTGATACTGGTGGTGGTATATTGGGCGTTAATAAAGGTTTATCTCATCTCATATATACATTTAAAACTGTGTCTTCCCCCAATTTATATTACAATTACTGCCTAGGTATATACTGTATATCAACATGCTAGAAATTAGGCCACTCCAAACAAATGAAAATGGAATATATATACAGTCATAGAAGACATAATGAGTGAGTGAAAGAAAGTTAAAAACCTCAAGCATGGACTTTTTAAGGTTTATTCGGTAGCAGCAGGAATTATGTCTATGTGTATCTTATGGGTTTGATTGATTTATAGTTTATAGGATTTTAATATTTCTCTATTATTTAATTCTGACCAACTAGCCACTTAGCTGTGGCTACTTTTGGTTAATATGTTAATGTTTTCTCAAACCCAGTCAGCCTGATAAGAAATCCACTATACTGTACACTAATAATGTAGTTTTATAATAAAATAGTAAATTTCATTCTTTGGACAAACAAAAATAGACAAAAACAACACACATTATACAGTTTGCTGCAATATTAAAATTATTTTTATATATTATTGTGAAAACACAGACAGCAAAGCAAAATAAAGTGAATACATATTGTCCTCTTACTGTAAAGAAGTGATTATTATACTTAATAGGAGTAGGAAGAGGTCACATGAATGAGCTCTGACCAGAACTTGTGGAGAGGCTGCTGAGAGTCATGTGTGTGCAGTATTTGGTCTGCTTTCACTTTCACAAAATCTGTATTGTAAAAGGTTTTACTGCAAGTACATTCTCATGACATGAACAAGTTAAAGGCATTACTGAATGATAAGCAGTGAGAAACTTTTACAAGTAGCGCAGAGGGTTATATGCACTGCATGGTATATCCCACCACGTAGTTTAGGAATCTTTCCTAAGCTGGAAATGAGAGTGCTCGTTTGGGGTTTATGGTCCAGAACATCAACTGGTAATGATATAAGAAATGAAATGAAGGAGTTAAGACCTCATCAGAATTCATAAAGTCCCTCATAGCTCATAGAGTCGGGAGTGACATTGAAACTTTTCCCTGTAAAGCAAATGTACTCTTATTTAAACTGATGCGTGTAATTAGTATTGTGGTCAATACTATCAGAGTCAGCGAATACATCTGCTGTAGCTGAGAACTAATTCAAAATCAACATTGTGAAATCCAGACTGCAGAGAACTCAAACCTACAAAACAAATTAATGTAAATAAAGCTTCTAAAGTTTGCAGAGTATTTACAGTGCCTTGCGAAAGTATTCA
>NW_023339807.1:23375341-23377613 GCF_004916995.1 Morone saxatilis | reverse complement strand
TCTCTTTCCAGAAACAGTGTCCCTGTTACTCTGTCAGCAGTTTTCATAGAGACTCTTAAAGTTGTTCCAATGAAATCTGTTGACAGTGAGGTATATGCATTATCCACAATAACAGGAGCATTGTGTCTGGAGGGACACATTTCTCTTCAATTTTTCAAATGTAATTTTTCAAAGCTGTGAGAAACTCCTTCCAACTCTGTGGTACTGGGATGAAAGCAAATATGTCAGAGATATATATTAAATACCAGATACAGCTAGAGGTACGTGGGAAAAAGGGTTTGTTCAATTTATGCTAGATTGCCAGCAACGTGTTCATCTCTTTTTCCAACCATGACTCTTCAAGCTCTGCTGGTAGAACAGCAGTGGTTTTCCAGAGTGAAGTAAAAGGCATTGTTTACCTCGATGACGGGTTGGAGAGTAACAGTCATCTGCTGCTCTTCATCTGCTCACTGTCTTGTTTGGTACTTCTTAAAACTGACCCAATAGTAAGCAGTATGTCCACTATATTCTGTAGACCAGTGGTTCCCTTCACTGAGTAAACTGATGACACCTGACAGACATATTTTATGGATATTTCATATTATATTCAATGCATAACAATAACAGCAGAGAACGACTGATAAACTGTACAATGAACTCAAAAAGTGAACACAATAACTGCAGGAAGTTTGTGAAAAACGAGCAATTTGGATTCATTTCGAGCAGATTTCTGTGAATATTGATCAGAGATGAGTTTGCTGATATTTTTAGGAATGTCTTCTACAATTCTGTCTGCAATATGTAACTGTTTGAATTTTTAACATTCATACATACTTAAATAGGCGTCTTTTCTGACAAATGATGTGTGTTTTTGTCTCACTGTTCTATTTGCTCTTTGATTGTTTGATAAACAGCCTTGTCCTGCATTACAGAGTTCAGAGTGTAAAGGCTTTGTGAATATTTAGCTTGTGATCAGATCTTCAAAGTTTAGATCTTAAATAAAAGTCTGAACTTTAAAAATAATAATATTTTCATTTAGCTTTCTTCACAGAACTGACGGGAATACAGAGATATAGGCCAACTGTTAAAAAACAAAAAGAGGCCTCGCGACCTCATGTAAAGCTTTTCCCCAGGTTGGGATCCACTGCTGTGGATCATTCTTACAGTATATAACAATAGCACAAAGTTCTTCCAACTCAGTGATACATACATTATATTTCCTGTAGATGGCTCCCAATAAAAGGCTCCTCTTTTTACCCTTTGCCAGTGTAATCCTAGCTTACTGACTAACTTAATGTGGAGCAGGCACCAGGAAGAACTGCATTAGGACTCAAACCTAGCTCCAATAATAAGCAATAAGGAAAGAGTAAAATAATACTTATATCTGAATTACGGACAGGAACGTAGTAGTGAATTAAACTCTTAAACACACAGATTCAGTTTGAAGCTACTAAAGAACTGAAAGTTGAAAATAGAGACTTAGAAGGTGGTTTCTCTTTGGTCGTCATCACAGCCACAGGTGTTGAGCCGCCAGTTACTGCTTCAAATTGATGGAGGAGACTGTCTCCTGTCTGTTTGGCTGCCAAGCAGGGTGATGACAACCTGTAACAGATAAGAAACTTGTGTAATCGAAGATTGTGGCTCTGTGCAGTTAAAGCAGGCTATACTGGAACCATATACAGTCGGGGTCAAGGGTTATAAAAATACCGTGAACACCTTGCAGTGGAATTTCAAATGCCTCAGAAATGACCATAGATTTGAATCAATTCCTCTCATCTTCAGCCTTCACAGTAATAATTTGTCCAGGGATATCATTTTGCATTCCATTACCTCGCACAGGTGTTCATCATACTGTGTCCGACCCCAAAGCACGCCAGGGGTGGACAAGATATCATAAACTGCAGAAAAATAGATGTCACATTGGAAGTCTGGTTTAGGCTGGGACTGCCTGGCTGACACCTAGTTTGAGCTCAGTGCTACAACATGTCATCATGCCTTTGTTGTGTCGAATAGCTGCAGCCAGTCGCATACATATTGTATGTTTGTGAGGCTGAGATGGAGATGACATACCACACCCCGACTAGAAGAAGACCATCCACTGGGAAAACAAGCATCCCTGCTGTTTGTGATATTCATTCTTTCTCTGGTTTTCTTGCATACAGTAAAACGCCTCGAACAGTCTGTGTCACTGCTCTTGTAAAACCTGCCAGTGCAGCGTCTCACAGACCAGAGGCTTTTTCATCCACGGGGCAGATTCACTGTAGCCTCCGACACTCCCTGTGTGGCACTGAAC
>NW_023339807.1:23360005-23375314 GCF_004916995.1 Morone saxatilis | reverse complement strand
ACACACACACACACACCCTCGCTCCTATACCCTTTGCCAAACTATCACACCCCTTTAGGGAACGTCCATGGGGCTGTCAGCTCAGATTTGAGTCAACAAGTCAACAAATCAACAAAAGCAGACATGTGAGGCTGCTCAGTGGCCACTGTTGGAGGACCCGGGTTGTGCCGGACAGCTCTTGGGTGTAAATGTGTTTGTGATGTTTGTATCACCTCACTGCAGAACAAAAGCATTCATTTCTTGGTAAATAAAGATAAAACAGACAGCCGCAGTGCACACACATATTTATTTTTACCTTGACAGTGATGGGTACGGCCGCTGTTATTTGTTCTGTTTTCTCTTCAGTGTCTCTACTTAAAATGCAGAGGGAGTTTTTCCCAGCTTCAGCCTTTTGGAGTATTTTGGGAACTTACACGTGTCTTCATATTTCTTTTTTACCATAATGTTTAGCTCCCTGTTTTCCCACATTAAGATGATTTGAAGAAAAACATCATGCCACTAATGTGTCTAATCAAGATCAGCTCTCAAATGATGCATGTTTAACCATCAGAAGTATTAATTGTGATGGAAGCAATTTGTTTTCAATCCAGCAGACAGACGTTTATTCCAAAGAAAACATAAAAACTCTTGCCAGTCTTGCTCCCTGTCATAATATCATCAATAATTTCTTGTGAACTCCCTCATTAGTGAGACTGGCTACTGTACATTGTGACAAACACCAGCGCCGTTGCCGTTGAGGGTGTCTAGACATCATTTACTTTAAAAGCATGGCATGTTGAGTACAGCAGCACAGCATGAGAAGCTGCTTATTTACTATCTAAAGACCAGTGTTAAGCTTATTTGCATCCCTGTTAGCCTCCACATTAGTGGTTTGCTCATCTTCCTGGGGTCCACACAGTAAATAATTTAATCACAACAACAATCAAGTGTAAAATACATGAAACAAAATAATCTAAACTAACAATTAGGTGAAAACAAACAACAGCTAAAGATGATTACAGGAAACAACCAACATAATTGAATAAACAACACACAATCATCAACAAATATCAAATAAATGGGAACAAATTGAGCAACGGGTGCATTTACTTACTTATGCAATCTTGTTTCTTGACATTCCAGTATCCAAGGAATTTTAACCATATTGGGTGATTGCACAACTCATAATTCCATGCCAAGGTTCAGTATCAATGCAGATGGTGTGTCTGTTATGTAGTGAGATAGAAAGTGAGGGAGTGGAGATCAATGTGGTGGATGGGTGTGTAACACTAACACACTCTTAGACCCAGCTTTGCATCCCGTCAAAGACCTTTACATTTCACATAGCCTTTTTATCAACCATTCGCACCATTACCAACCATACTGTAGTTTCCATGCACAGATATTGTAGAAGGTGACACATTTTTAAAAGCATTGGCATCAGAATGATCCTTTGTGTAACACTTCCACAACAATTCCAATAGAGCTGCAACTTATTTTCCTTATTAATTCATCTGCAGAATATTTTCATCATCATTAAATGTCTTGTCCAGCAGCGCAAACCCACCAAAAGATAATATAGTAATTATATTATTTTGCTTGAAACATGACAAGTGATGATGATGAATAATCTTCTTTCAGTTGACTAATTGCTTGATAAACACATTTTTGTAGCTCTAAATATCAAGAAAACTGTAATTAAAGGGCCAGTGTGTAGAATTTAGTTGCATATAGTGCTGATATAAGAAAAACTGAGTGCATAATGTTAGTACTGTTAAATTCCCTGATACAGTTTGGTAGTGGAGGCTCTGTAAATGACTTTGTGTTTTGTGTTTAAGTTGACTTTGGGGCTGGGAGAGCTCAGCAGTGTTTACCTGAGCCGGATGTGTACAGTAATGGTTGCCAGACTTCTGCTGTGCCCCCCTTTTGCTTTTTTTCTAAAGTTATTTTTACACACAGTAAAGGCCGTGTGTCATTGTTAACGCTGTCATTTAGAAACTAAATTGATCACACGATATGTCACAATCTCATTGAGCTCAGCGGGTGATGCTGATTGATGGATTGATTGATCCATCATCTTGTACGTCTGCTTTACGGTAATTAACCAAAACAGCTCAGCTCAATGTCGGGAGAAAAAGAAAAAACTTAGAGACAAAAGTAGAGACAGGGTCGCTCAATCAGTCACAATCAAGTGGGGATGTGTGAGGAAAAACACAAACACAGAAGGCTCTGTGTGTGTTTGATAATCAGCAGCTGTTTCAGCCCGACAGTCTGCATCGAGCCGCATCGCGTTTTCTTTTTTCGTCTGAAGCAATCGGATTTGGTTCATCGTCTCTTCATTTACTTTCACAAACTTCTTCATACTTTGGTAGTAGCAGTAGCATGTTTAGTACCAAAGCAGCCTTATAATTCAGCCTTCATCACACAGGTTTGGAAACACTGATGTGTTTAGGCTTATGTATTCAAAAAGTATACCTTAAAATATAGCCTTCTTCATGCAAAGGTTTCCATTTGTCATATTAATAATGATAGCTCAGTGTGGACAGTGAAATACTAAGGGCTGTGAGCTTCTGAATCTTTCAGTAAAATAAATAGGATACTTCCATATTTGTTGTTTCCAAAATAATTATTGTTATTGTTGTTGTTTGTTCTCAGGAATATCAAGGTCACCATGTTTCTTTTGGAAGGAAATCAGGTGTCTTTACTTTAGCACGTGTGTGCTGTGATGCATTGTATTGTCACAATGCCCCTTTAACTGTTGCATTGTGTGTTTGTCATCCATTACAGCCCGATAAGGAATGTGAGTTGTGATGATGTGATGGGAAATTATGAAGTTTATTGTTTTGCAGATGAATGTTATAGTATCTGACAGTCTTGACATTCTTCCATTATGAAACTCTACACAGGCCACTCGTGGGAATCTGTGAGTGTAAGACGCTGACAGTCTAAATTGTAAAACCCAGAATGGCTCATTTGAAGTCAGACACTTTCTTGTAAAACGCGCTGGTGCCAAATGGAGAAGCAGCGTTATAAGCTGCAGGTATTTCACTCTGGCTCGGTGCTTGGTCGTGACCCTTTGACTCAGAGAATTTGCTGAATTTCTTTGATGTTGCCAATCGTGATATCGTCACTACTGAGCATGTGGGTGTTGTTAGGATTGGAGCAAGGTCTCTGTAATTTATCTTGTCAATCCTCCATCCTCTGGAGGTGTTTCTGAGCTTACAGAAGAATCTGTAAACAACAGAACAACAAGTTCCAGTTTCTGTTGCTCACTTCTGGCTTCTTCTACTGCTTGTTGTGTCTTTCTGGTTCAGCTTCAATTTCAGGTGCTTAGAAATGTGATGATGCTGCTTACCCTCATGTGAATGTGAAATTTGTACTAAAAAGACTGCAGCTGCTACAAATACTCACTTAATATGTCTGCTGAGGCCTCATATTAGCTTTGGTCAAACTCTGTGGATATTACTTGGAATAGCATTAGGAAAGGATCTCTTCACAGGCTGTATGGGCAGAAGGAATAATCACATCAACCAGTAACTTTGTTAATGTACATACAAGCATGTGCGTAGTATCTACGAGCTATATCTGGACTGAAGATGCAGCTCTTAACTAGTTTCCTGTGAGTGTACCATATGAATATTAATATGATGATTAAATACTCTGAGTCAGTATCAATTGTATGACCTTCGTTTACATAATATTCAATATTTTATTCAAAAGATCCATCCACGTTAATGATAAACTTGCTACATTCAGTTATTAAAGGTGCAATGTGTTATTCTTGGACAGCATTTCACCTCCTTCCACCCTCAATGTGGTGACACTGTTCAAAATAAACAGTTAGACAGACGTAATAAACCTTGCAATGGCCTCAAAAATGTATTGCGAATCAAATGTCCAGTACCATGAACCGCTGAACCCACTTACTACAGCAGTATGAACCCACAATAAACAGATTTTGCTGTGATTTAATTGCAATAAACTGATAAAAAGGATGCAGACTTGTAAAAAGTCAGAATTCATGCATTGTCTGGAAGACGACCAGCAAACAGCTTTTAAAATGTTTGTTTTCTGAACTGATTTCTGATAGATCAGGTCTGTGCTAACTTAATTCATAGTTGAATAAAACTGAGAGCTGGAATCGAGACATCTTTTCAGAACTTACCAGGTAGTCCAACTTCTTTGCTTACTTTTCTCTATAAGCAATTTCCTTTTTCTGGCCGCTGTCTGTATAAATATGAAGCAGTGTCAACGTGGCTTGCTGGTGCAGAAGATAAACAAACTTTTTAATCCCGAAAGTTCATCTTCTCCCGCCGGTTAACGACTCTGGATCAGAGAAGAATCCGGCACGACTACGGGTGTTTATTCCAGAAGCTCTGGCTCTGCCCCTGGCTCCCTCATCCTCAGCTCCCCGCGCTCAGCAGCTGTCTGTCAGCTAGCAGCGGCTCTGTCCCACCGCTCTGCCCGGTTCTCTATCTCTCCATGGACTGAGGGCAAACTTGACGCTACAGTGACTCACTGTAGTGTCTCGAGGCACAAGTTGTATAATAAGACAGGACAGGCCTGAGCTTGCCGGTTAGATATCTCTGCAACACAAAATATCGTCTTTGTGATAACCTAGAACTGTTACCTTCACGTTCTGTAGATAATATTAGTTCACTTTTTGAATATTTAAACATTCACAAACTAAAATTCCAGCCATATCTTACACGTTCCAGCTTTAAGTGATGTTTCGCACTCAGTTGCTGTTATTCATCTATAATATGGAGTACATTCAGAGAGGAGCAAAGATAAAAAATGGAGAAGACTATTTAACATTGTGCGACTTGATAAAATGTCTGCCTCGCAGTTAGGTGCCGGACGTGATGAATAAAGAGTCATCAAAGAAGCTCCTTCAAGCATTGCCATGCAAGCACAATCACGGTATTACAGCTAATGTAATTTAGATCAAGTGTGAGCGGAGAGCCTTAGTCAATGTGGCTTAGTGCCGCACAGCCCAGGGCACCGATCACACTGAATGCAGGCCAGGGTTAACAATCATCCATGAATGCTAAGCTGCTCAAAGTATTCCTTCAGATGTTAAGTATTAGCCTCTGGTCTTCTTCCTTTCTCCTTTAACTTTTGCTCTTTTCCACGCTAAGCCCTGATGCATACTGTGGCCCATTAAAGACCAAGAGGCTAATGTCCATCTGGTGCTAAATAGTGATCTTTTGACCGCGCCCCATTAGGAATAGCATGATGTGAACGGCAATCTTTTCTGTCTGAGAACTGTATTTATAGCTGGCTGTGCTCTTTAAACACAATAACAATGCACAGTTGGCCCCTTCGAACACCAGATTTGTTTTGTAGCTCTTGGCAAACAAATGCTCTGCTGAGCTTAATGTGACTCAACATGGCAAGTTCAATGTGGTAATACTTAGCTCTCCCAAAGGCTATGCAAACATGCAATTATCGCATTGTAGCTCATATGATTAATTCTGTCTAAACTGTGAAGCTATATAGAGTGTTGAACACTCAGAAACTCGATGTGAGGTTGCTTTTTTAACAACTCAAACAGCAGAAAGTAACAGAGCAGCAAAAACACTGTAGCTGGGTTTTAAATACAAAAAAGGTTACATAATCAAACTGACATCTCGCATTGCTGCTGTGGAACTGATGGATCAATTTTCAGGCACTTTTTCATGAGATTTAAGACACCATTCACATTCTCTTAATCATGAAACAAGCTTCTCTGGAGCGTTTGGACGATTCGTTCAGGCTTTTACGAACCTTAAAATACTACCAAAAACATTAAAAGAAGGTTTGTTTGTGAGCCATATCCATAAAATAAATATAGTCGTCCGTAAAATCAAACCTCTGTAAAATCATCTTTCTAAGCTTTGATTTAATCTGACAACTTGACTGAACTCATTCTCATTTACTGGAACTGTGTGGGAGAACAAATCTTTAGAGACCCAAGGCTTACACAATTTATACATTAACTCACTTTTCCCCCTCAGACTGCTGCTTCTTATTACTGTATAGCATATAGATATACTCT
This sequence comes from Morone saxatilis, assembly GCF_004916995.1. Taxonomy (NCBI): domain Eukaryota; kingdom Metazoa; phylum Chordata; class Actinopteri; family Moronidae; genus Morone; species Morone saxatilis. The sequence goes on along the minus strand of NW_023339807.1, from coordinate 23,369,295 downwards.
GACAATATCCTGTAGGGCTTTTGACAGCGTTCAGTTTCCACTAAGGGCGAGTTTTCTACACTGTTCTTAAGAGTGCACTGACACTGAAACTTAATTTTACAGATTTTTCTGAAAACGGCTTGTATTTCATTCGACCTTTTTCATATAGTTATAAATGGCAGAACAGACTGCCTGATTTGAAGTCAAGACACTGGCAGATCGCGGTGAAGCTCCAGCCAGACAGCCGAGATGATCCAAAGATGAACCCTGACCTGAGCTGAGAGAAAGGTCCTGTCTTTAAGTGCAAGAGCGAAGATGCTGTGGATTTGAGAAATAATAAACAAACACAAGCAGGGAGAGAAAGAGAGAGCGACACAGTGACCCATTCATTAGTGAAGCTGACCCTGCTGCGACAAAGAAGCTGTTCATTAAATAGACACTCGAGGCCCAGTCAGAGATCAGGCTCTCACCCCGACAGTGAGGATATCACACTCCACATATATTGTTCAAAGCAAAGGTCCCGAGTATGGAGCCTGGGGACTCCCGGGAGACCTTCTGAGGGCTCCGTCGGGGCCCCAAGTCAAACAAAGAATAGCTAATTTTATCATTATTTAGCTAAAAGCGCCTACAGAACTTTCCTTCTCTTTTTAGTGATTTTTTCAGTTTCTTTTATCTTCATTAACACCTTATGGCTCCCTCGTGTTAGTGCATGTGAAAGTGAGCACTTACTTCTATTAGTATATATATTAGTTATTTCTATTGCGATTGCAGTTAAAGTTAGCTCATTATAAAAGAGAATAAACGGTAAAAGTAGAAGTATGAGTAATAATATAAAGTGAATAATAATATATGATCCAACGATTTGATTTTTATATTGAAATTAGTTATTCTATTTGAAGGATTCCTTCATAAATGATTTGTTTAAAGTGTATTGTACTTCTCAGCAGATTTGTTTAGCATCACAATACATTTCTAAATTAATACTTAAATTGTTTTACACTGTTTCATGTTGTCAGCACATCTTTCTCCTCCTACATTTACTGTCAGAACAGGTCATCTGGCTCATCCTCTTGTTTTCACTGTGCTGCTCATCTCTTACTACGGTGTCAACAAATACAGCACAAACACAAGCTCAGTGACAGAGGTCGCTCCAGGTCAAGCATGAATTTTTTATCTGCCTTTTGAAGCAAATATTCCAACTCCAACAAGTTTCCAGCTTGCAGAGTTTTACTGTATTTTGTGTTCTTAGTGAAGTGGACTATCTAGTTCAGACAAGATAGATGTCACAAACTGAAAGCATTTTGATTACAGCACCACTACTCTCCACCAATCACAGTATCTCATGGATGATGTGGACATACATTATGTTTTAAAGTACTGAATACATATTTTTCTAGTGGAGGGAAACTGGACCTACATGGCGGAGATTAAAGATAAATACATATGTTCACCCTCTACAAGTAAGAGAGGAAAATAATGATCCATTATGTTAAGTAATTGTCACATTTACCAAATATATCAATAAAATCAATTCATCTTCTCAATCCCAGCACACTTTTATTAAACAGCAGGGTCACCAGGAATGGTATATTTTCTCAAATATTTACACTTTAGTGATTAGTTTTTCTTTATACAGTATTTTTTTGGCTCAGTAAGGTTTTCTTACCCTCCCCCACTTCTGATTGGCTTATGCGCAGCACTGATGCGAACATGCTGCCTGTTTTACATGAAATCTGACAAGAATTTAAAGTCAGTAATAATATATCAGTTTTAATAATGAACAGACACGAAAAGGATATTTTTTCAGTTGCATGAATGCTAAAACTAAATTTACATTTAGATTGCACATGTCTGAGCTCTGTACCTGCAGTCTGTGCAAGCTTCCTCAAGAGCATGCACATGCTTGGAACTGGTAGTCTCACCAAGATGTAACTTTGCACTGGATTTATGTTTGCTCATTTGTCTTCTAGGTTTGATTTTACTACAAAATATCACATGAATGCAAACAATTAAAGCAAAAATCAAGTACATTTTCCATGTCAGTTTGATATTAGTTGGTACATTTCTGATTTCTATGTCAAAAGAAATAACAACTAATATTTTTTTCAAGAGACCTGATGTACAGTACAGTAATGGATAATACTTTCTGCTAAACATTATAAATGGAGGTGAAACACAGTTTGTTTTCACACTGTCAAATGGTTCTGTCAGACCGCCTGCAATATTGAAAAGTTAGCTGTAGGCTACCACGGCTACACATTGACTCTTTGGGGAAGAAGGTTTCCTTTTTGTGTGTAAACAGCGAGAGAAAACAGGCAGACAGTTGCAAAGATCTGACATACAGTAACAAAACATGTTATGTAGGACATTAGAGACAGAAATACATCCTTAATGAGGACAAGATACAGAACACACCAGACTCTCACTGTGCCTTCTTAGAAGAGGCAAGTTGAATATGGCCAAGCTCTGTGATCTTTATTTGTGGAGAATTTGTTTTATTCCACATCCTGAGCTAGAGGAGTCTGATTGTGAGAGCTGTGCCAGAGAATTGTCTTGGAGAAGATAACTTCTATCTGGGATGGATAACATTTGGGTGGGAGGTGTTTTTATTTTGGTACCGCAGAATCAGTCTGATTCTACTGCTTTTAGATTTTGGACGAGCATTTTCTCTACTTCATTTTCTTTCTCTGCCTGAAAACTCAATATCAGTTCTCGAGATAACATTCAGTGTCTTTATCAGTTTGTATTGCAAAGACAAAACTTCAAAGTTGCCTTTTTCTATTACTGGATTAAAAATAAACATCACATAGATTTTATGAACTCAGACAAAAACCTGAGAGGATTTGTCTGGGGAATACTAAATGTATTTTACTGTATGAATAAAGTTTTTAATCCCAGAGTGTCTAAAAACTACTAAATATACATCAGGATGATGTGATCTGGAGCTGTAGATTCCCAGAACACCTACAAATGACTTGATGATTGGACATTGATCGAGTGTGTCGATACAATGAGGAGTAAACCAACCATTAAGGACTTGCTTTGAGCTTCCTGTGAATGCAGCATCATGTCGACTGGAGATAGATCCTGTCAGCTGCATCAGCAGCTGAGATCAGAGACAAGGCAACAAGCAGCCTCATCAGAGGCAATCATTGCCGGAAATGTGCTCCTGATTTTCTGCCAGGCATGATTTTTAAATCTGTATGCACGTGGGTCAACATGAGCTGCCCTTTCACCGACTGCCCATTGCCCACTGAGGGTCCAATCAGCCTCAGGCCACTCGCTAATATAATCAATTACCTAGGAGGTTAGTGTGGGGCGAAATGTGAAGCTGCCCAATTAGTTTGATTCCTTGCTCCTTGTAGTATCAATAGCCTTTGGATAACACGGTGAGAGCCTGTGTTAATTAGCGTTTTTCAACTTGCTTGGAGTAGCAGCTGAGTTGAACTGAATGGGTTAAGACAGTTTTCACGGTTTCAGCAAAGTTTTCTTTGTGGAGAAACACACAATTAGGCCCTGCGTTCTCTATTTGATTCCATACAAACTTTCAGTCATAAACTGAGAAGTTATACGGGGCAAAGGGGCGTGACCAAAAGCTTAAATATAATAAAATAATATGTGCAGATTCTAGTGTGTGGAAGCTGCTCTTTGTTTCTATGTACAAGGCAGGGCAGATATTGAGCTTTTTAGTTGCAGAGACGTATACCTTAAGGAGCAATAAATAAACTAAAACATAAAACTGTATCTGTGTAAGGTTGATAGAGTTGTTCATAACAATGCATCAGGATTATTTAATTACAAATTCAGTTGGGCCACATTTTAAAACCAGGAAATGTAGATGAGCCAGACATTTTCATGTGCCTATTTAAAAGCTTTTTTTTATCACTTCATCTATGATGGCCAGCATGCATTCTTTCTTTTTTCTACTGCAACAGGCTCAATGCAAGTTTAACATACGTTTAGATACGGCAGTAGAATAAAAAAGTATTTGCCAGTCCAGGCAGGGTCAAACTGACAGTTTCATTGTTCGTTTCCGTGTTGACAGAGACACATTTTCAGTAGAGCTCTTCCCTACTTGTGAATTTCAATAACCAGATGTTTTAAAAAGCTAATAAGCGTTGACACATGAGAAAACACAGATTTGTGAAAGATATAATTGGTGGTGTTGCTACATCTGTAAACATCCTTCCCAATCAGTACTGTAAATGTGCAATTCCCAACAGAGCTGAGAATAAGGCAAGATGTTTCACTCATTAGCTACTTCCATAAACTGTATACTGTATGTAGTTTACTTACTTTGTTATATATCAGATCTGCTGGGCCACTCTGAGGTTGCTTGTGGGTTGGATGGGACCCACGGGGCTGCCAATTGAATAGGCCAGCAATAAATGATCTGAGTACGATGCTATAAACAGCCACTGTGACAAAGCTGATGTTATTATTATATTTCTCTTATTCATAACAAATCCAATAAAAAGACCAAAAGTAACAGCATTTTAGTTCATTTGTCAGCACTTTCCCTTCCCTGTCTGTGTCCCTCAGCCTAAAGCCTATTGGTTCCCATGAAGATGTAATGGGTCACAAATATATAGTTTCAATGTTTTAAAGCTGGGCACTGTAGACATTATAGACATTTGCTGCAGTAGTGCAGGTTTAAAGCAGCAGGATGTTGTATATGGGATTTATTGGCATTAAACCACAGTGCTCATGTTCACTGTAGTGAAGAAACATGTCGCTCAGTGTAACAGTGCGGCTGTGTTTTTAATAGTTTTTGGACATTAATGGGGTTCTATGGCACAGAGGAAGCTACATCTGGCTTTGGCTACACAGGCAATACAGTACTTAATAGGATCAATTCAATGTTGATTTTGTTATTTTCCGAGGTTCTGTTGAGAGTAAGAAAAGTCAGCCAAGTGTTGCTGTTTTGTTTTTCTAATTAAAACAAATCTCTGAGATGATGGATGATTATTTGACTACCACTTCACTACCCCAGTCCTGTTCTAGGACTATTTGCTGGATCTCTACTGCAATTAGTATGAGAGGATAAGAGGAGGCTTGCCAGAGACTTGTGTACAGACAAATCAAAGTTGTATCGATGTTTGTTGCAACTCCTGCTGGTTGCCAATAGAGTTTGATAAATGCAAAAGATTATTCACGGCCGCCGTAAATTGGCTTTCAGACACTTTCTTTTGATCACTTATAATCTGCACTGTTGCACATTGTATTTGCATTGCCTAATCATCCCTCCCCACCCTTATAGTTTCTAACATGCACTAAGAATTGTTGTGTCTGACCCAGGCATTGCACAAAACAAGGTGACAGATTATTTTTTATTAAATATGGCATATTGCTTGCACTCACACATCATCTGCTGTGGCTTGCCAACAGCTTTTCAGCACACTTTACATCAAGGATCACATTAGAGCAGTCTGTGAATTCACTGTGTCATCCTTGAAGATGCATTATAGGCTTTTTCCTTCAGTTGACAACAAGCTAAAGTAAATACTCTTTCTTTAGCGTTAGAGGGTTTCAAGTGTCGTACTAATTAATGCTTGCATGATATGGATTTCTGTTTTAAAGAGCACAAGAGTTTTCAAATGGTACCATTGATCTCTGTTGATGTTACTAATGTAACTACAAGATGTTTGTTCATTCAACATGTCCAATCAATACACAGCCTCCGCAATTATGTCTTGTTTTATTTTTTAATTATCCATAACTTAACAGTGCACTGTAATGCAATGGCTCAACTTTTCCATTCATTATTCTGCATCATTATTCTGATTTCCATCCATAACGTAGAGCTGAGATAAGAACTAATATGCTTCCCCTTTTTCTGTTTTTGTTATGTAATGAAGCAATTTGCTCTAGAGGTTTCTTACAGTACACCAGACTGCCTCTCTTGGAGTTACATCTGAAGCTCAGAGGTTTATTGTTTCATATTGTAATTTCAGCCTGTTAATTTATTTCCCAGGTCCATGGGGAAGATGCATGGGCAGCGACTGTGGCCCAGGTGGCAGCCAAAGCCGGGCAGTCTGGTGTGCCCATGTGGACGGCTGGACGACGCTTCACACCAACTGTGACCAGGGCCAGCGTCCGTCCAACCAGAGAAACTGTTTCCGTGTGTGTGACTGGCACAAGGACCTTTATGACTGGAAACTGGGTGCCTGGAATGAGTGCGTGCCAGTTTCAGCAAGGACCTTTGGGGCCTCACGGCCGTTCACATGCAGTGGAGGCGAAGAGGGCATTCAGACCCGGGAGGTGGGCTGCATGCTCAAGTCTGACGGGTCTCCAGCAGAGGATGCCATCTGTGAGTACTTTGAGCCCAAGCCTCGCCTGGAGCAGGCATGTTTGATCCCTTGCCCCCAGGATTGTGTGGTTTCCGAGTATTCGCCATGGACATCCTGCTCCAAAACTTGTGGAACAGGCCTCAGGAACAGGGTGCGTAGTGTCCTGGTTCCTCCACTTTTTGGAGGCGCTGTTTGTCCCAACCTAACTGAGTTCCAGTCTTGTAAACCGGGGCCTTGCACAGGTCCAGAGGGCATGTACAGTCTCAGGGTTGGACCGTGGAACCCTTGCACCCTCCCGCAGACTCGGACAACACGCCAAGTTAAGCGCAGGAAAGGTAAAGGCCAGGGGTTCAGGGAGAGAGCAGGACTCAAAGATCCAGAGACCAGGGAGCTTATTCAGAAGAAACGAACCAGGAATCGCCTTAACCGGCAAGAGAGTCCATTCTGGGACATCCAGGTGGGCTACCAGACTCGGGACGTGACCTGCATACATAGGAATGGGAGCGCTGTGGGACGCAAGTGAGTGGCAACATTTTTATGCTAATATGTTTTTCTTTCCTCAGCACTAGTATATACTCCATCAAGTTTCCAGCATAGGCACTGATGAAAGATCTGTCAGAATTATAGCTTAATGATAAATACTTTAGTTTGTGTTTTTTTTGTCTCATTTTAAAATATGGCTTCATTATCTACCAGGCCTTTTGCAGATACAGTAATGTATTGTGTTGACTTTCATGATTGGAAGTAAAGTGCTTCTCATATTTTCAGGTACCTTTTACCTTTATGTTTAGCTGTACTGGTCCTTAAGTCAGTGAGTTTCTAACAGCTAAACATGATGCCAAATTTGTCCTCTTGAAAGTTTTTCATCTCCCTGTCGGTAGGTGACACGTAGGGGAGGATGTTTATCGGCTGTGTCTTTGTCACTGCTGTGCTGTCAGAGCAATGAGGCACAACTACCACAGTGTATTTGATGTCAACTTGCAAGGATGGAGCTGGCAAAGCAGCTCATTTTATGACATGAGATCAATCTTAGCCACAGCTTTCTCTGGCACAAAATAAGGCAATTTTCTGAGTTTTGTCCTGTGGTTTTGGATGGATGTGTAATGATATGTTGCAAGAAAAACTGAACAAATCAAGTGTCACTCAAAATGTTTTACTTGCTAAGCCATGAAGTCAAATTGACTTCATTAAATCTGAATAGTGATGGGAAGATTTGTTTTCTGTATTTTAAGATTAATGTTACAACTTCAAAGGACTTACTTACGTAATAAGCCATGTAGATAATATCAGTTTAATGTGTTGAGGTTTTAAGATGGAAGTTGTCCAAACCAAAACTATCTGCATGACCAGACATTGATTTAGGAGTCAAGGCTTTTTTGTTTGTTGTTTTTTATAACTATAACTTGCATTTATAGAGACATACACTCCCATGTGCAAAGATATTAAACATTACCAACCCTGTATATCTCCCCTGGCACCAAGAACATACTCAGAAAAACAAAAAACAAACAGAAATGACCAAACAAAATGTTTATACATTAAGTAATACCATAAAATAGAAAGATAAGAGTAAAACAGGTAAAATATTAAATAAATAAATAGATGAAAAGAAAGGGGCGAAAACAGGTATCCAATGTATAAACACTAGTTGTGGGTTATGGTAGTAGCAAGCTAAATAGGACAACATCAATCAGATAGCATCATGGAGTTAGTAACATATTCAATAAATGGGGACCATATCTAAATAAACTTGTCATAGGAGCCACTCATTTTCTCAAGCTGGAGCAAGAACAACACCTCCTCTATCCATCTCTTGTTTATCAGTCTGTGTGAGGGGTGAGTTACATAGAGCTCAAAGACAAGTTTTAAGCTAAAACTACAAAGATGTAGGTAAAGAAATGGTTTGAAAGAAGCAGCCAATAAAACAAGTCAGTAATTTTGAACAGTATCCTGTAAAATTGTCAAAACGGAAATCCATCAAAGAATCATTACTTGAATAGGTCACTGAATTATGCCTTCAGAAGATACTTTTATCCCAAATCATTCTGTAACTATATGAGTGCTTCCACATTTATAGTGTTGGTTAATCCAAGTGGGATCTAACCTCTGGTCCTGACATTATTATTGCTGTGAGCTACAAAGTCACACTCTCTGACTTAAAATTCTCAATTCCCACTCATTTCTCAGCCGAAGTCTCTGCCTAAAATGCACATCAAACATTTAACTCCCAAGAAATGAATCTGACACCAGCAGCAGCCCAAGATCTGATAGGAAGGCACCATCAACCTAAACCCCTACAGTAGTCAGACCATCTAAGTATATTTTTCCTGACTGGTTAATTGGTGTTATCACTCATTATACATAGTGACCCCATTTACACTTAACAACTTCATGCATCTTGGATTGGATAGTTCACATTCCCAAGGGTTTGAGATGCTTTCAGAGTTTGAAAAAGGTTTACAAGCATCCAAAACACATCTCCTCTTACAGAAGATATAACTGCATCAATAAGCACAAAAGTAGCCACATACGGCTTCTTTTTTTTTCTACTCCCTGTTGTATCTGCAGCTGAAGTGAAATGATACTGAAATTAGTCCCCTGTTTGTGTGAAGCGGCAGGAAGAAAGCCGCTCCAGCAATTTCAGTCGTGCCAGAAGACGTAACATGCTGCTCTAGCGTTTATCTGCTTCGTGTGGGTGGGAGAGCAGTGGATTGTATGTGAAATGGTTTATGTATAAACTGTTATTGTTGTAGTGTAAGTTAATCCTTTTTCTGGTGTTTTTGGCTGTTACCAAACAGCTCCACCTGCATTACCCCCACCGCTCTCTGGGCTCTTGTAGTTGAATTTGTGGACTGTCAAAAGAACTCTTTTGGCCATCCAAAAGCAGACCTTTCCACAGAAATGTCTGGGCCGCTGAAAAGGTACAGTGAATGGGCCCTCCCCAAATCTTCTCATATCAATGCATGTGTGCTCTCTCTCTCTCTCTCTCTCTCTCTCTCTCTCTCTCTCAACTATATTTAA
>NW_023339807.1:23343773-23359905 GCF_004916995.1 Morone saxatilis | reverse complement strand
GCCCTCCCCAAATCTTCTCATATCAATGCATTTGTGCTCTCTCTCTCTCTCTCTCTCTCTCTCTCTCTCTCTCTCAACTATATTTAAACTGAGAGAGATTTATTTTGACATTATGTACAAAAAAAGAACCATTTGGAGAGCATGATGGTGTATTTTGGTTCAAAATAAAATCATTGCTTACATTTAGGATGAATGTGATTATTGATGGCCTCCATGGGTCTCCATAGCAGCTGTGCCCCAAAAAGCTTTTCCTTTTCTCCCTCCTTATGGGGCGGCCCTGGTCCAAAGGGCCCCAACAGAGTGATGGCTTTTAAAATTTCTCTTTGATTCTACACAAAAACAATTGACTCAATGCAAATGTTTATAAATACCACAGTTTCATAGGATGTTAGTCATGCAGTAAGTATCTGTTTGCTATATTTTTAACTGATATTTCATCTTTACCCAGTTTACCCACAAAGAAAGACCAATTAAATATAACAATTTACAGTCAGTATTCCCAAGAAGCTTAAAATTATATAGCTGGTTTTCTAACTATTTATATGTTTAGATTGTTGACTATAGTCAACAAAAAAAGGAAAAAAAAAGCAAGTGATAATGAGTGACTTCTGGTTCTTGTCACGACATTTATTGATGTTATTTGTAATAACCCTCTGATGTATATATCAGAAGACTATAAGGTAATCAGCAATTCTTCTAAGGAGTCTTTTCTTTGGATGTATGGTCTCTTTTTCTGTTCCTCGACTGACGCTAACTTAAAATGTCATTGCTGTTCCCAAGAAACATTGATTTGGGGCTTTCATAAGGTCTCTGATCTCCAGGAAAGAATCTGTGACAATGTCAGTAGAGCAAGCCTCCAATCATATCACATATCCGTCACATGCCACTGTATTCCAAGATTTGATCAATTATGTACTAAATCTATTCATTAATGCTTTGTTGGCGCCAAACTCTCAACAGTGACTGGGATCAAATATTTCAAAGGAACCGTGAAAACAACTCACATGCCCCTAGGAGCATAAATATTAATCCTTGACTTGTTTATTTCTTGTCCTGAAATATTCATAGTTGTTTTTGCCACTTTCGGAAAAGTGGAACAAACTTCCCAGTGAAGCAATAACCCAGTCATATTCTAGGCAGACGCTCTCTGAACATCTTGCTCCCTTCATTTCCAATTTTGTTTGATGAACATCTGTCATTGGGCCTTTACTTTCTCAATAGTCCGCGACTCATCCCAAACAGGCCACGTCTTTATAACGCTGTCTCCTGCTTCTGTCCTGATAATCAAACTTGCATCTTGACCTTTTGAAATGTTTGTCGTGACACTAAAAAGGTTTTATCGCATTACATCATTGCATTTAATGCAGAGGGTCCCATATGGTGCCATAATTTTGTTTCTCATCTTTTTTGGCACAACTTCTCCTCTCAGACTTTTTTTTCTCTCAAGTTGTAAAAAGGCTTTTTTTAATCACTTGACCCACATAGAATTATGTTTTTAGACCATTTTAGCGGCACATTGTTTTGATGGATGCAGCTCAAGTAATGAGCGTACAGTGCTGAAAAATGTAGACTCTCTGACTGCCTCTATTTTGTGTGAAAGTCCTTGGAGTCCATTGTTGCAAGTCACTGTGTAAAACCTACAGGCTTAAAAATGAACATTTTTCAGACATCATCTTACTTATTTAAATAGAGAATGATTGTGTCCTCATTCTGTCTGAATGACTGAGATGAAGAAATAATGACTTCTCTTTGCAACTTTGAAAATCTCCACAAAAATGCTCGGGCATGCACAACAAACGGCAAAGGCTCAAAGGATCCATTGCAGCGAAAATGGGTCATTGGCTGCATTAGGGGCTTTTTAAAACACAAGAAGTTCCATCTGAGACAGGAAATCGAGCCATCACCCTCAGTGCATCACATTCACTGTTCAAATTCCTCATTGTTTTCCACCAATGCAGAATGAACCAGCACCGGTGTTTGGCAGACAAACAAAACTAAGATTTTTCACAGTGTCACTTCAGTACCACTTCAAAGGCTGCAGAGGTGTTTTAATCTGCGCAGACACAGGAGTTAAGGGAAGAAGAAAAAAACACAGCTCATACTCAGCTCATACATTTCCTCATTTATACCCAAAGTCTGAGTTGCTGGAGGTGAAGTGTGGTGGCAACGTCTAAATGAGAGGTTTCTAAATGAAGCAGAGCTGTAATTAGCACTAATAGCTCGTCAGCTGCAACGCCTCAAGGGGAAAGACATCCAGACTGAGTAGCAGAAAGCAGTCGGCTTTAGTTAGAACAAATTTCTAATGATTCGGTAGGGGCCCAAAGAGGACGGCTTATTCATTACATCTAAATGCTATTTAGATGATCAAAAGATGTGTGTGAGCGATTGATCAGAGGTTGTTTTGGTTGTCTTGGACTTAAGGATACACACACCATGCCACACCACTCCTGTTTTACTCCTAATGTGAAACTGATTATGCAGTGTGTATGCTAATGAGAGTAGCTAATGACAAAATGTGGCACCAGTCAAGGGCAGAGAGTTTAAAGTGAAGCTTTGCATACCACTCGTAGTGTTACATATCCGTTGCTCGAACGTGTTCAAAGACCATAACCCGTTGCTTTAAGGCATCTTGGCACATTAGCATTAAAATGGCAGGGAGAGGTAACTGAAAGATTTAACGTCGCTGTAATGAGGCGTCAGTAAACTGCACGCAGCCTGGCTCTGTTTACCATAAATGTGCTCTGTGACCAGCCGATGCCGGAGAAAAACAAACTGACAAAAGGATCTACCTTTGTAGGGCTGTGAGGCTTATTTGCTCGCTGTTTTTATTTGATTCTCAAGGAGTCTGCCTGGTACAACCGCCATGTTTCTACAGTAGTCTGAACGGACAAACCAAACATTCGTTCTAGATAAGGCTGTTTGGATTTTTTGCACCAGATCAGGCAATTGATATCTCTGGTACCTTTACCATAGATATAATACTAAAAACAGCAGCTAATTAGCTTAGCATAGCAAAAAGACTGAAAGCAGGTGAAAATGGCTGGCATGGCTGTGTTCAAAGCTAAAATAATTCTTCTACCAGTACCTCCAAAACTCATCAATGGACACATCTTGTTTGTGGTTGTACAAAAACGGCAAAATAAAAACAAGTTGTATGTCGTGTCTATTTCTTGACCTGGAGCAGTGACTTCCTGGTGTTTTGGGCTGAGTAAATCTACAAGGTCTCCATTACTAGTGTGGAACATTCTCCTCTTTTAGTCCTATTTGGGTTCTAACCAGAGGAAACTGGTGTATTTTTACATAAAAATCTTTGTGTAGCATTTGTGCTCCTCTTAATCTGCCCAGATCAATCTCATACCCTTACCTGCACCCCTCCTCTTTGTCCTTTCCCCAGCCTGTGCACACCGAGGGACATGCCGCTGACCGTCCAGTCCTGCGTCCTTCCCAAGGACTGCCAGGTGACCGACTGGGCCGAGTGGGGCCCCTGCTCCAAAACCTGCGTGGACCCCGAGTCTCCCAGAGGCAATCGCACTCGGAGCAGACAGGTGCTCCAGTTCCCTGTGGGCGAGGGGGCGGAGTGCCCGCCGCTGGAGGAGTCGGAGTTGTGTGACCCTCCGGGTGAAGGCGTGCCGCCCTGCGCCACGTGAGTTCCTCCTGATGACGGGGGAGGGAGGCAGGGAGCACAGCAGGGAGTGAGCAGGGTTTTTTGAATTTGAAAGCGAAGATGTGTTCTCATAGCCGTAAGCCTTGAAGGTTTGAGTTTCACAAGGGAACAATTGGCTGTTAAGGGTTGGTGATAATACTCTCCCCCTTTGTGTACAGGCATGTGAAGACCCATTAAGAGTAGAAAACACACCGCAGGGATTCGCACGATGAAGTCCAATAACGCTCAGGCAAAAATACATTAAAATCAAAGAGTTTGGTATTCAACCTGGCTGAGGCTGCACCCGCTTTCTGTTGACTTCCTTTTACTCATATCACCAAACTAATTTGCTCTCCTGGGTGGCCCGTGGGTGTGTGTATGTGTGTGTGTGTATGTGGTGGTTATGTGTATGTGTTGTGTGGTGTGTGTGGGTGTGTGTGTGTGTACGAGATAATGCATGGAGCCAGATTTGTATAAGTGCTTGGGCTGCTGTAGAGACAAATGAAAGAAGACTGGAAGGATATTTGAGTCCCACAAACTCTCTCTCTCACACACACACACACACGCACATACACACACAGATTAAAAATGTAGGCTCACAGATGGCCTTTATTCCCTCAGTTTCATCCTACACTTTTGTGCAGTTATTGTCAAAATACGTATTCATACTCTCATTCTGGAAAGTATTTGATTCTCTGAAGTTCTTCTCACAGATTTTCATTGTCTACTGACACTTCGTACTGCCCCACTACATTATAACATCACTACCAGCTGTGGTAACAAGTCTCTAGATCGTGATTATTAAACAAATATTCATCGTTATGTACAAAAATCTTATGTCACTTGTGTCTCTAAAAAGTAAAGTAAATAAGTAGTAAAACTGGTAGTTAAACAGTGGCTGCCCACATTTATGAAAGCACTTACATACCATAAACGTGTAGTTCATCATGTTTTCAGAAAAAAAGGAAGACTTAATTGGTTTTAATTATGCAACACATCTGTGCTATTGTTAGGTCCGCAGGGTTGAAAATGAGGTGTCTCTTACACTATGTTACACCCACACAGAGACACGCTCTGTCTCCCGTGTACGACCATTCCTGCTATTCCATGTTCCTCTTTCTCTGCAGTTACACGTGGAGAACCACAGAGTGGAGCGACTGCCGGGTTGACTCGTTGCTAAGCCAACAGGACCGTCGACGTAGCAACCTGACAGGACTTTGTGGGGGAGGCCTGCAGACCAGGGAAGTTTATTGCGTCCAGGCCAACGCTGAGCTTCTAAAATACCTCAACGACCTCAGAGAAAAAGACAAAGGTAAAACTCCCATACTCCCCAAAGATGTTGCATTTACTTAGTTGCCATATACTGTATTGTTTTAAAAGGTAAAACATGGGATGTTAGGCCCTCAAACATTTGAACTAGTGAATATATTGAACTTATTTCTGTGGCAGTTATTTGCCTTGATGTGACTGACAGCATTAAATAAAATTTCTTTGTCAATGTCATTATATAATTCAATATTTCCACTATTAGTTACATTCATTCAGTCACAGTTGGCCAGTCGACTCAGTTTCAGTGCCCTCATGTTACCTCACATAAATGATCCCAATTAGTTCCAGGCAGTAGGGTGTGCAAATTTAAAATTTTGGAAAAGTGAGCACAGCTGTCGGCGGGTTTCCTGAGTTGAGAATTGGATTCAGTATCAGGAGAGAAAAGACTCTGACTGGTGCATCCCTAAACATCTCCTTTAACATCTCCATCAAAACGTCCACTCTTACCCCTGTTTAATTTTATTAATGCTCATTTTAATTCAACGTGGGATTTCGCCTCACATTATTTGCACAGTATTGACAGCTGGAGGGTTTTTGTTTTTGTGCAGTCTGTGTTTATTTGCCTGAAACAGTCAGTGTACCAGCTGTAGAGTCATTATAGCTGTACCTAGCTAGCAACCTATGTGTATGTGCAGGGTGTGCCTGTGCTATGTTTTGTGACTCAACCTCTGACTGATCTCAAGAACCAGGAGCTCCAATTCTTTTATTTTATTTTCCTCCAGAGGCCTCTCCTCTACCTCCTACAGTATCTTTGTGTGGCCATTAATGTGAGAACCTCAAATTGCTTTCACTTCTTTGCATTGGCTTAATATGCAATTACAATGCCTATAAAATGTGTCTTTAAAGAGGGCATTAATCCGCACCATATGGACCCTTAGCGCGGCATTAAAGCCCCTGAAAACTTGGATCCATATCTTTCGTACTTCTCTGTATCACTCATGGCAGAAGCAAGTTTTCAGGGCCACACTGAATATATTTTAACGTATATGTGTTATTTATGTTTAAGGAGGCATTATTATGCAGAAGCTGCTTGGTGCCACAGGGTTCATGTAGAAAGTTATGTATGTGACAGGTTCAGATTCTTAAAACAGTTAGAAAATCCTTGGAAGAGAATGGATGCTCTTCCTTGCCTCAAAATGCTGCTCCTCTGTATTTCATAACCAGTGAAAATTGCTTAAGCCACTACCATTGCCGCCAATTTATGAATATATCCAAAGTCAACACCTTTGCATACATCAAATCTTACAGCATCACACAGCATAGCCTGAAACAAATCAGCTGAACTCTCTTGTGTAACTCCAATAAATTTGATCAAGCACTGTTACATGACATCTTACATCCTCCAAACCCCCACACACTGTGTCAGAACTGCAGTCCCTTGGTGGATGTGTAGAAGATAATTAAGCATCAAATGCTTGCAGATATAAGCCTACATGTTGACTCAATTCATGTCCAAATATACAATGACATAAAATATTGCATTTGCTTAATAGTGACTGTAGACCTGTAACCCTCTTTGCAAACATCCCTCTGTGGCTACATTGTCAGCTTCGATCTTCCTGTTTGAACATTTAAACAGCATTTTACTTGCTGCCATTTTCTCCTTTTAAACCAAATCAGGAGTCATTTAGAACAAGGATTTGTCTGCTCGTGTGTCCTGCTGTGACTTGTCAGTGGTCACAAGTGCAAAGGCCTCCATTTCTGACACTTGTCAAGCCAGCTTAGAGTCAAAGCTGCCGTCTTAAAGAGGGTGTTAAAGACATTAGTTGAGGCTAAGCTTATGGAGACCAACCGTGCTGATCGCGTGAGAGAGAGTGACAAAGTCTAAAAGGAGGTGAGATGCCCAGTCGCCACTTGTGCCAAACGTGGAGAGATGCCCCTCTCACGCAAACCGAGTGCTTGGAGTGCAGCTGATCCATTCTGGTGTTTAGTGTAAGTTATGGATGAATGGATGAAGCTGTGGCAGCGGTTACTTGGTATAGTTAACATTTGTCATGTCGAGTGAAGAAATATGTAGATATCAGAGTTGTTTCTGTAGAATTACAACAGCCCATATAACCGTGTCTGTCTAATCTACATTTTGGCCGTTTTTCCGTTGCTGTTTTTCTGGCTCCGTCACAGGAAGGTGACGTCACAATTCTTAATCCTACTTACAAAGCTCTGATTGGCTCACAGTTGTTCTTCCCAGCAGGGAAATAGCTGTCAATGAGCACTGCACCAGTAGATTAGATATAAATTCAGCTGTCTGGTAACAGGCTACTAATACAGTGGAGCACAGTGGTTATTGTTAAATGATGAAACAGATAACAGCGACACCTTTTTACAGACAATTTAACCTGGTTTGTGCTCTTAAAAAAAGAAAAAAGATTTTGTGCACCAGAATTTTGTGTTTACTCACGGTTGCACCACACAAACAAGTTCTTATGTAGAGATAAGTCGTAACTACATATTTATATCCAGTAACTGTCAGATGTAATTGTAGCTAACTGAACCAACTTACAAGGCTAATGTTAGCTTGCTAATATATGACTCATTTTGGCCCAAGAGCTGAAAAGTTACGCTAATATTATTAAACATATGATCAAATAATGTCTGCTAGGTTGCTGCATGATGTGATAGTTCCCACTTGTAACTTGTAATACCCAGAGTAATACATAGATTTACAAAGTATTGTAAGGAAATGTTTAATATATTGTTTTCCCCCAAAACCATCTGATGAGACGGTGCTACAAATGTTTAACAGCAACAGATTTACACATTATTTAAGTATTTATTAGCTAAAGCAGATGAGGTTTTAGCATAAGTAAATGATGAAGTTTGAAACTAGCTAGTAGTTGCTGAAGGACCACGTGCAAAAAGGTGATGTAACCCAAACCAGGTGCTTTAATAAATTGACTTAATTGACTAAATCCTCGTTGTGTTACATCAACCATTAATGGACAGCACCAAAACGGACATTTATTTCACGTAATTATGTTGCAAATGATTACATTTTTTAGTATTTCCTGAAGGGTTCTAATATTAATCTCAAACTATCTTGTGTGATGTTTAATAAATTCCTGATAAATAGCTTGTGAAGGAAAAGCTGACAGTGCGTTTTTATATGCTAAAGCATTGTCTCTCAACGTTTAAATTGATCGGCGGCCGTTTGTCTCTCGGTGCATCAGCCCTAATTAAAGAATAATGAGTCTGGTAGCCAAGATTAAACATCGACAGACACTGTTCAGAAAAAAGCATGTTGTGTAAAAGAAATCATGTTTAATGTATAACTTGCGGTTGTATGTCCTCTGTCTGTCTCCTCCTTTCTCGCTTCCAGCTGAAGTGCTATAGGGACTATATGGAGAGTGAGAGCATATTGCATATGTGCCTGTAGTGAAATTGGAGAGATCATGCATGTTGAGGCGCCTATAACTTCTGTTAAGATACAGTTAAAGATTCATATATACAAGCATGTTGAGAGCGGTGTTGCCAGGGCTGGCTGTGCAGAAATGTGCGTGACTTGTGCGTGTGAGTGTTTGCACGAAGACACACACACACATTCACACATGCACAAAGTTCTTATCTTCTTGGCGCAGGATTTCTTTTCCCTCCATTGGGGGGTAATCTCCCAGCATACCACAGAGACAGAGAGCCAGACAGTGGTTCAGTGAAGTTTCCTGCAACCGGCGCTCTCTTCCTCCCCTCTCTCATGCATAAATATCACCATGCAAAAGGGCAGAAGATACCCTCAGGCAAAGATCTGGAATCAGCTTACAACCTCCTAAATCTTAACCTTAATCTTTATGTGGGAGTAGTTTCGATCTGACCCCAGATCAGTATCGCAGCCTAAGTAACGTCACCCGGCACTTCCTCAGTTAAGGCTGTGTCGCTTTGGGTTTAGGTCTGCTGGATGCCTAAAGCACTTCTCTCAAACTCATGGGAGTTGGCATTCTGGTCACCTTTCCCAGTATTTGACAGGAATACTTAAAAGGCACATTGACACTAAATGTATTAGGAGGTTTATTTGAATTCTTAAGTTCATATACTGTCATTGCAGGCTAGAACAATGCCTCTTTTTGCCGCCTGAAAGGAGGAAGGAATAGTTCAAATTTGCTTTCTTAGGTTAAAAAATTAATCTTAATCTCATGTCTGTGTGGTAAATAAAGAGCTGGAGTCAGGACTTGGTTAGCCTAGCTTAGCATAAAGACTGAAAGCAAAGGGAAACAGCTAGCCTGGTTCAAAAGTATGCGTGTGTTGTTTGTTAAATTTATACATAAAGATAAAAGTAAAAATTAGCAGAGCTGTAGAGATGTCTTGATCAACAAAGGTTTATTTGTCCACCTCGTGTGTCTGTGCAGAGTCTCCAGCTACAGCGTGGGTTGTCAGACAGATTGTGGTTTTGGTTTCTGTACAGGCACAATAGAACCAAACCTGTGACAACAAGGGTTTAGGATGCTGCTAACAGCCACTACACTTGACTGTTGTTTGCCAACACACAGTTACAGCTCATTACTCCTGCTAAAACCAGCAAGTATTTGAATTAATCAGCTTTAGAGCTGTTGGTATTTTGATTAACAGAGTAAGGATAGGTGTTTCCACTGCCTCATATTTTGTTATGCTAAGCTAGGCTAAAGACATCCTGACTCCAGCACCGTACTTAACACACAGACATGAGAGTGATATCGATCTTTAGTCTGGATTCACACTCCACATTCAGCATTTAAAGTTAAATTATAGAAGAGTCTGTCGCTCTGAAGTTAAAAGGACTGTAATCAGATTTCTTTTGATCCCTGACCTGATGATATGCCTTGATCGCCCAGAAGAGTGATCATAACCATGGGTAAAAATAAATGAAAAGAAGACTTATCTTCCGCTATTGTTCACACCAAAGATTTAATCAATGTTCTTAAAGTATTTGATTGTTAACATGTGAGGCCCAGTTCCCTGTGGCCTCTCCTGCTGCTGCATTAGTCTCTGCTCGTCTCCTGTGAGCTGTTTCCTGTTACTCTCTGTGTTTGTTTGATCGTCTCCCCAGTGTGTGCGTAGCTAATAGCGCTATCTCCCCTGTAATTGCAGCGGGTCAGACCCAAAGACAGCAGAAGCCTAGTGTCCCCCCTCTCCTCTCCATCACCTTCCAGATTACAGGTAGGTGTTTTTAGTCACGCTGATAAGGCAGCCCCGGCCTCTCCCTCTGCTTTAAGCCTCCCAGGTTCCACTTCTATCCACTCCACGTTCTCATTGTCAGTCTCATCTCCTCAATCCTCGTTTCCTCTACTTGTTTCTCTTGTAGGACACAATCAATTGTTTCCTCTCCTCTCCTCTCCTTACCTTCTATTCTCCTCTATCCTTGTTCTCTCTTCCCCCTTGTTTGTTCCCATCTCCTCTCATAATCTTTTTCCTTGTCTCCTCTGTTCCAGTCCTGTTTCCTCTTCTTTGCTCATCTCTCTTCTTCTCCCGTCTTGTCTACTCTCTTTTCTCCTTTCTCTTTTTGTCCTCTATCTTTCCTCTCCTCTCCTCTTCTCTACTCCCGTCTCCTCTATCTTTGTTTCTTTTCCATATCTTTCCTCTACCCTTGTCCCCTCTCCTCTCCTCCCACCCTGTTTCTTTTAATCTCCTCTATTCCTGTTTCCTCTCATTTCTGGATTATTTTGCCTCCTAGCTATTCTTCTCCTCTTCTCTACTCCATCCTTGTTTCCTTGCCTTGTTTCCCTTTCCTTTTCTCATAACCTTGTTTCGTCTCCTCATTCCTCCTCTCCCTTTTCCTCTTCTCCTCTCCTCTTCTAACCTTCTATTCTCCTCTCTCATTGTCCCCTCTCCTTTCCCCCCACCTTGTTTCTTTTAATCTCCTGTCCTCTATTCCTGTTTCCACTCCTAACTTTTCTTTCCTTCCCTCGCTGTTCCTTTCCTCTAACCTTGTTTCGTCTCCTCATTTCTCCTCTCCCTTCTTCTCTTCTCCTCTCTTAACCTGTCCTATTCTTCCCTGATTCCTTTCCTTTTCTCTCTCCTTGTCTCCTCTCCCCTCCTTTTTTGAACGTAATGGATTGCAAAGAAAATACTACTAATAATAAACTTTGACTGTCCTCCTCACTAGTGTGATGCTTTAGATTTACGATGGTGTTAAATGTACATAAACATACACACTTCGACAAAGTCACAAGTCCTGCTGCTCTTTATGTTCGGTGTTGGTGCCAAATCCAACAAAGGGACAAGCAGTATTACAACAAAGTTCTGTATTCTCCCATAAAAAGCCGGGCAGAAGAGCTGAACCTTTGAAGGGACTGTAAGAAAAACTTTGTTCCACCACAAACAGAATATGGATAGTGAGATGTGAGACATTTACTACCACGGCAGACAGTAAGCCACATTCGCATGAGGGATTTTTCCCCCTCCGTTGTCAGTTCAGCACAATAGAAAAATGAACTCACTGGAGAACTCGCTATAAAATGGACTAATATAGAAGCAGGATATAGAGAAAGTTTTATTTCTCTTCATCACACAGAGGCCCAATACTCTGTTGGTCCTCGGTGTTGTATTTTACAAATGGATTGATGTTAAAAGATTGAAGTCAGTAGTTCCCCAATAAGAACTGGATTAACAGTGGCTCAGCAAACTCAGTATTTGACTTTCAGTGTATTTGTAGGAGGAATTAACCATTTTGCATTTCAAAAGCCCCACTTGCCTTCCCCTGTACAGTTCTTAGGGAATTATGATTCAGCTCTCCTGACTATGTGAGACTTTAAGCTCTTAGATGTCTTGTAGGAACACTTGGAATACAGGAAATAAAGTGCCTCAGGTTGAACATGTGAGGAGATTTTTTTTGTGAATCACTAAATATCTGGCTTAAAAAAAAAATAACTTATTTCAATGTATCACTCAGTACAGCTGAGATCAATCCATCATTATACTTTGTAGAGAAAAGTCTTATATTCTTTTTTTTACTCTCATGCCACCACTGATGTCTTAAGACTGAGAATCAGGTTTTACAAAAGGTGGATTTTCTTATCTTTCTTATCCCAAACATATACCACAACAGATGGTACCAATTCCGTGTTTTACCGTTCTCCAGTAGCATCAAATTAGAATGAAACAAAGTCTACTTACACTAACAGGTGTTTATGGAGCATTGCAGTCATGAGTTGAGGTGAACACTCACTCTTGAGACTTTTGAGACTCTTGATATTGATTTGAGTAAAAGTATCTGATATTATATCGTCTATTACAATGTTTTGCCCAAAAGGTCTAAAAATATCTCCCGTATTATCGATTGCACTATTGAGTTTCACTTTCATGCCAATATTTTTTTCAGTGTTAAATTATTCTAGTGGTTGATATCTCCTGTTATGTGTTATCAGAGGAAAAACCTTAGACTATAAACTGTAACTGTAACATTTTACAATTAAATTGGATTCACATGCACAGCTGTACTGTATGTGTTTGCTCTGTATGTGTGAAGCTGGGAAATGGAGACGGGTTTAGATGTGTCAGTCAAAGTGTGGCGCTCCAGGCAGGGGGGTGGAATCTGTCTGCTGAGTGAGCAAAACTCACTCTGATATCCAAGGACGACCTGAAAGCATAAAGGTTGTGTCCTGTTGACCAGGTTTTTAAAGCAATAGATTGATATTTTAAGAAATCGGCTTATATAGTTAGATGAGATGAATAATTGATACCACTTTTATATCTCTTTGTAACAGTAAATATGAGGCTATAACCAGTTAGCTTAGCACAAAGACTTGAAGTAGGGGGAAACAGCTAGCCTCACTCTGTCCAAGGGAAGAATAACAATAATAATAATTAATCTGGTTTATAACCCCTGGTTGGCAGATTTTGTTATTTTTGTAGAGAGCTGTGCTAGCCGTTTCCTCCTGCTTCTAGTCTTTATGCTAAGCTAAACTAACTGCCTGCTGGTGGGTATAGCTTCATTCTTAATGTATAGACATTAGAGTGCTATCAATCTTCTTATCTAACTCAGCAAGAAAGCAAATAAGTGTGCTTCCCAAAATGCTGAACTATACCTTTAACTGAATTATTTTTATATTAAATTGTTAAATTAAATCTATAGTACAACATATAAGTAGAACTATATCTGTGGAACAGACCTGATGACAGCCCATGCAGTTCCTGTGATTTTAGGCCGTACAATAGCTTTTTCAGGCCCATCTATAGTAACCTTCTGTCAGCCAGTGACAAAAGTGTGAGATTTCATCTGGTATCCACGGCTTACTAAGGGAGGTCAGTCTGCCCAAAATTATAGGCTAAATATGGAGAAAAAAAATGACTCTGATATCAGTCTGGATTGTATTTCCTGTAGAAAGCCAAACTCTCCTCAGATTCAGCCTCTCGTATATTACATTTTTTAAAAACCAATTCCACCTCTTTGAACCCATGTGCACCCACAGACAGATTCAGCATGGTGTCTTCTCCCATGTGCCATTGTTCTCTGGTGTGACTCCATTATTACACAGCATTTCCTCTCCTTACTGTGTCAGCCCCCTTTCCTGAAGTTTAATCCACAGCTCTGCTCTGTTCTTTCCTCTGCCTCACTACATTCACCTCATTCCTGTATAAGCCCTTTTTACCGTGCATGTTGTCTCACCTCTTCTCAGTATTAAAATGTGGAAAAAGCAACGGTGGGGGAAAAAAAGTTGCCGATAATAGCATGCAAGTCATTGTATCCCATCTCAACCACTTCTTTCCCCCTGTACCCGCAATCCCTTATTTTACTCTTTTCACCTCTCGTTTTCAGCCATCCCTAGTTTTGACCTCCTTTCTGGCCCGCGAAAGCTCCCAATGGCTTCCACTTATTCTCTGTTCCTTTTTTCTTCCCTCTCTTCTGAGTGTCTACATGTCTCTAGAGCTACAGCATGTTAGCGGTGGGAGCTGCTCTGATTCCATCTCCCAAAAAATAAATGACTGAGAGGAGATAAAGAGAAAGGAAAGGCAGAGAGGGGGCTCACGTTCCTCGGAGATAAGCAGGAACATTGAGTGTGTAGGCGTGTTTGTTTGAGTGTGTGTATAAGGAAAGGAAGCAGCAGAGAGGAAGCTCCTGAGGGCACCACAACATGTCAGCTTATCAGCCACGAACACCCGGGCTTCACTTAAGACCACCCTTCACTGCTTCGTCTTGATCTGCAGTGATAGGCCACTCCAGCATTTGGGCTCTCTCTCAAACAGCCAAAGGTAATCATGTGTGGAATCATATCGCCATCAACCTGTGAACTCCCCGATATGAAATCACAAAGCAAACATTCAGACAGTAAGAAATCTTTTATGGCTCAGTGTTCTTCCTTTAAGGGTGAAACTACAAGTGGAATACACAAACAAATTTGCAATCCACGGGTCAGCGGCTTTGTTGAATTTTGGATGAATCCAATGAATAACTGCACTTTTTCTTCAAGAGAGTTGTTTTTAAAAAGGGAGCTTAATGTGAATAATGGATCTTTATGCTCCATCTATTCACCAGATACTCTTTGTTTCCCACACCAACCTCTTTCCAACTCCCAAAACTTCCTTGCTTGCTTTGCCGTAACAGTTTGGTAATTAGGACCAACAGCTGCGATTTCTGACACAACTAGTCAGTATGTCACAGCCGAACAGATCCCTCACACTTCCCTTCACCCGTTCACTTTACAGTCTGCTGCCGGCACTCCCTTTCTTTCTCCGCTCCCTCTTAACCATGACAAATTGGGATCAGGAGATGAATGCTTAATGTTTTGTTTTTCTCCATGTTTTTCACGTTTGCGCCTATCACATTTCAGAAGAAGGGCCCCTTTTATCGCCACAGTCGAGTTAATATTTCCCCTCATGTTACATACATGAGGGGATGTGTGACGTGCCAAGACGAAAACAGGTAAGACTGGGTTTGTGTACAAGACCTCACAAAATATGCACGGTTTATTGCCTGTTACTTAGTGTGAGAGAGAGAAAGGGGCAATGACTTTCTGAGGGGAATAGTTTCTAAAATCCTTGTCTGTAAGAATCTGTTGATATTTTAATGCTTCAGCCCTGAATAAACACCCCATTAGGCAAAATGAACAGACGGCGTCTGCTCAGTGGAGATTTGGTGAAACTAAACAAGACTAAAGCTTTGTTTATACTCACGCGAAACACCGTTGCGTTGGCCTCCGCAGATGGCGCGAAAGCTATGAGTGCGCCCAGTGACATCTATGCTAAATGTGTTGTTTAGCTACTGTAGTTCTCTGAAAACACCATGGGGTGAACAAACTAAACATTCTGTGAGGAAGCAAGAAGTTAACGATGCTGAAGATGCATTGATCTATTTATGGCTATCAAAAAGACAAAAGCAGAATCTGCTTCTTGAACAGTGTAGTGTTCAAGAAATAAGCATGCAAATGTTCACTGTATAAAGAGTTTATAAGCCACAGATTGTATTGTGAATACAAAAACGTAACGTTGTTGCCACACGTATTGTAAATCTAAATTAAATACAAAACTATATTCAAGAGAACAGCTGTCCCTGTGGTCTCTCACTGAAGGATCATAAAGATGTATGTAGAGTTGAGCCTCTTTGGTCAGTCTACTTCGGATGTTATCATCTTGAAGTAAAAAGCGTAGCAAGCACCAAGTTACAAATATTTGGAGGCGCACGACCAAGAGCAGCAATAACTTGCGGAGCCTTCACACTTGACACAAGAGATATAATAACGTCCTTTTTGGCACCTTTTTACTATACTACAATCACTGTTTGTATACACTACTTTATTGCAATCCCACTATGCAATGTGTCGCCTTTTATAGATGTATGACTATATATATATATGACTTTTGCTATCTCTACAAGTACCCAAAATGTAAATTTACTGCTCGCTCTTGAGTATCTATTATATATATGAAGTAATGACCGCTTGAACAAGGGAGTGGTTTCACAGCCAAGAGTTAACAGCCGTATAGTGGTACTGTGAAGCTGTAATTAGGTGCTTTTGAGCTAAATCCTAACATCAGCATGCTGACATGATAAGCATGAGCAAATGTCATTTCAGTCAGGACCACTTTTGTCAAAAGAAAACTTTATTTCCAAATGCAGAATGTTGGTGGTATGGCTCTGTTTTGGGACCTCCCTACCTTTTCATGTGCATACATGGAAAAGCTTAAGACAAGGAGAGCAGCAGCAAAGTCCCCCCAGGGTACAGAACAGAGCAAGCATCAATGACAACAGAAATTACA
>NW_023339807.1:23326918-23343673 GCF_004916995.1 Morone saxatilis | reverse complement strand
TTTTTTTTTTTTTTTTTCACTGTTGTTCTCATCTGCTCTCTATAGGGACTCTGTCAGAAATAAAAGTAAATAAGCATTATTGTGTCCCTTGTTCCTGCTGATTGTAATGCTGGTACATAAATACAACCCAGAATAGGATCAAAGTAAAGCAGGTTTATTTGATCTGATTCTTATTTTGTGTTTTTGCTCATCTGCACAGCCTCCCGCCCGGTGGAAAACAAGCTGTGCGAGGGTCCGATCCCCAACAGGTCCCAGCTCTGCCAAATCCCCTGTCCCATTGACTGTGAGGTGTCACCGTGGGGCGCTTGGGGCCCGTGTACCTTCGAGAACTGCAACGACCAGGCTGGAAAGAAAGGTACGAGGACGTGGTCCTAATTGACAACATTGTGTGTTACACTGGTAGAACACAATACCAATCACTGCATTTTCTGGCTCTATTGAAGATAATAAATATGTTGAAAATAATTTGTCCGTTAACTGTTATTCCCGCGTCCATCTGGCATTGAGATAAATACTAGACAGTTTTACTCTGTGAGACACCAGCAGTGACCTCCTCTTTATTTATTGTTATTGTTTTCAGTAATTATACCAGCATATAAAAATGAATGTGAAAATAATATATTATTACACATAAGCACTTTCATTAACTTTATCTGGACGCTCTCTGCTGTAGTAACTTAAGAACTATGGTTGTAAAATATTTGGTGCTTTCTTTTTAAAGTAGTAAATGCTGTCTATTCTCCATCTATATTATCTTTTTTTATAAGAACATTAGAATTAGTATAGTATATAAACATTATTGTTAAGTCTGAAAGCATTCATGAATCTGCAATCTTAATTATAGTTTGAATATATAATATTATTATCATTTTATACTAGCTATAATATAACCCTAGCTTCAGAGGAAAACACTGAATAGTTAATGTTCGAATGCTTCTGGTAGCAGGACATCTGGTTTAGAATACATTGGAAACATACTATTGCTGTAGGTGGTAGTGCAGCAACATTAAAATAACATTTTCAGTATAAAATATACATTTGTTGTGTCAGTATGTAGAAATTGTTCAATCAGTGCATGCATAGATTGGTTAAAGCAAAAACTCTCCTGCAAAATTAAATCTAAATCAACTGCGATACCAATATGTTCACGGAAGCTTCTAAAAAGTGTCACAGGCTGACTTCTGCATGTCTTGGTTCACTGGTTACATGTGCATTATGACTGTTCATATGTGCTATTACTGGAAGTAAAAACTACTTTCATACTAGAACAAGATGGGTTAGGGTAGGATTTCTTAAGTGCTCAGTCCATGTAGGGGAAATCAAGGTTTTTCCTCGTATTCCCGTTAGTATTAATGAGCTGTGTGAACAAGTTCAGCCATCAAGCCAAACCAAGCTAATCAGGAACATCTATCATCAGTACTGGAGGAATTACCTAAGAGCCTTCACTTAAAGGTGGCGTAAGCAATTTTGGAGAAATACAAAACCATGCAAATACCATCTATAGATAAAGATAGACTGCGAACTACGACACAAGTAAATTTATTTCTGTTGTACCAAATCATAAAAAATTTCAAATAGAGCAGTAATTAGTAGCTAAAGCTGTGAAATAAATGTAGTGCAGTGAAGAATACACTATTTCTCTCTGATGTGTAGTGGATAGCAATGTAAAGTAGCAGAAAATATGCTATACATACAGTTTATGACCTTGAGTAAATATACTGTAGATTTGACTATCTGTGATCTTGCCGTGCTGCAGGTTTCAAACTGAGAAAACGACAGATCACCAACGAGCCGACGGGAGGGCCCGGAAACTGCCCGCACCTGGTGGAGGCAGTGCCGTGTGACGAGCCCAGTTGCTACGACTGGCAAATGGTCAGCCTGGATCAGTGTATTCCTGACGATGAGAAGCCATGTGGCCCCG
The DNA here is from genome assembly GCF_004916995.1 of Morone saxatilis. Classification (NCBI taxonomy): domain Eukaryota; kingdom Metazoa; phylum Chordata; class Actinopteri; family Moronidae; genus Morone; species Morone saxatilis. The sequence goes on along the minus strand of NW_023339807.1, from coordinate 23,341,752 downwards.
GCACTCGGCTCGCACAGGTCCAATGTGTCAACAGCAACGGTGAGAGGGGAGAATTAATTTGATCATTTCAGATTCCCTCGTTAAAATTCAACATATTCCTCCTGAGCAGTATTTGTTGACTGACATAATGGAGCAAATTCCTACCTGCTCCTTAGTCATCCTTGGAGTGCACTGTGCTTTTTGACCCACCTCCATTTGCAATAAACAAGTGCAGGTCTGACCTTGTGTGAAAAATCCTATATTTTTCAAGGTCACCTCCCCACTGACCCTCCAAGCTCCAACACCGTACGTGAGGAGATTTCATGACTGGACTCCTGGTTGCCATTCATCAACTTTGTGAGGAGTTCTCCTTCCAGACTCCTCTCCCTCCAGTCCTCCATCCTCTCTCCCTCTCCCCTCCCTCCCCTCTCTCCCTGTTAAACCTCTCCTACTTTAACGCTTGCTTGATTCAGCATTGCCACCTCTCTCACGCTGTCTCTCTCAGTACAGTCTTCCTCTCAGCACGCACAATTAAACCTTACTCGCCCTAAATCAAATCAATCCTCCGTAGCCCTGGGTCTCAGAGTATCTTGTGCCCTTTGCTGCTCCTGATTTTTACTGCTTCTCTTTATTACTGTAAATCCTTATTATAAGAGGCGTTGTTGCAGACTTTCCAGACTTCCTATTGCCTTCAGATTGTGGACTATGTTAGATAAAATAAGGTACAACACATTATTGATTTTTATTCAGTTGCTTTTTTCCAGCGAGGTGAAGATTACATGGCATTTTTATTTATTCAGCATGTAAAGTTAGAAACTGCTGCAGCTCTAGGAATCTCATTCAGTCCCAAATGCACTCAGTAAATCTTCATTTTATGATCCTGTGCATTGACTTTGTTCATGTTTTCCCCACTAGAGAACTTGATTCGTCCTTCTAATGTCTCCCACAAATCACGGTTCATGCATCAACTGCAGGTATTCAGTGAAGCTGGTCCAGTGGAGACTCGGCCTGTACTACTGGAGTTAACAGACTCTGCACTGTTCTTTCTCCCCTGACTTCAGTTGATTGATCCCTCCCCCCACCACCTCCTTCACTCCCTCATCTGATGAAAATTGATTTGTTCTGTTTGGATTTTCACTCCGCTATTTCGGCTCAGAGATTTTTCACTGCAATGTCAGCTGTATATTTTCTCCGAGTGTGTCCCAGTCATAAAAGAAAAGGCCACACAGCCGGGCCCCCAGACAACAGGCGATGGTCGATACAAATGTTATTGAAACTGGCTATTGATATTCCCCATGCTGACTGCCTGCCCACTTAGGCAGAGAGCTGTGTCTTCTCTGCACACTGAGCATGGCGGTTTTTCCCCCTCATAGCTGGAGTTCTGTTCATTCATGTTTTTTCTGTGTGGGCCGGAAAACTGCTGGGGTCCCTTGTCACTTCTTATTTTCATGCCTTCTCAGTTCAGTCATGATTGGTTCACTGCCTATCTGTCAAAGTGACATCTTAATGCAGAGTCAGGCCCAGTCTGACTTTTGAAGCTCAAACGATTCTCCTCTGCTTGAAATTTCAATTCAGCCATTGAAAGGTTTTACATTTTCCTGGGTGTATGCATCGTTCATAGGAGAAAATATTCCCGGCTCGGTTCATGGCAGCACATGAAGCAACATAGAAGTGTATCTGGGTTAATATAATCCACTTATGGCATTGCAAGGAGCTCATCAATAAAACATAGAGGACGGTGTAAAAACATGGGAATCCCATGTGTGTTTGCTCTTCACATGTTCAATGCAACTTTAGTATGGAGATAAAGGCTGAAATAGAGTGCATCAATATGAATATTCTACAGATAATCCATAAAAAGGGTTGTAATCAGCTGTCATGTCGGTATAGAAAACGCAAGTGAAATGTTTTGAATTATTTCTGCGGTGAAGAACGGCAGGAATATTGAATCGACCCAGAAACATCAGGCATGTCACTGGTTAGAACGCTGTTGGTTATTTGTAGTGTTTAGTTTTGTATCTGTTTGATGATTTGCAGGTTAATCGATGCTGTGATTAAACATTTTTTGCAAATAAATTGAAGTTTGGATTGAAAGTCAGGAGATTCCACTAGACGGCAAGAAGTAACTCTCTGACTTCATAATTTATTCAATGACATTAATGTGGCCCATAAATATTTGAATGAGATGTCAGTAAACTCTAGTGTTTGCAAACCTGCGCAACATTGTTTTATACAAAAAGAGCAGAAAGTGAAAAGATGAATTAATAAATCCAACTTTTTCTGGACAGAAAACTCTCCTGCTGCTGCTGTTTAGGAAACAGTTTGTATTATGCGTTTGTATGTCTCAAATATTCACTCCATGTCTGCAATTTTCCTCCTGGTTTCTATATAACAGCCACATGAGTCGACCAAAGAACGGCAAGTTGATACTCATGCCAGTTTGGAGGATATATCCTTTCCCAAGTTGTCTTAGGGACAACAGACGTCTTAAGAAAACAAGCACGCCTCTACAATGGGCTGCATGCTTGACATTGCGCCATCAATTAAGACACGCAGCTGTTCATTTTCCCAGCTGCTCCAACCATCTCTGTACTGAAGTGTAGTTTGATGGTGATAATTTAATTCTTGCAATGAATCTTTAAGCCTTCAAGTTTATTCTTATTACCCGCCCAGTCCATCCTCAACTGGAAAGTACAAGCAAAGGGTTTCACTCAGTGCTTCAGCAAGTTAATTTAGCACCTTCATATGTTCTTTTTCTCCTTTCACAAATGTTCCAAGGAGGACAAAACAAGATACCAGAATTTAATTTGGGTAAATAGATCAGTGTAAAAGGGGTTGAGTGAGTAAATTATATGTTGCTTATACCAGAGGTTTTTGATCACAATAGTAAGAAAACTATTTACAGAATCTGTTAAATAAAAGTCGCTATATTCATTGTTTATTAGAAAAAGAATATTGACACATTTTACTCGTACCATACTGGTTTCAGCCGAGCACTCACTCAACCCTACAAAGTAATAAGAATAAACGGTGGGTCTTCACTCCAGCAGCCGAGTGGCACAAACAGGGTGATAAAGGTGAAAAACTGTTGTAATTACAGAGATAATTCTACTGAGAATATATTGGTAATATTAATCATTTTTTAATGAAAAAGGTAGTACGGGGTTAATGCTTTACACCATGGAGTAAAATAATGAGCTAATATCAGTTCAGTACCTCTACTACCGCCAGAGAATTCCCTGATATGACCGTCAGTAATTGCCTGAAAGTGATGCTAAAGTTGTGCCAAATATTACTTTTCTTCCTCTTTTTAATACAATCAAACTTCCTCTGGAGATGATTTACTACCTGGAAAAAAACAGATGTTATGGTTTACTCGTAAACATATATGTGCTATTTTGAAAGTAATGCACATGAATCAAATGCAAAGCAACCTGTATTGACTTTCAACATAAGAAAACCGAACCCAAACCTGAGAGTCATTATCTGGAAAACACAGACGGTAGTTTCTATGTGGAAAATATATATTCTCCCATTTCTCCTTAATTTTATGCCTCAGTTTTCATTTTTTGGTAATTACTGATATTGATTTCCTGAAACTTTTTTGTAATTGTATTGCACTGACATAACCCCATTAGCATTAAACATGGATAAAATATGACTTCATTATCATTAGCATGGTGCCCCAGTCTCTTCATCACATTATATATTCTTATATATATAATATACACTATTATTATAATTAAGAGACTGTTACCCTGATATATCCTTGTTATTGTGAGCAGATTGACGTATTGTTACCCCGTTGTTACCTCACTATTCGCTTGTGGTACAATGTAACCTGACAATATGGTTGTATTCTTTACTCAGCTTCAGTCTGTCCTACTTTCCTTCCTCCCAGATTTGATCGTGTTTATTTTCTATCCCCGTTTTTCTGCAGGAGAGGAGGTGGACAGAAGCCTCTGCTCGTCTTCCTCGGCTCCAGAGCCTGTGCCCTGTGAGGTGCCTTGCTCGAGGGACTGTGTGCTGAGCGACTGGACACCCTGGTCCACATGCTCTCAGACCTGCTCCAGCAAGACCATCGAGGGGAAGCAGATGAGGACACGCTCCATTCTGGCCTACAACGCCGGGGAAGGTGAGTCTCCACCTGCCGACAGTCTACTGCGCCATCGTGTATGGAAATATATGCAGATGAGGCCCAGATATTGGCTTAGTCATGGCCTTTCAAGTCGTCCTTTGCTGTCACTCACTGAATGTCTGGATTTCACACTTGTCTGCATGTGCATTTGTCCTTATCTCAAACAGTCTGCTTATCTGTCCTGGTGATTATTTCTGTTGGTCTGTCTCCTCGCCTGACACTCACTTTTTATCTGTTTCTATGATCATTTCTCTGCATATGCTTGTTCTCTCTGGTTTAAATCTCCGTGTGTGTCTGCTTGTCTGTCTGTCTTTTTTTTTTGGTCATGTCTCCAAACATTTCCCTGTGTCTTATCTGGGTGTTGGTGTGTGTGTTTTCCTCACAGTCACTGCGATGGTTGTGGCGTGGATCACAGTGATGGAGGGTAACATTTGTAATTAGAGTTTGCTGGTAGTTTTTTTTTTTTTTTTAAACCTCTAGCTATATGTTTACACGTAGCAAAATTAAAAATGTTAGCTTGTTTCGAGTTCTAAAAACTTCATTATCATAACAGCTTTAGGGTAACTTATAATTGATTTCCAACTTATTCAGCCAGTTGCAATACAGTCAAGCCTTTTTGGCCATGTGTGAAATAGCTTAATTGTGTTAGCTGTTTTCTGTTGTTCTGCGGTAGTATTAGTTTATGTACTGCATATCTCACCTGTCACATTAACGTCACTTTAATCTGTATTTGTCAAAGGTCTTACGCTGGTGCCAAAGTTTCCAGAACTTTTTGGTAAATCTTTTACTTTTAGACTAGAAGTATAGTAGCTGCACTTGTAGCTTTAGACTGGTTGAGAGATACAAAGGAAATTGTATCAAACTATATTATGCTGTCACACACTTTTATGAACACACATACTCAAGAACAATACCTGAAAGAAGCTTTGTATCTCCACCACAGGTTCCCCCTGCAGAGTAGATTATCTGATTAGATTTTGAGCTCCTTGGCAGATTTTGCAGCTCCTGTGTTGTATACTAATGACGGGAAAAAAATGAAACTACAGGAACCACTCAACGCTTTAAGATACAGGGTTAATAATAATAAGCAACCACCAATATATTGGCATAGAATTAGGTGCTAATTAATACATTATTAAGCCTAATTAATGACCTATTTAGCATAACTGCTTACATTTAATTCCATGGTGATTATTGTAGGACCAGTAATCACCCAAGTGCCTCTTACTGTTTGACACCCGTCAGTTGAATGATATTCAAGATGCATGCTAAGTGGCACTTGCTCCAGTTCTTTATGAACGAGCCAGCAAACTAATTTATCCTGCAAACATGAGCGCATTTAAATAACTTACATATGCCAGCTTTGTTTGTCATAGGGTTTCCTGTAAGCTCCTTTAAATTATCCCCATTGTCCAACATACAGCTTTTCTAGGTCATTGTTCAGGAACAGCTCATGCTCATTTGGGGCACGGTGTCGTGCTAGTGTTGAGACTAGCATCGCCATGTTGTTAGTCAGTTAAGCTGGCATGGCGCAGTCAGCAGAAAGGTAGTCATTCTGAGTAACCATTAGGTTGAGATTTGTCTGAGTTGGCAGTCTGTGATCCAGGCCCAACTGTGTGTACACCGCCGCTCATTATGGAGTTGGCTCGCTGTCAGCTCCAGCAGCGAAATACAGGTGTGGAGGAGCCACAGTGCCACAATGCCCCTCAATCTTTGCTGAATGCCCCAAGTGTCGGCAGTTACTCTAAACTGGAGAGGGCTCTCTCCACCATTGACCCAACAACTGAATGACTGACTTACTGACTGACTTACTGACTGACTGATTGCTGCCTCACAAGAAAAATGGGAGGGAGACAGGCATGGAGAGGGGGAATGGGAAAAACAATAGATGGAGGTTGTACACACCAAAGTAGCGCACTGAAAGTGCAGTTGGAGTCAACGACTCCTCCGTCATACAGTATGTGAACACACATTATATATCTGTAGTGTAGTTAGACTTTTTATGACCAATATCTACAATAAAATAAAATAAAATAAAAATACATCCCTGTACCGCTGTTATAACACTCCCCTGGGAATTATGACAGGAAAGTCCAACTCAGAGGCACAAAATGTTAAATAAGTTGTGGAAGTCTAACAAATTTAATTGCATAAGCATTTGTTAATGATGATGCAAAGCACCTTTTAAAGCAGATATTTTACATTGGTAGAAAAATACAATATACGTCGTGCATTTATATACCTTCTGCATGCATAGTCAGCATCTTAAGATATAGATTTAAGATACAGAAATTCAGAAGGTCAAAAGATTTGTGGGGAAAGTTATTTGTATTCAGACTTGTGCTTTTTGGGAGCTTCAGTTGATTTCTAGGCAGCATCTTCAGAATATTGAAACCATACAGTGCATGTCCACCTCACAGCTCCAAAGTTTCCAGGATTATCTCAAGTTGAGGTTTCTGGGGATTGGAAATTTCCAATAAGTGTTGCCCATCACTTGAAAATAATCACTTGCCTGTAACCCCAAAGACATTGGGCAATAGAATAAGAAGATTGATTAACTAATATAACTTTATGCATGTCCTGGAATAAAAGCTAATCTCATGTAACAGAGACATCACACCACAACATTGATGTACCATACATATCTATATACATTACAAATATAAGTAAACTAACATACATGTTGACAAGATTACATACAACACGATTGTGTTGTTAAGATGTCAATCTTAGATTATTTAGACAGAAATAACCTGCTTTAAGACTTTTCCTTGAGCATGAAATGATTAAAAAATGATGCTATTAATGAAGTCACAACCGACACATGAAACAGGAACATTAAACAATAACAATGACATTGATAAATCACTAAATAAGATGACGCTATGAGCATTTAGTTGTCTTGAACCTTTATCACAGTTAAGCACATACAATTAAGCAGTCTCAGATAAATCAACTTGAGCCTCAGTGCGTAGCCTCAGGGAAGCAAACTCTTACATCTCAAGGTTTTAAACCTTGAAACCGGCTCTTTCGCAGCCTCTCAACTCCCATTTCTTTGAGCATAAGAAAATGTTTTTTTAAGGTTAAAATCCTTATTATTATAATTAGGCTGTCACAGAGTGTTAAAAACTGGCTATATTTTTTCAATAAACATACCAAAATTGACAGTGACTATGGGTTTGAATCTATATATGGCTAGTTTCCACTCCCTTAAAGCCAGAATTAATAGGATTTGTCGGTTTCCTCTTGGATACGTGTTTACTATCTGGCACCCGGTCTCTGTTATTATAGAGTCCCGCCCTCACACCCTCCACGTTATTATTGGCTGGGGGCTACATACCCACCGCCCAAAGGTTGATGCCCAGAAATGTCCCAAACACAGCAGATGAATACAATACAGGCAGAGGGTGAGGTCTCTGCAGATACAGACACTGCCACACATTTCACATAAGTGATGATTGAGAGAGATAATTCTTCAATGAGTCGATACATTGCCTTTAAATTAAATCCTGCTTTGCTCTTGCAAACATAGCTATTATCATTCTGTTCTGCACTGTCACCGGTTTCATATAAGGTTCAAAGGCTGTTAAAAAGCATTTCTTTAACAATAGAACTCCAGGAAAGTCTTATTATTACTAAGGTTTTTTAATTTTTTTTATGTGTGCCAGTGTAGGTTTCGTTCAGTGGGTTTCACGGATTAAGTTTCAGGGAGAAAAATAGGTTAACAACAATTGTCAGACAGGTGTGCTGGATTTAATAGAGCTCCTTCCTGGAGTGTGCATCACGTAGAGAAAATGTCCTCGAGCTCCAAGTCTGAATAGCAGATAACTGTAGAAACACCTCTGGTCTTGAATCATGATATGTCTGAAGTCTGATTACCAATGTGCCCCATTTTGGTATTAAAGCAGTATTAATAGATTTTTATAAATAATGTTTCACCATTGCCATTACTTGTACTGCTGTAACTGCACTGTATATCCTTATGTTCGTGTTGCATATATCTTATTGTATTCATATATATGTATTGTATTAAACACTTTTGATATTATATATAACATATCTTCCACCTTACTGTTCATCTATAGATCTGTACATACTCTGCACTTTAATGCTTTTTGCACTTCTGGTTAGATGTCAGCTGCATTGTGTTGTCTCAGTACTTGTACTCTGTGCAATGACAATAAATTTAATCTAATCTAATCTAATCTAATGGAACAAGTGCAAAACACAAAATTAAAATATTATCTCCTCATAAAGCCAACCTCTGATTAGCTCTATTTTGGTCCAACTCATGAGGGAAATATCTGGCTCTCGAGCTGCTAAATGCTTCAGTGTGTTCACCAGTAGTTGTTAACTTTGTCTGTGTGCCACTTGGTGCTGGTCAGGTAGCGTACAGTGGGTTTATCAGAGCTTTTTTGCTCAAAACAGCCGCCTACTGCCTGCTGGAAAAAAGCCTAATGAGAGCAGTGAGAGTGGACCAAAACAGTAATATTGTGGACTGTAAAATCCCCCAAAAATGAGCAGAAAAATTAGACAAACTGCATTCAGGTGATAAATATCCGTGAGTTTTGTCAGTACGAGCAACTTCTTTCACATTAAACTTCATTTAATCTATTGTAAAGGATAAAGACAATGATTGGTTCAGTTTTAACTCCTCCAATACGTGAGAGAATAATTTTATTGTCATTGTATTTCATATTCTCAGGTGGCGCCCTGTGTCCAAACAGTAGTTCTCTCCAGGAGGTACGAAACTGTAACGAACATGCCTGCACAGTTTATCACTGGCAGACGGGGCCGTGGGGCCCTTGTACCGAAGACCCCTCTGCCTCGTCCCTCAACACCTCCATGAGTGTCCGTGGTGGCAGTGACGGTCAGGGCCCCTGCTCCATGGGAATGCAGACTCGTAAGGTCATCTGTGTGCGGGTCAACGTGGGACAGGTGCCACCCAAGAAGTAAGCCTTTCTTATTTTTCTGCTTCACTTGTTTATATTTCCAGTGAAACCTTACTGGTTATTTCTTGCCTTGCTGATTTGTGGACGTTTACTGCTGTGAAATCAACTCCTGGAGTATTGTGTTGAAATGAAAATTGCCCACTTCTGAGGACTGAAATCCACTGGCTTTGAGCGGTCGTTCTCAATCATGTGCCATTAAGATCCAAGAGTAGGCACATACTCATTTCAAACAAATCTCTACAATGGCTGATCTTACTGATTTGAACACCGTTAACCAAAAAAATAGGAAACTAATCGGCTAAATCTGGAGGTGCACTTGGAAGAATAGAGGACATGGAGAGCTCCAGTAATCTTTTGATGTGTGAAATCATTTGTTAAAGAATGTCTTTTGTTTTTGGTTGCTGCTGGATGAACACAGAAAGAGGTTAGAGTCGGTCTTGAAGCAAAAATTTTTAAAAACGCTTACTGACATCGCCAAGTCAAACAGTGATCTGTGAGCATCTGTTAGGGTGCGTAAGCGAATAGACAAGACATTAAGTCATAGTCGTTTGTTTATTTGAAATGACATCGGTGACAAACTTTCCACGGTGAGAGTGAACAGTACATGCAGATATGTGGGTGACATTGAAAAGCAAGCAAGATTTAAAAAACAAAAGAAGAGTCAGGAGGTGAGAAACAGATGAGAGAAGCAGCAGTGATGGGGAGCAAAGTGACAGCGGGAGAGTAAAGTGAGTCAGAGACAAAAACAACGAGCCGGTTAAGTAAGCAGAGCAGAGTCTACGTGAAGTTAACTCCCAATTCATATCTTCCCTTTGCAGGCGACCACAGATAAATAAATAATCTCTCCGTCCCTGAAAGCCTAATTAACCCTGCCGTTTTGGGCGCTGGTAATTTCTCATTGATGATAATGACAGTAATTAAATGGGATTGATACTTTAAGGCAATTTAATCACGAGGCAGATGAGAGACAAGATGTTTGTGGTTAACTCTGAAGACCACACTGCATGAGGTGGATTCAAAATATGCTGCCAAATTTACTTTAATGTCTGCCAGAAACTTCTGCTCTTGCCTGGTGTCAGTTATGCTTGACTGATTCATTCAACAACAGAAGATAGAAGAGCATCCAAATGTGTGGATAAGAAACCCAGAGTAGATTGATTTCAGGCCTCCTGTGTTGAATTTCTTCCCTTGCTTTCTCGCTCTTGATTCAAGACGAGTAAATTCTTCCACCTCCTGTCTTACACCTCCAAAGTGTGGTTAAGAGAGGATGGGTACATAAATGATTTAAGGGGTCGGAGTGCGTTGTGTACAAGGTAAGTGTGATTCATAGAGAGCACCTCATGATGAAATGAAGATTAATGTCCAGTTCAATGGTGGCTGTTTGAGCAGCTGACCCAGTCTCTGCAGCTGTACGTACTGTATCAGGGCTGCAGAAGAGAGGTCGAAGTCCAGGATGTCTTGTATTTTATTTTTAAATCTGCACTGTGCAAAGCTGGAGCAAAAGACAGACGCAAGCCCCAGCGGGTTGGAGAGTGGGAGGGGTGGAGGAGTCAAGGGTAATGGCACTGAGTAACTGACAAACAGAGGTTTCAGTCGATTTGCCTCCATTATCTTTTGTTTTTGCTGATCAATAACTTTACATAAGCAAGTATCATTTGTATTAAGGGCCAAAGAAAAACATGTAACAATATCACTAATGAGGAGTGAAAAGAAGATATTTTTACCAAAGTGGACTCCCATCAAGCACCTACTCACCCACTCAGTAGGTGGTCATTGTTACCTCAGCCGAGTTGGTTTAAGGTTTTGGGTAATGAAGGTCACACACTTAAAATATGCCAGGAGTTATTTGACATTTTCAACCTGTGTACCACTTAATGAGAAGCTGTTTTTTTTTAGGTTTAGCTTTAAGTGTAATTCCGACAGGACATCTTTAATGTCTTTTATGTTGTTGGTATCATTTTTATTCTTTTGCTTATAATGGATGAATCATAATAGGAATTCATTAAAGGAAGTTTCAGATTGCAACTAAACTGAACACTGCTCACGTCTGTATTTAACAACCTGGGAATGATTACTGGCTGTGTAGGAGGAACTACGATGGCAGCAGAACTCACGCAAAAGGCCCCATACAGCCAGTGTTTGGTTTGTCCATTCTGGGCTACTGTAGAAACATGGCGGACTCCATGAAGGCGACCCACAGCGTCTGTAGATAAAAACTCATTCTAAGGTAACAAAAACACAACAATTTCTATATTCAGGCGATTATACACTAATAAAAACATACCTATGAGTATTATATTCCATTTCTGCCAATAGATCCTCCCAAATGTTACACTGCACCTTTAAAATATGCCAGGAGTTATTTGACATTTTTAAGTACCAACTTAATGAGCAACTGTTTTTTGAAAGGTGACTTGCAATTACCACAGCACATCTTTATTTATTTTATGTTGTTGTTGTTATCATGTAATGTACGTATAATGGATGAATTCATTTAGAATGGCTGAGATATAATAATATGAATAATAATTAAAATAGAGTCCATTAAACTGATCAAAACAAATAATCAGACAGGTTGTAAACACATCACCACTTTCTAAACAACTAATCTAATTTGAAAACTGAAGCATTAAAGGATTCATCACCTCTATCTTAACACTTACATGCCCATATTTGCATTGAAAGGATTTTTGGTTGCTGTAACTGTCTAAAGTTAGAGTGATATTGGTACCAACTACAAGTCTTCAGATTTCGACAGCTGAAGTCTTGTATTGTCTTCAGCTGAACTAGAGTACAATTTTGCACTGAACAAGGATTGTGGATTTGGTCCCCCATCACAGCAAGTACTATGTCAAGATACACTTCAAACAATGTGAAGCAATCCTTTGTAAACATGTTAGATTTTGAAGAGCTACTTCAGCCTTGACCTGCTGCTACTTTGTGTAGTTGTGTTTGATATGAGTTTTTACAGTACAGTGGGCAGTAGATGTTCAGGGTGGGATGACTTTTTGTTTTCACTTAAAGGTCCAGTGTGCAGGATGTAGTGGCGTCTAGCGGTGTAGTTGCAAATCGCAACGCTTAAAGGAGAAACTATGGTGGCTGTGATAAATATGAATGCTCCAATCTAGAGTCAGTGTTTGGTGTGTCCCTTTTGAGCTACTGTAGTAACATGGCAGTTCAACATGGCAGGGTCCACAGAACGCACCTTCTGTGCATATAAATGTCTCATTCTAAGGTAACAAAAACACAATGATTCCTATATTCAGGTCATTACACTCAAAAACATAGTTGTGAATATTCCATTTCTGCAAATACATCCTCCTAAATGTTACACACTAGACCTCAAAGGTCGAGGTATTTGGTAAAACTGGTCTTGTGGTCTCATTTCTCGCTTGCTAGAGGATGGAGCAGTCTGGAAATTAATGTTTAGTCTCCCTCCCCATGCCTCATACATTATTACTCCCTGACTATATTACTGTTTTCCTGAAATTCCCAATTTGATTTTAAAGATAAAACTATGGGTGATAAATAATTTCTAATGTTGTTCTTTAGATTCCTTTATAGTTAGATTATGTGGTAATATTTTACAATTCCTCTTGAAAGTACACATCTTTGAGGTGGAACAAAACACATTTCCAACCACTCAGAATTCTGTGTTTCAGCATATTCTCCCAACATCTGAATCCATGCAGGGGGATAAAGGGGAATGTATGACTGTTTTACCGCTGACTTGGTGTTATAATATGTGGAGTTGCAGGGAAGGAAAAGCTGTCGTATGCAACCAATTCGGCATTTTGTTTCAGTGGTTTTAAGAGCGGGAGAATTATTCTTGTAACATTTGAAGATCTTATACTCTCTGTGTCCACTTGATTAATGTTTCTCTGTGCTCTGCTTTGGGGATAAAGCCTCCATCCTGCATGTGTGATTTAGAGACTTTTGAACCTCCTGCATAGTCTTATTTGGCAGATTTTGCTCTCCACTTCTTTCAAACTTATTCTAAACAATATTTAACCAAACACCTGAATTCTTAGTTGACATTTTAGCATGAAAAGCACTTGGAAGAAACCTGCATCTTCAGGTATATTGCTTTAATAATGGGTTTTTAAGGTCGAATTGTGGTAGCTACAACATTTGAGTTGTAGCATTAATGAAGTTTAAAGGAAGCTTCTTTGTTATAAAGCATATGATAGCATTTAGTATGTGACGTGTAAAAATCCTGGGTATTTTTCTCAGGAAATAAGATCAGATTTTCCTGTGAATTCCACAGAAAACAGTATCTCAATTCCCAGCTTTTCCCGGGCATTCAACTCTCAGTCCACCCTCTTAAAAAAGGGATTAAACTTGTTGTTCTGTAACTGAGATTTTTACAGTGCATTTGAGAATTGTGAATCTAAAAAAAAACACACCCACAACAAAAGCAAACTTGTCCAATTTTGTTTGGACCACAGAATAACAGCTCCATGTGTCATCACAGCCCCTGTCTCCTCCTGCCTGAAGGCAAAGGGATGGTGTGACAGATACTGAGAGCACTGTCAGACCAGGAGTCTCTCCATAGACTGTGAGGCTTCTTTTACACCTGCCTTCATGGACCACTGGTGCTGTCCGTGGTGCTGAAGAAGCTTCCCTCATTCTGACTCAGCCTGTATACTAACCCCAGCTCTGCCTTGGTGTCCATTATTCTGTCCTTTTGTAGGTCCTCTGACTGTTGTAACCCTTCAAAGATTTTGTTCAAAGTGTGTAGGTGGATTTTCCTCAGGCCACTGTCACTGGCAGGGGTCCAGTAACAGGCTATAAGCCAGCATGTAGACTTTCATAGCTCTGCAACAGAAAGAAGCTCTCGGGGTGTAGAACATTGCTGTTTTATTTTAGCCGTTAACACATAAAAGTTTTAGTTGTTGCCCAAAACACACACACACACACATAGAAAGGACACAAAATAATTTGAACACCTCATGGGGAAATGACTTTGACTCTTCAACTCGCAATGACAGCCACTGCCACCAAGATGGGTCCCATTAGGTTGATTGCCAATTAGCCGCATTTGTCAGCTATAAAAGAGGGCAATCAGCACATTCTTGACGTAAGCAAGTTTTCAAAGCAACATGAGACAATTAACGAGCTGGAAGACTGGCTACAATCGATCAGTAGTCACATGCATGAGCATTGGTCTAAAAAAAAAAAAAACACACAAACAAAACAAAAACAAATAAAACTTATTTAATATATCAATAATGAAAACATGACACAAACACAAAATGCAGTGATTAAGATGAGCAGAAGTTCACATTAACAATAAGTTTATGATTGACATGTACAATATAGAGAGAGATGAACAATACGTCTTACTGGTACCCAGTTTAATAAGACTGTGCTCCAAGGAAGAGCGACAGCAGCAGCTGTTTCAACCCCAAAGCAGCTTATATTTACATTCATGTGACCAAGCCCAGCCGCAGTGATTATGACGAGAGCAAAGGTGCAAATAAGGTGGCGTTATTTAAAGATCAACAAAGGTCATGTAGAGAGAAGGTGGGGGTAGACTAAAAAACGGACAAAACGTCTGCTGTCTGTCCATTTTCACCATGACCATGAAGCATTTTAACTGGTTAAGAATTAATCTTAATTTAGTACTGATACCTTTATATGTCCTACATAAGCAATCAAGACAATCAGCAAGAAGACTAGTTATTATTAATGCCTGCACAGGTCAGATTCAGTCAGATTTGGTCAAATCAATCAAACGAGTTGGTATAAACACTACCGCTTTT
>NW_023339807.1:23326430-23326903 GCF_004916995.1 Morone saxatilis | reverse complement strand
ATCAACACAAAGTGAAAGTTCCTTTTAAGGGCTTTAACAAAGTAGTCAATTTAACCCAAACCACAATTTGTCACTAACCTTAACCAAGTACGTATTTTAACCTAAACCATGCTCTCCCAGCTAAACCTAGCCAAACCTTGACCATAGCGTTGCCACATCATAGAACAGATTTATTTTTCATCAGTGTTTTTTAACAGACAAAACACAGACTAAATCATTTGGCCTGCCTAGAGGGGCGTCAAATCAGAAAGCACCTTCTAGAAGACTTGGAAATACACATACAACATGTTGTTGTTCAATATTTGGTCCTGGACTGTAGGAAAGACAGAAGGATCTGAAATCATCTCCCTGAGCTCCGAGAAACTGTTCTGTTCTGTGATCATCTGACAGCTTAATAAGACAAATACTAGTCGCAGTGTTTGACAGCGTTGATTTACACACCGCCAGCATCCAGAACAGCTTTAGTGCTCTTT
>NW_023339807.1:23325515-23326400 GCF_004916995.1 Morone saxatilis | reverse complement strand
TTTGTTGTAGATTCTCCAAGTCTGTGAAACTCCGCTGGAGGGACTGAAGAAATAAAAAAGATCTCTCATGTGGTGTTTTGATGACGGTGGTGGAGAGAGCGCTGTCTCACAAGATTGTTAGATATTCAGCTCTGGGTTGAGATGTGGTAAATGCGAAGACCATACGTTTTATAGTTCCTTGTGTCCTGTAAGGAAGCATTTGGTATGTTTCTTCACTCTTCCCACTTTCAGTTTTTTTTATTCAGGTTTTTTTTTTTCCCTTTAATTTCTTCCCAGCCTTTCCCTGTCTTGATAAGCTGTTTTTTTTCCAAGGTTTTAACAGGTCCCCCCTCACCTTTTTATGTTAAAGCCAATCTTTGTTTACTTTTTTTTGTTTACCCCCTGCAAGATTTTAAACAGAACCACAATGGGCCTTCGGTTTCAAAAACAAAACACTTTTTTTTTTTTTTTAACTTTTGGTAACATTTCTTTGACCCAACGGCCAATAAAATTGAAATACAGCTTTGGCTCTCCCTGGCCATCTTGTTTTTTTTTGCAAGCAAAAAGTGTTTTCCCTAGCCCTGCTTCTTCAGGAGGTGGGGACCCTTGATACAAGTCTTTTTGTTGTTGTGGTTGTTTGGGTGCTCTGCCATGTCCCCTTTTCCAATCTGGCACAAATCCAACTTGGCAGGTTTCCTTGATCAGTGCTTTTTCCATGGGATTACCAGCAAACGAAACAAACCAACTTGGCCCCCCGCCCTTTCCAACCTGCCCATATGCAAGAATGTCCCGTTCTTCCATTCCATAGAATGGGGATTCCTTGAAGCTTGTCCCATTCCCCCACGAAAGCCCGAGGAGTTGAAAAACCTCCACCAGAGTGCAATGTCAAACACACACAGCAAACGT
>NW_023339807.1:23310829-23325490 GCF_004916995.1 Morone saxatilis | reverse complement strand
ACCCAGAAACAAACACTTTTTTTTTTTTTTTAACCCTTTGTACATTTCTTGACCAAGGCATAAAGATGATACAGCTTTGGCTTCCTGGCCATCTGTTGCACAGTGTTTCCTAGCCTGCTCTCAGGAGTGACTTGATACAGTCTTTGTGTGTGTGTGTGCTCTGCATGTCTTCATCTGGCACAATCCAACTGGCAGGTATTCTTGATCAGTGCTCCCATGGGATCCCAGCAGAACAAACAAACATGGCCGCCTTCACCCTGCATATGCAGATGTGCCCTGTCTCATTCATAGATGGATCTGAGCTGTCTTCCTCCCACAGCCCGAGGCAGTGAACCTCACAGAGTGCATGTCACACACACACACACGTACAAAACAACACACACACATAAACACTGACTGTCAGCGCCCAATAGAAAGGAGAGACACAACAGAGACAAATATGTCAGTGCCTCAGGCTTGGGCTGCTATCATCCCATCGAGAAAGCTGTTGTGGTGTGAGGAAAAAACAACAACGTCTGCTTATTGATTCTGACAGTCTGTGTGCTGACTGGTACCAAATGTGTGTTTGTATAATCACATTGATGCTGTGGAATGTGAGAAAAAGGAAACTGAATGATTCATGGTTATGATGTTCGACAGTAGCTGTATTAAGCCCAGTCAATCATCTCCCCCCTGTGTTTTCTAATGGAGGCTGTGTTTACTCCGTTTTTTGACTGTGATAGATAGCTGAAAGCCCTCAAGAAGGAGGCCAAAGACACCACTGAAAGGGTCCTTGAAGAACTGCAACTGTTTTATGCTAAATTAAACAAATGATGTTCTTGTTTTGTAGTCCGTAATTTTGATAATGAAATTAATTAGGTCTTATCTTTTCCCACCAGACCTTGTTTTTTTGTGTGTGTGCGCGTGTGTACACTCTCTTAAAACTACTGACAGTTCTTTGCTTTGAATCTCTTCTCTTCATCCTGCTCAACCATCTGCTCATTTCTCGAAAACAGCCTCTCGCTGAACAGATTACTCAATGCGCTAATAGCAGCAAGCAAAACACAAGCATTAGCCTGGCTGCTCGTTTTAATGTTGTGCTTTGGGACAAGCTCCCGGTGCCATGTTGTGCATGTCCTCGCCTCTCTACAAATCATGACATTTAAAGATCATTATGAGATTGTGACACTGACTGGAACCAGCAAGTCGGTTAAAACCAGATGCCATTGCTGGATGGCTTCATTGGTTTCAGAGTCTTGCGTTTTCACAGTGATAAACACACAAGTGAACTGTTAAGACAAAGACGGAGGAAAACATATCATAGGAAATTGAGCAGTAAGGTTAAAATCCCCCGAGGGGCCTTGTAAATAAACATTTATTCCTCAAGCAAACAACAAAATCAATGTGACACACAAATACAATATTAGAGACAAAATGACAACAGAAGAAATACAGGAGGAAAACAGTGGAACAACAAAATGTATACATAATAAAAAATGCATAAATGACAATATTACCACTAGCTTTCACACCCCCACGGACAGAGTCTTCCAGCCAAGCATAGTGCTGTTAGTATTCTGGCTGGTATTGTGTTCTAGCAATAAACATGGCCTGTTTTTCTGAAAACTGGAATGTAATTGAATTTTAATCATCTAAATTTGGATAATACCCATCATTAGTGGGGCTACAATATAATTAGACTAAAAGGGGAACAAAGGGAACGGTTCTCTCTGTAGAGGGAAACCTGGTACAAGTCGACTTATTGCCCTATATGTAAAGCACTTAAAACACACAGGTTGGCTACAAGATTTTCATATTAAAAGAAGAGAAAAGCACCCATCCGTAATCACTCGTTCCACCCAAATCAAAATGTAGGTGTCAAATAGGGAGACTTAACCATCCACCCATTCACTTCTTTTAACAGATCTTATTTTGGCTCTCCTAAGCCTTGGGCCAATCCCAGCATGCAGTCTGTAAGCAGCCTAACACAGAGACAAACACACTTCATATTTACACCTATAGAGTTTCCTGTTTACAGGACTGAAGAAGAGTAAGGAAGTCCCTCCAGTAGGTTGCGATGCAGCTAATTATAACAATTAATGCATATTCAACCAATCCATGTGAATTCTGCGACAATTTTCACCCATCATAGCAGTTTCTCTCCGGCACCAAAATACTAGCAATTTGATTCTCACTGGAACAAATTGCCTTCGGTTTTTAATGAATTATACAAAAAAAAAGAATAAAAAGAAAATCTATGGCTAAACACATTGCAACATTTATTGCAGTTTTTTTGAAAAGCTGCCATGAAATCAGGCATTTCAGGCCGCAACAATCCCCCAGAAAGACTGTGTAATCCTGGAGGAACTGGAAAGGGACAACGTGCACAACCTAACCCGAACCCAGTCCTAACTCCTCAATAAAAGGACCAGGATTTAAAACCAGGAATGAATGGACTCCTGAACACCAGGGAACAGAAGCGTTGTTCCCCCTTTAGTATCAAATTATCTCATTCATAAATGTGCATGCTGTTTATGACTGTACGTAACATTTTATTTACATACCAAAGAAAGAGACAGGATATGAACAGTTATATTCGAGGTCATGTGTTTTTGTACGCCCTCTGACCTCTTCCCTAAAAAGTTTTGTGACTCTACAACTATATAATGCCACCACAGGCTGTTTTAAGCATTTTAACCAACGATTTGTTATGTGTCCGGTAAGGACATTCTCGCCAGAACATTAGCTTGCGTTTGTGCGTCTGCAAGAGCGGACACTGGAAAGGTGAAATCTAAAAGGTCGGCAATCTGCACTTCTTTAAAGGATTTCTAAGGTTTGGTTTGGTTTGGTATTCAGGGCTTGATCTACCTGCATCAAAGGTTAAAGTAAAGCTGTTTTTTTTTTTAACTGCAGTGTTTTATCTAAATGGGAATATTGTTTTGTTGCCTGTGTTCTGTCAAGATCTTCCATAAGTGCTAAATTGTAGCTCATCCTCGGACATTTAACATATTTGAGTAACAGGGAGAGTCCAACAAGGTCAAAGGTTTAATCCCCTCTTTGTGAAAGAGCTGTTGGAGTCCTGAAATCTTACAGCACTGCCTCGGTGCTCTGATCCCTCGTGACGTGAAGAGATTCAATAAACAAAAGAAATACAACATCTTTATTCTGTTTAGAAACATAAATAAGTCATGCAGGATTTAAAAACATAAAAAACTAAAAGTAACAAACAGAAACTTTGCAGGAGGAATGGTAATGAGAGTTTATGGATCACTTGCATAGATAACAAACTCAAGAAATTCTGTTTAATATGGAATGTTAATGTTCCAGCAAATTCAGCTGCAATATTGTTGTGATATCCGTTCAGGGATCTGAATTGGTGCTCGATTTGATCCTATTACCTCCACAAATTGTCTCAATATCTTAATAATTTATTAATTATCTGATTAGGAGACTTTTTTTTCTAGCTTGAGGCTGATGAATATAAATTGAAACCATTAAAGAATGAACTTGTGACAAGTCAAAATTAAAAGTTGTGTCTGGAGACTGAGACTAAGACTTAATTTCACTCATATACCTGCAGGTTTGATATCGGCCTCCTGCTTATAGGACTGCTTGTACAATGAATTGCTTTCCTGTCTGTTCTATATGCTCTGTGATTGTATTTAGATCCTGCAGATTTCTGTACGCTGTTTATTTTTGTCTTCACACTGCATTCTCTGCCAGGTTCCCTTTGATAAAGAGCTCCTTGATCTCCACGGACTAAACATTACAGAGTTAACATAGGTTCATATGTTAAGTTAGCACTGGGGTGTAGTGTGGAGATTATTCTGCAGTCTCAGGTTCATGGGTTGGATCTCAACATCCTTGCATCCCGTTGAAGTGTCCCCGAGCTAGACACCTGTTCATTCACTTCTTTACGGACGTGAGCACGAGCTGAAGGCTGAAAATGTAGATGTATCCTCCCCGCTGCATCCGGCAGCTGTTTTTTTCCTGGGGACCATTCACTTGTATGAAGACACCAGAGGATTTGTTCCACTCGAGAGGGATTTAGCTCTGTCTATTGGTATTAAAAATAAATCTCTCCTTGTGTTGCTGTTACATTATTACATTTTCCCTGCGAGGCTCCCTATCGCCTCCCTGATAACACCGTGCTAACGAGTATGGAACGCCCAGAGGAGAACGCTCATTCCTGGCAACATTAAACCTGACCCAGATGATCGGTGTGTCAGCCATAGGATGAGGAAACAGACCGGCAACATCCCGGCACGCAGACTGGGGACGCAGCGTTGCAGAGATCCGATTACAAGATGTCTTCCAGCAGGTTTATCTCGACCTATTTATCTTGGCCCAGTAGTATGCACAGGGGACCTTAGGTGCTTAAATTACTTAAGATTAACCATGAACCTTGTTCGAAAAACCTCGGCTTGACCCTGCATTCTGTGTCATCAAAAGGATTATCACTCACTGATAGCAGGATCCAGTTAAAACAAGGGAGTTTCTGTCCTGAGGCTGGTCTGCTAGTCTGCTGGCTTTAGCCTTAAGGAGCTTGGTGTGTTGCAGTTTCCTCAGCAGAGCAAAATGCATGTGAAACACCCTCAAGGAGACATGCTAAACATTTCCTCTGATGCCTGTTTGGGAGATTTGACCAACTCTTTTCTATATCTTTCAACTACTGTGAGCCAGATGGCATACATCGGCCATAAACTGGATGTGATTACGAAGGTTTTCATCAGTTTTTATTGCCATAGATTGTTCCTGGAATAATTACATTCTGTATTCAAGCAATATCCAGATGGTTGGTGTGCCGCAACTTCTACAGTGATGTTTACTGAAGTTTTAAATCATTGTTTATATTTCTAGCAGTCACTATTTTAAATGTCAGTTGAATCCGGACTGTCGGTACATATACGAACATCAGTGCGGCCTGGTGGATGTTTTACCATCCATTTTAATTAAAATTCCAGTGTGTAATATTTAGGAGGATCTATTGAGCAGAAATGTTATATAATATTCATTGGTATGTTTTTATTAGTGTCACCTTAAAAAAAAAAAAATTGTTTTCATTACCTTAGAATCAGTCCTCTTCTACGGAGTCCGCCATGTTGAATGCACAAACCAAACACTGACTCTTGATAAGACCTTTTGTGTCGGGGGCCACTGTAGTTTCTCTCAATGCTTGGAAGGTGAGCAGTATTCAGTTGGTTGCAATCTTCAACTTCACTGCTAGATGCAACTTAATCCTAGAGAGTGCTCACTCACGTTGGTCTAGGGGACAGTTGGAATTGTACTCTTAAAGTAAAGTAAGTGCTGAGTGAAACATGTTGCTCGTATCTGTGATGATCCAAGATTTAGGGACTTGTGTGTGGTGCAAACATCTTGCAGTTGCTAGCACCTCTCTGCTCTACAGTATAACTTGACTGTACTGGATGGTTTGTTACACAGAAATCGTCTTGGAAACTGTTTGGTAAAAGGGCAAGCACTTTCAGAAAAATACTTGGCAGATGATTGGATGAATCATCTGTCTATCACCGTCTATCACAGGCAAACTCCAACCAGTCAGATCAACAAACCCTATAATGTAAGGTAGCATAGTCAAACTCTTATAGAAGTCAGTCAGGTGAAGACCAAAAATCTATTTTCCATCGAGAAACACCTTCAGTACTGTTCTTTGCTCTTCTTTCAATGAAGAAATACTCTCCAGTTTTGATATAACTGATGCTAGCTCAGTGTCTTTAGCGGCTGCCGTTCTTGATTTCGAGCGAATTCCACACCTCATAATACAGACTTGGTGTTAAACGCCTGTAGCTTCCAGTAGTTCATCATAGGATGCTGATTGATCTAAACCCTGGTGGTTGGACACAAGCAGATTGAAGGCAAGATGGATTCTCCCGTGATCTTGCGATCTTGTGAGTCAAGCTGCCTCGCAAGTTTCTCTATAGCAGCTTCTGTAGGCGGTGAAGTGTCTGTAACCAACACCAGAATTTATTTTGGGCATACGGGGCAACATTACGGGATCTCCCTGCCACACTCGACTTTAAAAAGACAACAACAACATAGTGCTGCTTTAAAATGACCCGAAATCTAAATCATGTATTTGGGTTTTTTCTGGCCCTTAGACAATACAGCAGCCAACGATCTGGGAGGTGTAATCAGTGTTGTTGTTCAGCACCTGGTGATTTAAAAACCAAAAGCACTTTTCTTCAAGTCGTATACTTACAGGGTTTTTTTACCATCTGTGATATCTGAGGGGTTAGTGTCTCCCAGAAATCCACTGACACTTTTCTTGGTCTTTGAGGGTTTGGACCACTCGCTTTTGTCTTTTGTTGAATGTGTAAAGAGATCCCAGCAGTGTTACTTGACAACCCTGCTGTGTCTGTGTGTGTGCTTTTGTTGCCTAGGTGTCCAGACGGCCCTCGCCCCAGCACGGTGCGACCATGTCAGCTGCCCTGCAAGAAAGACTGCATCATGACCCCTTTCAGCGACTGGACACCGTGTCCTGTTACTTGTGACGCAGGTAAAGTGGAAAAATGAATCACCTGCAATGAAGGGAGACACAGCTGATGTGAACTGCCTCATAGAGATCACTGAGAAAGGGAATCGTGGTTATTAAACATTATTTCCCTTTTCTTAAATGTACTGGGCAGATAGTTTAGAACCTGGCTTTGGTAGTTTTACACAACTGAATTTGGAAAGTAATGCCAGTAAAAGTAAATTTTTATGACTTATTAATCAATTTTACTGTACATAATAGTTGTATGTATATCTGTAGTAAGGAGCATAAAGGGACTATGACTACAACCTTGCCTTGTAAAATGACAATTAAATATCCTTGTATACTAGCAAAACATGTGTCTGTGGCAAGACACAACATCACGTAATATTTGGCATTGTATTTCCAGGCGACAATATATGCTAATAAACAACAATAATCAATTAAACATGTTTTTGCTTTGACTTAATCCCAGCCTGGAAGTAAACAGAGAAGCAAGTTTTAAATTGACTGCATGTAAAAAAAAAAAAAAAACTACAGAGGTGGGACCTTCTGCACAGAGCCAGACACATTAACTACCACATAAACACAAGCACTCACGTCTCGTTACACATAATTAATTTGACAGATTGGCATGTAAGACAACCTTTGGGCCGACCTCTTTTGGAGCGCCTGGCAAGCCCGACTCGCTCGTGGCTACAAGTGTCAGTGAGTGTGTGGCTGTGTTGTGGTTTTCATGCTGTGAAAGAAAAACATTGTTCAGATGAGGTCACCTTTGTCAGGCAGCCATTGCCCGAGCTGTTGAGCACAAGCGAAGACATTAAACTGATTTACGACCGAAAATCATTATCGTCCATATTTTGATGACCTCTTCATGTGACACGGAGGCATAAATCTCTCTTCATTCTGCGTGCCGCACCGATTGGCTGAGCATTTTAATTTGATGCAGTTGATATCTTCACCTTGTATGCGAGAGAATTACACACCACCCACATACAAAGGTTTACAGCAGAGTTCAGGACCATCCAGAGGCTCATTTCATCTTAATGAACTACTAGAGGGCATCTCCACAGATGTAAATACCATAAATTTAATCTGAGTCAATTCCGAGGTCTAATGGGATTTTTCTACATCATCGTCGTTGGCTCGATATCCAAGTAATCAGACGTGCGTGTTGTCTACGATAGCTGTCCAATTAGATTTGGCAATAGTAGTCTCCAAGTCCATTTTTCAAGGAGTATTAACAGAGCAGCCTAGCTTATCATTTTGACATGTTTCTCATCACTTTTCCCATGCAGACAGTTCTTATTTTAATTCAGTAATTGTCTGCGTCTGTGCAGCTGGAAACGCAGTGAAGAGAAAGCAATCGAGGAAACGTCTCATCATCCAGCTGCCATCCAACGGAGGACAGGACTGTCCGGAGGTCCTGGAGGAGGAGAGGGACTGCGAGGTCCCCAAAATCTGTCCAGGATTCAGGTAAAGAAGCACTATGGAGAGCTGATAATGTAGATGTTGGAGAGAATTGACAAAGTATCAAAGGGTTGGGATTGATTTTAAGGACCCTTATAGACCTCATCTTATCCTATATTTTTAAATACAACCATACATACACATATACAGTCACCTTACTGCAAACCTACTGATGTATTTCTCGCCTGAGGGGCTCTCCATTACAGTCCTTGTGGGCCAGAAGAGAACTTTTCTATAACAATATTTACTTGTTCTGTAATTAATTATTTGAGTAAAAAGATATAAATATGTTATGAGGACACATGTTTCATTTCAGTGTCTGCTTTGTGTGTTTGTTTATAGATGCACACTTTCTTATTCATCATGCTGGTCATCAAAAAGTCAGCACTAACAGATTTAATTAGATTACAGTAATATTTGGTGTTTTATGACCATAAGTTACTAACTCATTGGCTCTGTTGGACTGTATTAAGTTATTGTAAGATACACCTACTGTAGCTCTGTGGTTATACAATTAATAAGATTTAATAAGTTCAGAAAATTGATCAGAACTGTTTAATGGTAAATATTGGACAAAGGACTATTTTAAGGATTTTTAGTATCATTTCAACAAAGTCAATAATCATAACTTCAGACTGGTGCACTTCTGGAGCACCAATAGTTTATTTTACGATAACAACAGCAATAATTTCACACTAATTCAGGTTGAAGCCTAACAAATGTGAGTAAAGATGTTTAACTTGCAGCTGAATTGCAATGAGCCTAAAATGTAGACGATTTACAGTCAGGAACTCTAATAAGCTCAACATACTCCTGATTTTAATTAATTTTCTTAGTTTTTTTGTTGCTGTTTCTTAGAAATGTAACACTACCTGAAATTATATAACATAATACAAAATTGATCACCAAAAAAATAATAAAATATCAATAATGTCCTTTAGGTCATAAAAATAAGAGCGACACTTCACTCTGTATCATTTTAGATGCTTGAAAAATAAGAAAACTTGCTGTTTATTTTTATTCTGTTCAGGAAAGATCAACAGTCATCTTAGCTAGCTAGCTAGCTGGTTGTTCAGTATAAATGACAAACAGCTACTGAACAGAGTTTCCTGAATGTCCCAGGTAAACGTGTAAGCGCATCATATCATCGTTTAAAGCTTATAAGTAACCTTAAAAAAATGAGACCTCCAGGATTTTGGGTTTTGAAGCCATTCACCCGCCTCTGTAAGCTAATGTTAGCTCAAGCAGCTAACAGTAAACTGGAGCATCAGTAGCACCGTTAGAGGCTGTCAGCACGATATCCACTCATACACTGATCGATGACTTATGAGATATCAGTAGAGGAAAAAAAGACACAAAAATATAACACCACATTTAAATCTCTCGATTGAATTTGAATGTAATAGTAAGTAGTAGTAAGAGTAATGTCAACTTTACCACTAACATAATATTTCATGTTTTCTTAAATCTAGAGAACACGATTTGTAGACCAGGGCACCTCTGCAGCACTACAGTACTTCATTATAATGCTGTTTCATCACACATTTTAACTTTATTCTGTGATTTGCTTATTGCACCTATTGCACCTATTGCGAGTTCGATAATATCTCAATTAATTGTGCAGAACTACAAACAACTGAATATGGATGTCAGTCGATTTATGTAGTAGCACGATGACATTGTGATGATGCTTGGTATGTTTAATACTATACACATGACAAATACAGGCCTGTAGTTTAACTTAAAGAAAATAAATGCAACATAAATCACAATATTGGTCTGAAAAATCACAATTAAGATCATTTTCCTCAAGTTCGACCATCTGGTGGATGCAGCTTGAGTCTGTAATCACAAGTGTGCAGGAGGCACTAAAGGTAATGAGAAAGTTTGAAACAATAAAACATAAACAGAAAAAAAAAAATATATATATATTGTAGAGCCAACAATAGTTAAATGTTTTAACCGCTTGTTTGTTTATATTGTTTGATGTGCACATTGAGTCTTTTTGCTTAGAAATTTAGAATTTAGTTAAGATAATAAGCAAATTAATTAAATTAAACTGTGAACAGAGGTAACATAATGTGAAAGGGAGATATGATCAGCAATAAATCCTGACAGTTTCCTCCATGTTTGTTTTTTTAGAATAGTTTATATACTCTGAGGTCTCCACAAAAGCTACAACTTACATCAATGTCTTTCTTGAGTTTCTGCAAATAATAATTAGTTGAAACCTGTGAAGCATTTTAAAGGAAATCTCTTTGACCTTAAGCCCAATATACAAACCTTTCTGTTACACACTGACTGTCTTACATGGAGCAGTGCGATGTTAACGTAATAGTGAGCACACTGACGGCCATACCGTCCTGATTTATTCCAGGTGGAAAACCCACAAATGGAGGAAATGCCAGCTGGTCCCATGGTTCATCAGACAGAACAGTGCGGGCGCGCAGGAGACCTGTGGACCCGGGCTTCAGACAAGAGGTATAGAAACCAATCTCTTCATCTCCCATTTCCCTCCTCCCTGCATCTTCACTGAACCATTCCTAATCATTGTAAATTAAATTTTTTCTCATTGCGGTGCATCTGGAGCCTGGCCACAAGGCAGCAGATGGATGCGCCAAGGTTTAAAGAAAAGGCCAATTTACTTGTAGCAAACATCAAATCCTCCCACTTATAAGACACAACCCAAACAGAGGCTGACACTCCTTAAGAACATCAACAAGATACTTGTTAGGGTTATTTTTATTTTATTTTTTGGTTTTTCTTCCCAAGTTTTGGGGAAAGAAATGTGTTCAGAACTCATCATGTGCCTCTTGAGACTTTGTTTGACAGGTTTGGTTGTTTCACTGCTTGGCTTTTTTTCCACCTCGGGCTCTTGTCATGCAATTTTAATCGAATGTCTCTTGTTGAAATTTAGGAGAAGTTGCTGCACCTTGCCTATAGCATGCGACAGCCCGACATCCTGTTCATATGGGCTTCACGCATAAGTGACAAGTACTTTAAAGAAGTTATGGCCCTCTCTTTTTTAAAAAAAAAAGCACATTTCCTTTTGCCTTTTTATAGAGGATGGATGCACCATGTAGTCCTGGGAGGCTTTCATAAAAATCCAATTTCATGGGGTCACGCAGAATGATCAATTTCATTATGTTCCAGCTCCTATGGAAGGCCATTATTAGTGCTTATGTTTCTATTTCTTCTTCGCTAGCTTACAGTAATGGATGGAAGAATCAATTTATTCATGAAAATGCTTTAAGGTCCACTTTACTCTTAGCCGCCGCGCTATTCCAAATTTCTCTGCAGCTTTTTTCGTTGATTTGATACCATGTGACACCTGATGTCCGGACCCTCCTGCGCTTGTTTTCACCCCCTCTGACACTTCTAAATGGCAGAAATCATTTTGTCATTGACTTAAACCAAATGAGACACACTGTCTTTTCTGGTCTGTGTTTTCTGTCACTCTATTGTGTGTGTTGTTTACCTGAACAGAGGCTTTCCTTAGAGGGGAAAAAACAGTGTAGTGCCACTATTAAACACACACACACACACACACCCACACACACACACATCAAGATAAGATCTGACCTCATACACCACCAGACGCAGGCTTTCCAAACCAATATCAGTGCCCATGGGGCTTCAGCAAAAAAATGTGCTTAGAGATTGATTTCTCTGTGAAGGTACAGCCCTGCAGAACGTCTGCATCAAATGAAATATTGCAGCAACACAAGTAATACCCTTTATTGAAAGAACAAAGAATTGGGATGATGCAAGCCAACTTAAATTGACTTGTGGGCTGTAAACCAATTGAGGTAGATATGCATTTGTGTCTGCCTCCCCCCGGGATCAAATCTGAATTATACAGTTTTGATCTATTTTCCATTAACTCTTTAGTTACCCTCTTTAAATCTCTGTTTGATGTTATGTTGCTCACCAGTGGGGGGAAGAAGTAATGGGAATATATCATATCACGTAATACTTTGTGATTTTACAAGTTAAAAGGAAGTTACTAGTCAGACTGTGGAAACAGTTGTATGATGTTTTCTGTGGCTCTGGAGGAGAGCTTCATCTAGCCTGAGAAAACTACTCAGTTGCCGTTACTTACATTTATGGAAGTACAGTTTTGCCTTTAGCAATTGTATCTAGCATCTACTCCATTGTAATTATTTATTATAGGAATAGTTTGTCATTTTGGGAAAAACACTTCTCTTTCTGACTTTCAGAGTTAGGTGAGAAGACTGATATTACTCTTATTTCTGTCTGTAAACGCATTATGAAGATACAGACTGCAGCTTCTTAGCTTAGCGTAAAGACTGGAAACAGGGGCTAATATATACTGTAAGCTAATTATATGTTTTGTCTAGAAAATCTGAATCTGCAACTTTCAAGTATAAAGTAGCATTAAAATGGAAATGCGGAAGAAAAGTATGAGTACAGTGTGTCTGGTACTTAAATAAATATATTTTCCACCACTGTAGTTCACTCATTTCCTGTTTCATTACCATACATCATTGTCCTGCACTTTTAAATACCTGCTATAACCGATCAATCTGTTGAAACAATAAAAAAATATACCACTTTATGGCCCCCTACACGTTCTAATGACGTCCTTTTGACCCATCTTTATCTAATTCTTCCAGCTGTGTCCTGCCGCCAGCTGGACGGGACGCAGGCCGACATCGGCGAGTGTCTGAAATTCGCCAAGGCCATGCCTACCATCACTCAGCGCTGTCAGCTCCCCTGCCAGGATGACTGCCAGCTGACCAACTGGTCCAAGTTCTCGTCCTGCACAGCTGACTGTGTGGGGGTCCGCACCAGAAAGAGGGCATTGATAGGTGGGAACAGAGAGTGGCGCAGCACAAACAATGGGCTGCTGTTTTGAACCTTTTTCTGACAAGCTTATTTGCACTGTAGCTTAAGTGTTAAGAGGTATCAGGCAATTTAGGGGGGTAATGTTGGTGGGCAGTGCTCCAAGAGAAAAGGAGTAAAGTGAAGGTCATAAATCTATTCAGATAGTTCTTGCCCGGTAAATGCTCCAGTGGGATTAAAGCAACAAATCTGAAATATCTTTGCAGCCTTTGTTATCCATCAGAGTGTCCCCAGAGAGTTGTTCTGTGCATCACAGTCATAAAAGCTAAACGACAGGAGTGGTGCAATGCATTAAGGCAACTCCACGAGAGGTTACTGGGTGGAAAAAAGTCAACTTTAAACTGAGAGAAAGTGGATTTTAAAAGCTTTACATTTCCCCCTGATGTGAAGTCTTTTGACCCATTTACAGAAGTGTAAAAGAGCAGAGAGGTCAAGTAATGCATATAAACACCCTTTGAAGAGGTGGTTTAATTGTTCTTGGCTTTAAATCAGGAAGGAGATGGTGTGGATTTATCCAGAACCCTTCAGCTATATTTGGGGAAAAGGATCAGCAATATCTTAAATGTTGGCCTAACCCTCACAGACCAAAATAACAGACACAAATTCTGGGTCCTTAAAAGTAGCTAGTAAAGGTGGATGATTATGTTGAGCAAAATGTGTCTTCTGCTGCCTGTTGGTCACTATGACCTTTATAGACAGATAATAGCAGGCTACAGAGTTTCTTGCAATAAGCAACAACCACCTGTGGTCCTGATGCAGGATAAACTTTACAGACCTCAGTCGATTTAATTTTAACGCAAAAAACATACTGATTTACAGTTGAACGCTGACACTTGCAGGTAAAGATGTAATGGGTAGTTAGAAACTCATCATCTCACCTTTTTTGCATGAGAAACAACTCCTAATGATAGACCACTGTAAGGAAGAAGTTTTTTTGCACAGTGATCTATGATTAACGATGCTTGACATGTCTGAGGATAAAAAAAAACGTCAAGCTGTTTCAGTAAAAGAGCACTCTGCTTGAAACTATTTCACATAATCTATCATCAAGAGTTGCTGCCCCACCATGCATGAATCCCACATGAGGGACAGAAACTCCTGTGTTATCCAGCCTTTTTTAAGTGGTTACACTATCCCAAACAAGTCCTTGAAAGAAGCCTTGAGTATCATGAGACTCAAACCAACTTCAGGCAAACACAGACATAAATCCACCAACACCAACAGCCATGTGGAGTCATTTCTCCCAAGGCTGTCCAACTCATCTCTCTCCCTCTGCTTTCCTTAGGGAGAAGCAAGAAAAAAGACAAGTGCAAGAATACACAAATGTACCCTTTGAGTGAGACCCAGTACTGCCCCTGTGACAAGTACAATGCCCAGCCAGTGGGGAACTGGTCAGACTGCATCCTGCCCGAGGGAGGCAGAGTGGAGAGCATCCTGGGGATGAAGGTCCAGGGAGACATCAAGGAGTGTGGACAGGGCTACCGCTACCAGGCCATGGTGTGCTACGACCAGGACAACAGGCTGGTGGAGACCTTACGCTGCAACAGTCATGGTGAGTACACATGCAGGCTGTCACTGCAGAGGTTTAATCACAGAGTTAAAATTGTGCTTTGAGCTGTTAACACATCCATACACACTGTATTGAGGTGGATTCTTTGTGTCTTGGTTCGGGGATTTAACCACTGCTGCAAAAGCACCTCCGTCCTATGTAACAGTTTGGGTCTGTGTTTCTTGGTTGAGCTAACATTAGCTTGAAGAGAGTGGAAAGAATCCTAAACACACAGCCATGCTAGTACTGGGGGTTTCCACAATACTCCTTGTTTCTAACTAACTGTTATGGCGAGACATCAACACAG
>NW_023339807.1:23309498-23310804 GCF_004916995.1 Morone saxatilis | reverse complement strand
ACAGGTACAAACCCGGTTGACCGTCACCCCACAATCGTGACAATAGTAAAAAGGAAATAAAACAAAGGCTGGCTGCGTGGACAGAGGTGGAGGGAGGGGTGCAGCGGAGCTCACGGTCGGGATGGCGGGATCCGAAATGGTCCGGCCCTTAGCCAGCGGACGTTCTGACTGAATAGCCCGCTGATAGCCGCTGGATAGCCCGCACGGCTCGCTCTCCTGGAGCGGACCAGCCCGCGTGTGCTGACAAGCTCAGAAGTTCAGGGTGTGGGGAGAGAGAGGCGGTTGCCTGAGGAAATGGCGGAGATGACCATGCTTCCATAGCCAGGTGACTCCAAAGGAAAGGAACTGCCCGACCGTCTTCCACGAGGAGACGCTTCGGACCAGCTATGCGTTTAGCAAGCCACCAGCAACGTGCGTATCTGTCCAAGTCTCTTCTTCATTCCCAATTCGTCTTCCAGGTGTGTGTCATAAGCACATTCCCGTCTCAGCGACAACCGATGGGGCCGACATGACGTCACGTAACCATGGCGGACAACTGCAAATCACATGCTCAACCAACCCGCTCCAAACAAAACACAAGAAAAGGAAAGATACCTAACCCAACGTAACACTTACACATCAACTTATGCATCGGGGTTGTACGGCTTTTGCTATTTTATCATAGCATGAACAGAACAGGAGGGGCTGCACTTTAACCTAAACATTACACTTGAGCTGAGGAAGCAAAACAAAGAAAAACAGAAAGCCTCAGCAAACAGCATCCATTTCACAGCAGGTACGCCGAGCTCAACTAAGTCAAGACAGGGCTCTTGTATTAAGCAACACAGTATCGTAAGGTAATTTTACACTTTCGACTGTTACACGCTATGATGGACATTCAAGATTTAGGGTATTTATAATAATAATAATATAATACATTTCTATTTAAAAGCGCCTCTCTTGCGGCACTCGAGTAACTCGTACAACACAAAAAATAATAACAGTAAAGAAACAAGGAAACAATAAGAAAAGACAATGTAGACAGTTACGTGGGGGTATGCAATTCTGAAAAGGTGAGTTATCCCTAACCCTAGTCTTTACAAAGTACCTTGTATTGATTTTATGTGCAGAAAAGTCATGGATTATGAATATGAGTAATATTTATTTGACACATTCAGGCATTTATTTATTATTATTCACTGAAATAAAAAATGTAGTTAGATATAGACTTCCCATGAACTCTGCTTGGTTCTCGAGGAGCTGTAGCACACTGTGTTTTAAATTATCTGTAGTGTTTGTAAACCAACCGCGGTTGCTACTGAGCTAC
>NW_023339807.1:23301965-23309490 GCF_004916995.1 Morone saxatilis | reverse complement strand
CCCTCCACACCTGAAAGATACATTTGGTGTGATTAGTTTAAATTGGAACTACTTTTTTATTGAAGAAATAGTCCCAATTGAGAAACTGTTGACAGTTCTGTGGATTATCCAGAGTTACAAAGACACTCTTTGTTGGGAGAGACATTGCTGTTGAATTGACCTGGACAAACAAAATATCTGCATGGCAACGTAACACTAGAGGCCAGTGATAAAATGTTGGGTTGTGACCCCTGATAAGGGACAGAAATCTGCATCAAAGTACAGAAGTCGAGGTGCATTTTGTAGCCAGGTGAGAAACATACTGTAGCACATCAGATTTTTGTACATGCAAGAATAACTTTTGTTCAGTTAAATATTTATCTGAAGTGAAGGATTGTGTTTGAAAGCCCCTCCCATAGAGGCTAGCAACTCATTTTGAATACTGACTTTCACACAAGGAGGCCTTTTTCTGGCACACTCCTGTCAGAATCATTTGTCTCCTCGTTGTAAGGTCTTATCTTAGATCCAAAATACTTCAAGCAAAGAATCTGGGCTCAGAAACTCGTTGTGAAATTGCTGTGAAATAGAATGCGGGAGATGTTCAAATGAATACATCAGTGTTGTGCATATATAAACATGGTTTTAGTCTCCTTCTGTGAGTCAGAGATTCAGATATGCGTCAGTTAATCTGAGTGTGGGTGTGACAAGAGCACGTCGTAAGGATGGGGTTGTGCGTGTTTGTGTGTTTGTCATCTTCTGTGTATTTTTACACCTATGTGAATGCTTTTGAGTGTGTGTGTGTGTGTGTGTGTGTGTGCATTCATGCATTCATCTTCAAGCATCATTGAGCTTAGAAAAAAAGAAATGTTCCTTGAGGTGCACAGAAAAACAAAAACACATTCAAGAAGCTTGGCGTTAGCACATGTGAATCTCAAAGATATCATTAAATCTCTCTTTTATCCCCCTCATTCAGTTGCTGCCCCCCTGTTCAGTCTGCCACTCCCTCATTCATTTTCTGTGCCATTCTCTCCATCTCAGCCATCATCACTTTAAATCTTGATAGAGGAGGAGACATGGTCCTTCCACGACTCTGCTGCTGACACAATGCCCTCAGCTATGATGGTGATCAGGCAAACTGTGCCACTGTTATCTCTATGTTCCACAGACATGAACAGAAAAAAAAGGGGATTATCATTAAAAGTGCACGTTGATCCAAGCTTTGTGGTATTTCTCACTTTCCAGATTGCCTCATTCCTCTATGAGAGGGAGTGAAGATAACGCTGAATCTTTTTGAGGGCTCTTCTGAACAGTTCTCAACAAATTAGTTATTTTATTCAGAGTTTGCATCGTTGCAGCAAGTAACAATACAAGGATTGTGAACTACAAAGAATAGTATATTAAAAGGGATTTTAGAAATCTGTACATTTATATATTTTATATCCATATAAATTATTTAAGTCAAGCTTGAAAAGAGGGAGACTAATAATCAGCAGCACAAGAAGCGAGCAACATCCAAATGACAAATTCCTGATTCTATTAGTTCCCAACAATAATTGCAGTCAGCCACAAGAAGATCTAATTAGTGTGTTGTCATGTTTAATATAATCAAGACTGAGACTGAGGGGGTAGAGACTCCAGACCAAGCCACAGACTCACCAGCTCAAGACATTGACTGAAATTGTGTTGGTATGCCATCATTAAGATGGATGAGAGTTTTTAATCCTCTCTCACAAAAAATCATAAAACAACATAACTACTCAACAAAAATGGAACTACTCAATCGGACTCGAAGAACACGTAACCACCAAACAAACAAAAAACACTAAACCATGTGTCTACTTTGTCTACTAATACCATCACACTGTGTCAAAGGTCATGTGTAGTCAGGGGAAATCTTGTAATGAGTCATGTGCTGTCCTATATGATGTGACAGTACTCATATAGTTCTTATATTTATGACTATAAGTGACCCATGACGCTTTGACCTTTACCATGACTTAATATTACAGGACGGCTCAGGGGGGCCTTGGCCTCGTCTTAGCCGGATGTGGTAAAGGAGGGGGTAATACAGTCACTGTGGGAAACCATAAAGGGTAAAGCTTAAGGGCAAGTATCTTGCTGAGGACCTGTGAACTTGAGCAGTTCTGCAGTGAACAGATTTGTTGGTGCATGACGAGCCACATTTGTTAGAGAAAGAGAGAAACACATTGAGAGACTGCACCATATAACTGAGCTTAAGTTGTTTTGACTGTTACAACATGTAGACAGTGTGCTGTCAAGGTGCCAAGGTCAGCGTCTGGTAAGGCTAGTATTGTACATCAAAGGGTCCTTCTGGCCTATGGTGACTCTTTGTTATTCCTCTGTGCTCCATCGTGAGCACAGAGCCTCCGTTGTTATTTCCAGAGCACCCAGGGATTAAGCTGTCCCCAGTGCCTTGGAGATGATTGTGGTGCAGGAGGTGTAACAGGTCAAAAATCAGGCAGTAATATTGAAAGATTCCTGGAGCCAAAAGGTTAACCTAAAGCTTCCCGGGCCAACCACCCATCAAACAGAGGAAATATGGTTTCAGAAGCCAACACTGTGGAGACTCTATTTCTTACCGAATGGCCAGAAATAAATGGTTACCGGATTTACTATCTAGGTCTTCTCGGTCGGTACCCAGGGGCCCAGTGTAGAATAGGATAGAGTAAACGAGGGGGAAAATTTGTCTTAGGTTCACAGTGCTACAGTCTGTAGCTTCACAGGAACAAATATACATCGACAAACAAACACACATCAGAAAACCATCACAAAACCATCACAAAATAAAATCTTAAAACATGAAAGACACATTTGACTATACATATTAACAGTGACAATATGGCAGCTTAAAGAGAGAGACTGTAAGAAACTAAGAATTAAAGTGCTATGGTGGTGGTTTGTGTATTTCACATTGCCCTATTGCACTAGGATTTAGTATTAGAGTTCAGCAGCTTGATAGAAGTCGAGACGAACGATAACTTCAGTCTGTTTGATTTGCACTTTGGCACAGGCAATCTTCTTCCTGAAGGCAGAGGTTCGTACTCAGAGAAGAGGGAGGTTGGATGTTGAGGGTCCACAATCATTTCTGCTGCTTGTTTCGTGACTGTGTGCTCATACAGGCTCTGTATGGGCTCATTCTTTCTTCCCTATTATCCCCATAGCTATTTTGTTCATGCTGGCAAGCAGCAGCACTGTTAAGTTGCCAAACCATGCTGTGATTCTATATCTAATGATGCTCTCCAGGATCGCCCGGTAAAACATCAGCATGATCTGGCTGCTCACCCCGTACAGTCTCAATCGCCTTAGAAAGTAAAGTTTCTGCTGCAGTCTATTGCACAGGTGATCAATGTGTGATCAAGCATACTAGTAGGTTCTTGCAAGCATAAAAAGAGTAAAGCATATTTGGGGAAGTCCCATTATTAACTGCTGTGTGTACAAACCATCCAGCAGCGTATAACCTTGTGCTTTTCCACTGGTTCTATATTTAGAAAAACATTTTCCTGTTGTGATTGGTTTGGTTGATATCGGTTCTACCAAAAGCATGTATAATTTATTAGTTATTTTATACAGGCACTTTGCTCTCTGTAGTGTTATAGCACACACATGAATGTTTCACAGGTTGTGAAGACAAAAAGTACATAACATATAATATATAACGACAGTGAGTGACACACATTAGTGTTAGTGTAGCTTGTCTCACCACCCATGCAGGTCTTAAACCAGCAATGTCTACTTGTCTAAACAAATGACTAAATATTCTACAAAATGGAAAACTGGAATATTATTGAGTTTTAAAAGTTTTTCTGAATTTAGTAACTGGATCAGTGTGCAGATGACCCTTTTTATATTTGCATTATGTGGTTTTCTTCTGTTCTTTTTCTGTGTCAGTTTATCCCATAGAGGTTTTTGCCAGCCCCCTTTGCCAACATGATATGAATGCCAGTGTGTTCCTGCATGTTCACAGACAAAATAACAACACAGCATTACCATACTGTGAATGATGTTGAGGTACAGATTAGGCTAACATGTGTATGCCTGTTTATGTTGTAAGCAAAATGTTGATACATTGTGGCTGTCTACTTCCAGAGGCATTTCAGTGCAAATCCCAATTATCACTGGGAGGTTCAAGAGCTGGTTGGGCAGTGAAGATATTAACATTTCAGGTGAAGTTGGGCAGTCAGCAGTTAGGAAAGCTTTATACAGCAGTGACAACTGCTTTGGGAATTAGAGCAGGAGCTTGTTTCAGGTTACAAGTTGACTTCTAAAGGCAACAGTAGTGATCTCCTACCTGGACTCGGCCCAAAAACACCCCTGAGAGCTTGGCAAGACACCTAACGAGTTCATATCAGTTGAACTGCAAGTGAACTGCAGGCTTAGGTGCTGCAGCATTTGCACTGTGAGTGGAGTTAAAGTGACAGCATCAGTGATTTAGACTGACTGGACTTGAATGTCAGTGCCTACAGTGAGAGGTCAAAGGTGATGAAGCTTCAGCTTTCAGAGGTGTGTGGCTATGCTGAACTCAGCAAGGTGTTGATGTAGAGTTGCTGATCTGGACTCAGGAGAAAGGGAGTGCAAGGAGGTCAGGCAGTAGTGTGCGTGTGTATGGATGTGATCATTATGTCACTGTGCATGTAGTTGGTGCTGCCAAGACTCTAGTCCTGACTGGGTTTAACAGACTTTTTATTTACTAATCATATTAGCTTTTAGGAATCTTAGGGCTTAGTTTCGGGCCTGCATATTGGGCAGCAAGATTGCCCTTCAACTGTCCTCTTCAGCTGAGCCAAGTTTACCCAATGTCTAAGCTCCAATCATCCATATATAAAACACATCCATCAAATTGTATTTGTGAGGAAGACACTATCACCTCTGGCAGCAGTAGTCTGTAAAGGGAAAGAAAAAAAGAAAAATGAAAGGACTGATAGGAATGTGATTATTTTAGTTGTAAAAGGACAAAACCTCCCCTCTCTTAAGTGTAGTGGAGGTGCCATTCAGACAAACATTTGCACTGCATCAAAAACAAAAAAGGCTTTCTGTTGATTTCAATTAGAACACCTCAGGGGGTCTAAAAAAGTGGAAAAAAACATCAAAGCTCGCACTTTTGGCGCAACACAATGCAACTTCATTGACCAAATTGGTAATTGATCAATCATATCTATCATTCCTGATAGATTACTTTGCAACACAATTAGTGCAACTGTTTACCTTGCCGTCATTGAGGATAAAATTAATCCTGCTGTGATAACTTTTCAAAGCTGTCCTGTCTCATTGTATTATCTGTATTGGCATCTGCTAAGCCTTATTATGTGCAGATGTATTACTCAAACTTGACTTTCTGGATTGTATTTCGTCTCCTCAACAGTACCTTTAGCAACACACCCACACCAGCACAGCTGAATGAGTAATTTATTTAATTTTAGAGCTAAATGCCTGACATGGCCAGACTTTGACAGCAGGACGTCAGTTGTGGGACCAACTTAGACATCCCGAATAAAGAATATGGATAACTACCACTCTCCCCTCTAGTTATCCTCC
This sequence comes from Morone saxatilis, assembly GCF_004916995.1. NCBI lineage: Eukaryota > Metazoa > Chordata > Actinopteri > Moronidae > Morone > Morone saxatilis. The sequence continues at coordinate 23,303,958 of NW_023339807.1, read as the reverse complement.
ATTTATTCCAGCAGTGCTCAGTGGCCAGCAGTGGATAGCTTTTGTACCCGGCAGCATGTTGTTACAAAAGAACATGTGTGCTCAGCAAGACTTCGCAGACTTTAAAAAAGTGAGAAAAATACTTGCATACAAAGTGACAAAATTGATTTGTTAGGACTGAATAGCCTCTGTGGGATTCCTCTGTAACTTGTTATCTGAAATCATGGGAAGTGTGTTTTCAGCATATCCGTCAGTCAATGTGGCACTAAATGTCTCTCAATAAAAAGAAAAGCAGCCTGAAAGAGCCCACACCATGAAGAGGAAGTGGTTAGGCATCCAGTGAGACACTCCACTTTCCCGGCTTGTTCACCTCATCGATTTTCTTAATCAAAGGCTAAACAGATTTACAGGCCAGTGCTGTTACATAATCCTAAAAATGTATTGCGTTCTGTCTACTAAACAGACTTTTCTCTGAGCAAGTCAAAGAAGACGTAATGCACAAAGCCAAAGGTTCAGAAGAATAATCTCCTTCAACGCATTTGACTGAACCTTGGACTGTGTGTACTGGCAAAAAAACAGAGGAAATTACAGCCCAGAGATGGTAAAGGTCCAGAAATCCAGAAAAACACAAATAACAAGCAGAGTGAGATGCGTAAAGTCAGCCCTGTTAACTGTGTCATGACCCTGTGAGTTGAGGAAAAATAGATTGAAATAATGAAGCTTGCTGTCAGGCCCAACTAGTGCTTTTGTAGATTTTTAGACTTTTATATAACAGACCATAAAATTGGGCCTTTTGAATGTGGACCCTGTTTTTATTCCAGTTGGCTGAAAATCAATAGGTGAATTTAGATTAGTTTGTGAAGAATCGGTTAATAGTTTGCAGTGCTCTTACAGCTGGGTATTTTTCCCCATCTGGCATTTAAAGAGTTCTTGAACTTTAATCCTTGTTTGTTAGATCGAAAAGGAAAACTAATCTTTGGGAGTTAGGACAGATGTAGTTTCATACCAGGTAAAGAAAACAAGATTCTTCTAAGAGACTCAAGAACCAGCCATTTCTCTCTAAAGCCAGTCGTTCTCAAGCTGGAGGCTGAGATCCTGCTGGTGGGATACAGAGAGAACCAAGGTTTTATATCAAAGCTCATTTCATTCTGAAATAATTAATAACAGACTACAATACGCCATTCACTTCAATGGCTTGAATAGGAGCAAATCATAATTTTCTCTTTTAGTTTTTCTTTCAAAGTGTGTATGCACCTCATAAATCATCCCTTTAACTTTACAGGTCACAAGGCAAAACCCAAAACTGCCGCCATGAATTAATTTCATTCCTGCAAAACACCTCATGTCTTGTCCTCCTTTCAGGTTACATTGAGGAGGCGTGCATCATCCCCTGTCCCTCGGACTGTAAACTCAGTGAATGGTCTAACTGGTCACGCTGCAGCAAGTCCTGCGGCAGCGGGGTCAAAGTTCGCTCCAAGTGGCTCAGGGAGAAACCTTACAACGGTGGCCGGCCGTGTCCCAAACTGGACCACATCAACCAGGTACAGGCACTGAAACCTACTTTATTGAAGTCTGAATTTGTGGCTGAGCAGGAGCTTGAGATAAAAACCAAAGCTGGCTTTTAGCTCCCCACTGATTGCTGAATATTTATGGACTGTGCTACAATATATTTATACTTTATTACAAGTGTGATACACATTATACGTATCCAACACTGAGAGAGAGAGAGAGAAAGAAATTCATTATTAATGAATAATCAGCTTGAGTCTGCAGCGCTTTCCCTTACCTTCCCCTCATTATTGCAGCAGTCATTTTTTGCTGAGCAGCGACAGTGCAAAAAGCAATGTGTGCTATAAATGGATCCCATCCACCATATTAATGCCCCAGTGTGTGCCAGTTGATTCCTTAAGGTTTCCATGATTTGCAAAAATGAAATGCTTTCCAGGCCCGTGAGTATCAGCAGATGCAGATTATGGTTGTGTTGATCTACGTCTGGCAGTGTGTGTGTGTGTGT
>NW_023339807.1:23284084-23301865 GCF_004916995.1 Morone saxatilis | reverse complement strand
GTGTAAGTGTAAGTGTAAGTGTGTAAGTGTGTGTATCTTCTAAGTTCACCCAGGTATTTATGCCAGAGGCTTTTCTGATTATGTCCCCTCAAATGCTGCATTAATCATAGGTTCTGCACTATATGAACAGTTGGCATGTGCTCATTAATCCATCTGTCTCCTTTTAATCCACCCCAATGCTCACTGGATATGACTCACTGCTACAGGCTCAGGTAAGAGCTGCTTTCCTCAGCTGTTTGTAATGTATTCGCAGATGTTATGTGTCACTAATGTCAGTGGGTCACTGACAGATAGATGAACACAGTCACAGTACCCTCACTGTAAGTAAACAACTTACTATCAGATTGGAGTTTTATTTATACAGACATTTCCCAGAGGCAGAGCTGCTCTGGGGGCAGAAATAATCTCGTTGGCTGAGTTAAACCTCAGAAAGCTGAGCCAAAGAATCACTGCGTATTAGGCAAAAACTTCTCTGACAAACTTCCATGGCTAAGACGAAACATTTATAAAAATACAAACTGTAGAGGCCACATTTTTATTTTATCCATGACCATGATGATTTTGATTATTAGTTGGGCCAACCCATTGAGGTTTCTCTTGCGGCTGTATCTACTTTAAAAAATGCTAAGCACATAAATAAGGTTATTCTGTCCTCAGGTGTATGAGGTGGTGCCATGTCGGAGTGATTGTAATCAGTATGTGTGGGTGGCCGAGCCGTGGAGTGTGTGGAAAGTCAGCAACGTGGACTTGAAAGAGAACTGCGGCGAAGGCGTGCAGACCAGGAAAGTGAGGTATGTATTAAGCTGTCTGTCCTACTATGTGTCCATGTTTATATGGTTTATATGCATGAATAGAAACTGTTAAATGTAGTGTATATTAGTGCTGAAATAATGAACCCATTAGTCAACAATGTTATAAAGACTACGGTGTAGAGCTGCTCTATTTTAAGAGTATTGTGAGATAACTTGAATTGGTGCTATACAAATAACATTGAATTGAAAACAAACAATGTGATACTCAATTTCTTAATTTATTGGCAAATGCTAAAATGTGCTGCTTTCATTGTTATATTTTAAATTGAATTTTGGTTTGGATTTTGGATTCTAAACCAGTCAAACCAAGCAATTTGAAGGCATTACTAAGGGCTTTTGTAGTCATTATTATATTATTAATTAATGTATCAGAAAAAATAATGTGTTGGTCTAAAGCAGTTGCAAGCTGTCAGACCTCTAATAAAGCTGACACACTAATTTGTAATCCTTATTTCATTAATATGACTACCTTGTGTAAAGTTGGGCTTTTTATGGGGAAACAAGCCATGCAAAGGATCCTGTATTGGCTGGGCGAAGCTGTACAACATGGTTTAGCTGACAGTCAACAACGAACACGCTGCCAAATCTATTCGGGTGGAACTCTTTATTTGGATTTATTCTTTGCACATGCCAAGACATACACTGTAATTAGACTATATTAGACTCATATGACTGTAATTAGATGGTTCCTGAGGCAAACAGAACCAAACATAGTGGTCCTGTGGATTAAAAACACACACGCACACATACAAATAATAAAACGCAGGGACATCATTGGTAGACAAAATATCAACACCCATAACCCTTATGTGTAATGCCTGTTCATGATTGTTGGTGGTTCAGTGCTTAGGTGGCTGATGCACAATCACAATAATTAAAAACTACCTCAGCTAAGTTTCTACTCTTGGAGTAGGTGAAATTATCAGTGAACACAGAAGCAGTCTCACCTCCTCTTTATCTTGTCTGCTGCAGCATAAAAAGCTGTAATTTGGAGTAAAAAACTCTAAAAATGTGGCAGCGACAGTTGAGGAAAGCCAGGATTCAGTTAAAAAAAAACACATGCGTCAAAATAACAGCTTTTTGTATTGTATCGAAGTGAAAAAGTGTGAAACATACTTTGAGGTATTTAATTCAGCCAGTCCATGTTCATCATACTGCTGTGCCAGTGGAGTGTGTGTTGCTTTGACCAAATCTAACAGATGTTTTGGGTTTTTTTTTTTGTTTTTCATGAAACTGACATCTGTTACCCTGAAGAACACACCCCACTGCTTGAGAAACACATAGGTCATCAAGTACTCTATGTACCTGTCAACCCTGACTCCTTTGTTGTGCTCTTTTGAACATCAGCGTTGCTAAAATAAGGTCAAAATTCAGTGTTTCTCTATCAATCCCACAGGTGCATGCTCAACACGATAGACGGGCCGTCAGAGTCTGTGGAGGACTACCTATGTGACCCGGAGGAGATGCCTCTGGGGGCCAGGGAGAGCCGGCTGCCCTGCCCCGAAGACTGTGTCCTCAATGACTGGGGCCCCTGGAGCCGCTGTAGCCTGGTGAGAGTTGAACCCAGATCAGAAAGCAGCAGCTCAGCTGTCTGGTACAGAGTAGATATGGGAACGTCAGATTTCTGCGAAAGCCCACTGAGATTTATCTTGATATCTTTTTCTTGTCAGAAATATTTTCTCTAAGGCTCAAGGAATTCAAAGCGTAGCTGCACTGTATTATTGTGAGCAGTGTATGAATCTTTGTCAACAGGTTATTTCTCGTCCACCAAGGAGGAATAAAAGAGATGTATGAACTGGGAAGCAGGAGAAAAATGGCTTATATATCACCTATATTACACTGTACCCACTGTGCATTCAGCAGGGAAGGAAGATGATTTATGATAAAGACTCAGAACTCCTGAGCAGGTTTCCAGATTTACATTTTCTGACACACGCTCTCTACATCAGCAGTGATGTAGTGGCAAATATAAAGCTGGCTAAAAATATATTATATATAATTATATATATATATAATAATTATTATTATTATTATTATAATAATTATAAGATACTCAAAGCTACCACAAATTTGGTTCATAAACACTTACAGCCTTGAAGTTGATTGTAAAATTAGTCAAACATGAGAATTCATCTCCCTGTACATCATGACCTGTGAGTCCTTTTCTGACTCACTTTAAAATATTAAGACTTTCTAAATTACTTTTTGCAAGACACTGACCTCTGATTTCATCACAGCAACGAAGCACGCACCTACAAGCTACAGCCCGAACGCAATCTTTGTTCTCCCTTTTTGCAAAAACATGTAAGATGTCAGAACATCCTGTTCAGCTCCTCCCCCCCGACACCTCCGATTCGGGGTAAAAAGCCATTTTAACTGCTCTGGTTTCACCTGCTGTTCTCACAGCAGCACCTCGGCCATTGTTAATCACACCCCATTCTCTCCCAAAGTGCTTGACACACCAACTTCCCACAATTCCAATCTCGAATTGGAGTCTGCAGTGGCACCAGCGGGAGCCTATCGCATGTTTTATTCATCGAGCCGGCGATGGAGTTATTCAAAAGGCTGTCATTTTCTCCCCCAACTCTCTTCTTCACAAGCAATGACTGTGTAGAATCTGGTGGTTTACCATTCCAGCAGAATATCTGCTTTAGCGGTCTGTCGTTTCCTGCTGGAAAAAACTCGAAATCCATGTTCTGGGAATGCCAAGAGAGAGAGGAGGGAAATTATTTTGTTCACTTACTTTAGAAGTACAATGATAAAATATTCCTCCAGGTGCATGCAGACTCTGGGAGAATGTCTTGACGTAAGAAAACTTAATGAATTGCGGCCCAAAAAGTGGGCATATTATCACAGTTATTGCCTTTTTAATGTTTAGTAGATATGGGCATCAGTGTAACATGAGCTCTATGGCTTAGTTCCTGCTCCTGTTCATGGATTCTTATCACTCTCTGCAATATGAGCTATCATTTACACATTTTTACAAACATTTGTGTGGGTTCCAGGTTTTAATGGGCAGTCTCTGTTTCAGCCCTGTACCAGAACCAACAGTCGAGTGCGGTTGGCGTATACCCTCCGGTCGCCCAGCGTGGGGAGGCAGTGTCCAGACACAACTGACAACGAGCCCTGCAGCCTGAACCTCAACTGTTTCAACTACTTCTACAATATCACAGGTAAAGGCAATGTTGAGGAATGTAAAATAATCATGAAGTCACAGTGGTCAGAAGCGACTAAGCTGAGTTTGTGCTGATTCCTTCCTCTCTTTGAGGTTGGGAAAGCAGTTTGTTTGAGGCAGACGCGTGTCTCCTCAAAATGACAGCACCGTACGTGCTTTGTGTTTTAGATGGAGCAGATGGTTTTTGGGCCGCAGCCATGGGTGTGTCAGGATGAATGTTTCTCAACTTTAACCAAATCACCAATATGAAAACAGCCTTTGAAGTGAGGGCTTTTAAAAGTCTCTGAACAGCACAGCCTCCATTTCAGAATGAGCTCCTCATCTGTTTTAACAGTAAGAGGAGTAATCAATAACTGACTCATCTATTTTTTTTATTTTCAACAGCTTTGTTACTTTTATTTCTTGGGGTGAGATAATTTGAACCTTTCATGGTTTTGTCAAACTTGTGTTGTATAATGATGATGTCATGTCTCTTTACAGAGCTCCACTCTGCACCCATTAAAGCCTGGTAAAGTAAAATGTCTGACTGTTGGCCACCATGGGTGAATTTGCCAGTAAACAGTTGCTTATTTACAGCTCCAGCAGTGAAGGAGCAACGTTATTGTTTTTTCGGAGTCCAATATTCACGCTCTTTTAGATCTGTTTTTGGTTTGTACCAACTCCTGAGGCAAATATCTTACTTTTTAGCTGCTAAATGCTCCACTATGTTCACCAGCTAGTCTCTAACTGTTTTTGTCTGCTGTTTGTTGCTGAGCAGGTAGTGTACAGTGGGTTTCTAGAGCTTTTGCACTAAAAGCAGCTGCCTGCTGGAGCCGAAAACGACATAATAAGAGCAGAGAGAGTTAACCAAAAAAGAAAAGTTGCAGTCGAACAGCATAACAATGAGCCTAAATTCACTATAAAGCTCCATAAAGCTGTGAGAAGTTGCAGATTCAGGTGATAATTCTCTGTAGGTTCATTACTAAAAGCGACCTCTTTTATTTGATAAATTGTTATGAAAGAAATATTAATTATACCGTCTATAAACAGAGAGATTTCCAAAACTACTCAGCGATTTGAGCTGGCGGCTTTCCCAAGCTCCCCTGTCTAATCTGCAGGATATCACACCTCCATATCACATGTCACAGAGGCTACTCTTTCACATTTCATTCTGGAAACTGTTATAAACTATTTAATTGAAAATGATAAAATGAGAGATTGTCAGCGTTTCCTGTATTTGATTTACATTTGTTGTGTTGCCTGCTTTGTTGCTGCCCCACATTCGCAACCAGCCCACCCTCCTTTTCTGTCTTCCTTTTGGTTGTTACACCGGGAGACGTGACATATAATCCTCACTGCTGGGTTCACAGTGGCATACAGGCATCCCAGGGTATATGTACATAATATACGAGCTGAGATTATTATTGGGTAAAGCACTCTTTTTCTTTTTTTTTGTCTTTGTTGATGTGTTGAGACCATCCAAGCTTCTCCCTTCCTTCAGTTTTACTCCTTTTCTTTCCGTCTCTCTCACAGTCTCTTACTGTCGGTCTTTCTTGTTGCAATCTCCCTATTTTCAGTCCCCAGAGTGCCACAAAGCTCCTCGGCAGAAGGAGACACAATTCCCTGAGTTGAGCTTGCAAACGAGCTCACTGCAGCTAAAAACAGCCACTCATCTTTGTCAGCGGATGGCACACTTCATGAGTGATACCTCAGCCTCCCTGTTGTTGCAGAGTGTTTTTTAACAACAGCATGCGCACTGTGGTTTTAAAGGCATTGGCACCCTAAGTCTGGAATAAAATGTTGTCTCTCCACTTCACAGAAATCATTTTTTGTCGGAGGGGGGCCAGGTTCAGCCTCTTGCGGCTCTGGATATTTCTGGTGAGGTTTATTGGGGAAAACTTGTATTGATGTTGCTTTTAAATCCTGGTTATTTAACTCAAATCTGACCACCCGGCCACACAGCTCGCTTATGATGCTGTCATAAAAGGATACTGATGGCAGCCAGATTTATTGGATTTAAGTGAGCTGTTATAAACCTTCAATGACCTCTTTGCTGACAAAGTAATCATCTATTATCGACAGTGATCTTCACCAGCCAGAAGCTATTTACGGTCTGACTGCAAATACACAACGAAAAAACCACACATTTCAGTGTTACTTGTTGTGTTGTGGCTTAAAGGGAGGACTGGCAGTGTTTCATACAACAAAGGTAATGAGCTGCAGTCATACCTACAGTATGGCATGCACAAGGCATGCTAGCCATTCTGCTGAGTCATCTGGGAGCCCATAGTGGTTCATTTGTATGCACAGCACGTCCTTCCTCAAAGATCTATCAGATACAGTGCAGTGAAGGCATGAACATTTTACTTTGTCAGCAACGTAACTGGTAATTAATTTGATAGTGTTTCACTGTGTCAATACACCGTATCAAAAATTAATTGATATTTTATATAAAATTGCTACTTCTTTTGCATCCTGGGATGCACTGTACGTCAGCATATTAAACTTTAAGCTAAACATATTTTAAAGCAACATGAAGCGACATGGTACGACAGTGCATTTCTGTGTGTTCACCCTTAAAACGCTTAGACACACCACGGTTGTTTCTCTCTGTCTGGGATTTATTCATTCTGAAGTGTAAAGAATTTGTGACAGCTGATGCATTTGAACACTTTTGAACAGCATTTCCTTGTGTTTTGTCCCGCCACATCATCCTGCTTCAACTGAAAATACATCCAACTACAAAAGCAGAACACTAGTGAAATGCTGTTTTTTGTGACTTGAATACTTGCTCTTCTCCTTTTCTATCCTCCGTCCTGTCTAAGTCATGACTTCCTCTCACCTGCCTTCCAACTCTACTTGTACCCAGGGTGGTAAAATCAATCAGCCTGCTGAACACTGGTAAATATTTGCTGTATTTGGTAAAGTTGTCTGCTCTATAAGCTGGCAGGTTAGCAGTCATCCTGTGATGGTCATATTCTGCTGTAAAATGTAATTGGAGGAGGGATGATAGTTCTGGGGTTAAACGGCCACATCTAATAGATATAAATATCATCAACCATCTTTGTAGCTCATCTTGTACAACTATATGTCTCACCCATATTCATGTATCTGCATTTCTGTATCAGCTGTGAAAATTATAAAACATGATTTATTACATTATTTTATTTTGTCCTTTGCAAGTGCATGTAAAGTTGGCCAGAATTGTACACTTTAGACATTTGTGTATTAACAGTGAATTAAATGGCTATGTGTCGCTCAGTAAACTTTGTAGTTCCCCATGGCTCTATGGAGCCTTTCAGCGTCTTTCAGCTGTTTGTTTTGGTTTGTAGTTTCCAGACACATAAGGTGGCTGCTATCAGCGGAAAAGCTCTGCTAAACCCACTACAGGCTACCTGCCCAGCATCAAACAGCAGGCGGACAAAGTTAACGACTAGCTGGTGAACATAGTGGAGCATTTAGCAGCTAATTGAGCTGGATATTTGCCTCAGGAGTTGTTGGAGAGCAGAATAGAGCTAAAAGGAGAGTAAACATGGGACTTGGATTCATCAGGTGGAAACAAACAACTTCAAAATGAATGCCTAATGTTGCTCCATGTCTGCTGGATGTGTAAATAAAGTGCTAACAAGTTTAACATATCAACCTTAAAGTAGTGTGTAACATTTAGGAGGCAGAAATTTAATATTTATAGTTATGTTTTGTCTACAATCACCTGAATATAGAAATTGTTGTGTTTTCGTCACATTAGAATGAGCTGTTTTTATCTACAGACGCCGCAGGTCACCTTTCATGTTGAACCACCATGTTTCTACAGTAGCCCAGAATGGACAAACCCTGGCTGTAGAAAGGGCGAGAGTTTCGTGGCCACCAAAGTTTCTCCTACACATTGCACATCCCGTTCTTTTTTCCATGTCATGTCAAAAAACCCAATAATAATCTCAGCTCGTATATGCAGTTTTCAGTTAGTTGCAATCTTGACTGCTAGATGCCACTAAATCTTACACACTGGTCCTTTTAATAGGGGGTAATATGTCAGCGTTTGCTTTTTTGTGTTGCCCCAAAGTGGTCAAAAAATCCATTAATGCAGGTTTAAGAATTAAATTATAACTTTTCTTGGATTTGACTGTCCCCCTAAAGACTTGTTTTGAAACTTGAAATAGAAAAATGAAAAATAAATGGAGCCGTGCAGGCAGAATCGGCCAGACACTTGCATTCTGACACTTGAAATAACACGGTCTCAATCCTGTAAAAAACACAATTTACAGAAAAATGTTCAACTGATGTGTCATTTAAAGCATTCACACATGAGAGACAGCTTGGCATGGATTTAGCTTATGAGGACTTCTAACTTGACTTGGTTTTGCCTTTAAGGAATTCAGGCTTGACTTGAAATATGTCTCAAATTATTTGATTTGACTTGAACTTGTCCCCCAGGATTTAAAGAGCTATGATGGTAACATTGTGGGAGAATGAGCTTTTTCGGCACTTACAAAGTTCAGAGAAATCTTATCTAGTGTTGATACAGGGTTTCTTTTTTTTAATTTTCAGCTATTATCCACTGTACCTTTTATGTTGTATTACTCATTATTCTCTGGGTGAGAGCTGATGCAGCTCAGAAAGCACATGGTTTTAGCATACCATTTGCCAGCAGTAAGACTTTTCTACATTAGAGTCCAGCCAAGAAAATATAAATTTCGAAGTACAGTCACATGTATTTATCCATGTGACTGTTGACAGTTCCAGGGCCGCTTGCAGTGTGAAAGAAACAAATACAGGAAGTGCAGCAGAGTCGACTTAATGATTCTCAGTGGCTAGAAGAATATGGTTGTACTGAGCATCATTATGTGGCCTGCATTGCTGGTATTTCAGGATGGCACCAACAGGTTTCTGCGATGTTATTTATTTTTTTAAAGGTCCAGTGTGTAACATTAAGGAGGATCTATTGGCAGAAGTGAAACACAATATTCATAGGTTTGTTTTCATTAGTGTATAATAACCTGAAAAGATTGAGCTGTTTTTATCTACAGAGGGAGCAGGTCCTCTTCCATGGAGGCCGCTATGTTGACCCGCCGTGTTGCTACAGTAGCCCAGAACGGACATGCTCCTTTTTTGCCTTTGCAGACCGCGCTGTGTTCAAATTTTTGCTCTTTTAAGCACTCTGAACTTGCCTGTTTTATGAACATTACCAGCCAACAATATAAATGTGAAAATGCTCTGTTTCTCCTCAGACTGGAGTACATGTCAGCTGAGTCCTAACGCTGTGTGTGGGAGCGGCATCAAGACTCGGATGCTCGACTGTGTTCGCAGCGACGGCAAATCTGTCGATATAAAATTCTGTGAGGAGGTAAGACTGAGCAAAATTTCCTCTAGTGTCTCCTTTTACACTTCCTGTTTTGTTTTTTGGGTAATTTGGTTTATACTTTCTTTCTTTGACAGACTCATTTTTCTTAATGACTTAATCACATTACTCATTACAATATATTATCGTACCCTTCCAGTACTATTAGGCCCACAGCAACATGAAATATTCACTAGTATTCCCATGCAGAGATTGTTGTCGTTGCTTCAGGCTGAGCGTTTTATTCATTCATAATGTGTCTCGGCTCCCTGTTATTGTAGCCGGCGGGCTGTGGCTGAGCCATCCCCACAGCTATTTAACCCTTGGCCCACTTCATCATCTGGCTCATTCACAAAAACACATTGTGTCAGAATGGCTTTCACAGCAGCCTCGATGTTCCAACTCCACTGGCCTGATGCTGCCCTGCACAGTCTGTCCCCTGCCAGAACAAAGACTTCTGGGAATTGTAGTGCTGAGAGGTCAAGCTGCTGTCTGGCCCAAACAGATTGAGTTGGCTGTGTTGTGACTGTTCGCTTGTGCTGTGGATGATTTGATGATGTGTCATGAATTACTTCCTTTCATTTCCTATATGTGCCACAGTTGAATTTGGAGAAGAAGTGGCAGATGAACATCTCCTGTGTGGTCGAGTGTCCTGTCAACTGTCAGCTGTCGGAGTGGTCGGCCTGGTCAGAGTGTTCACAGACATGTGGACTAGATGGTAAGATTCATAATAGACGAGACATTTTGCTCAACAGTCTGATGAACAAAAATTGTTGTTGTTGACATTTAGCTGACATTTTTTTCTTGAGCAATTTCCAGTGTGGCCAAATAACTGACAGAACTTACTGGCTGCCACAATAAAAATATGTGACCTTTTACTAACAAGACACCTTTAAACTCTGTCACCTCTTCATCGTCCATTAAGTATAAGTATATATAAGTTAAAAGGAGTTCGGTCTAGACCTGCTCTATTTTGAAAGGTCCTGAGATAAACTTCTGTTATGAATTGGCGCTATACAAATAAAACGATCAGATACACTTTTCACATGCAATAATTATATAAAATCACAGTAAAGCAAAGACCAGAGTAAGCAATGTAATTAAAAAATAAAAAACAAACATTACATTAAAGCTCATCTATAAATTAATCACAGCGTTAGTTCAGTCAGGCCACAAAGTCAGCTGATCGCAGTTAATCATAAACACACATCAGCTGATTGCTCAGCTGATTCAAGCATCCAACTAGCAAATGTCATTCAGGGTGCTTTATTTAAGCTGCTTTAGCCTGCCTACCTTTGCTGCTTCCTCTGGAAGCCATTTTGCAACCCACCTCCACCCCAGCTCCTCCTTTTATGCTGTATCTGATTTAATCAATGTAATTTCTGTTGCCAGTGATGCTTGCTCTGTTCTGTACCCTGGGGTGTCTTTGCTACTGCTCTCCTTGTCTTAAGCTTTCCATGTATGCACACGGAAGGGCAGGGAGGTCCCAGAAAAGAGCCATGCCGCCAAATATAACATTCTGCATTTGGAAATAAAGGTTCTTTTGACAAAAGGAGTCCTGACTAAAATGTTTTTGAAGACGTGGTATAAAAAATTATGCTGAATTAGCCAGGCTGAGTTTGGCAATCTTGATGGCAAATAGCCAAACACATCAAGCTCTTGAATTTGCACCAACTCACAGTGATTCAGCTCAAATGGAGTTAGCCTCTTAAACCTCACTCATCTGCAGGTGTTTCTAGTGCTGTGCAGCCAAACATTGCACTTGACATTTCAGTTAATTGTTGAGAAGTGTGATTGGAAGACATCAAGAATATTTCCATTTGGTGGAATGGTGCAGCCATAAAAAAAAAGTCTTGGGTTTGAATAAAAAGTCATGTTGAATTAATTTCCTTCCACATAAACCATTTGCCATTTTTTAAAATCTGTATTGTTTGAATACAAGTTTAAGTTTCTGTTGGCATGTTTCCCCGTGTGCATGCATCACTCATAAATAAAACAAAGCTACTAGAAGTCAAACACTTCTTCGGTTAAAGCTACATTAAAAAAAAAAATGCAAAAATGAAGGGAGAACTGTATCTTGGGGCTTGAAACATTTAACATGCAGTAGCCTGAAGGCAGACACATCTGCAATTTGGTTGACATGATGTCACCTCCATTTAATGCACATGAACAAAAAACAAGTGAAATCAGGGTCACATCTACCCCGGGTGTACTTGAAATAAACTTAACAGTGTCTTCAAGTAGGTGATAATAACAGTGTGATAATGTGAAGAGGCAGACCTGAGGTCTATTATCATGATGATCCAGCTGATATTCTCATCTAATTATTCTTTTGGGTGAGAGCTGCTGTAGCTCGGGAAGCCCTGATCACTTCGTTTGCTAACAGAACGGTTGTGACTTTAATTCCTGACTCCATCTTTAAACATATAATTATATTGTATAGCATGTCTGTGTGTCATGTCAACATCAGTCATTTTTCTGCATTAGAGACCTGAAAAACAGGTGTGACTTTTTGTTGACGCTCCCGGGGCTGATTGTAACGTGAAAGAATCAAATACAGGCAGAGTTTATGATGCCCAGTCACCAGCACTAGAGGACTGCTGTTGTACTTGGCAGCCCCAAGTTGTAAATGTATACATATATGAATGTGAAGTAGGAATATGCAAGTAAAAAACACATCTGGTCTGGAGGAGCCTGCATACATAAAGCTTTGACAAGCATTTTCACATACAGTACCATTTGTCCCAGGTTGGTTGGAAAGATTTCTGTACTAAAGCATGGTGTGGCTGAGCAAAAACATGCATGCTCAGCAAGACGTACTTGGATGACTAAAAAAGTCCTATATCAGACACTTCCTGCTCCCCTTGGAGGCATTTGGCCAGAAAAACTCACAGAAGCAAAATAGAGGAAGTGTTTATTTAAGAAACGTTACAGTCTTCCCAAATGGCTGGCGAAAATTTGTCCTCCTGTTGCATGGTTATTGTTCCGGCGGTTCACACAATTGATTCTGTGCCATTACATCTTCCTGCTCCTCGGGGCTGAGGGGAGCGCTTTGAAGAAGAGGTGCTACAGCGATAGTTGCTAAATCACAAGGAATAAGATAAAAGTTTAAGAAAGGCTAAAGGAGCACGAGGGGACCTTATTTGATGTGTTTTTGTGCGTGTATGTGTGTGGGATGTTCTCTTGTTGGAATAGGATATGAGGTTGTACAGTTTGTGTGAGTGTGTGGGAAGCCTGATTTGTGTTTTATGTGTTGAAAGGTGTCGTAGGTTGGCAAAGGTGTATTCTGAGGTGAGCAGATTGCTGGCTAGGCAGTGCGAAAATGAAAGTGGGATGTGCAACAAATGAAGGGTTGGAGAGTTGAGAGTGGGTGGTTTAAAACAGGTAGACAGGAAGGTTGCATTTTAAAATGTGTGAGTGTTTGTAGAGTTTCTGTGCTGAGTTTTCTCGCCAATTCATTGCATAAATTCTGCACTGAAATCAAACGGTCTCTGAGGTGTTAGCTGCTGTAATATATTGGATTTATTTAAAAAGAGTTTGCTGATTGATGTGGACGAAAAGCCATTTTACTCAAGTGGACCGAGAACTAATCAAGATGGCAGAAAAAAAAGTGCAATATTTCAAGCTATTTAGAAAACCCTGCTCTGTTAAGTAAAGTGCTGTTGCACAGTGAGATTAATTTAATGCTTTCAAAACAAGCTGTTTACAGAGAGGATGGTTGGCTGCTGTGTGGTAAACCGCACTGGCCACTGCATGTGCCAAATCTGTTTGCATTTAGTTTATTGTGCAGAAAACACAGCCATTTGACACTCTGTATGCATGTTATGTCAGAAAGAAATCAAAACCACTGAAGGCAGAACATTTATCTTCTAACATGCTGGTAAAACACAAGACAAGTTTCAAAACTGGGACTGAAAATTTGTCAGAAATTACCTGTTATTGTTGTTGTTGTTTTTCTAGCTTGAGTACTACTTAATAAATTACAATTATTTTATTCAATAAAGTAATTTACAAACAATTCTGCAGTGCAACCACGGTAATACAAATCCTTGGTATATTGTGTGAGAAGAATCCTAACCCTTTTAAATGAAATTTAAAGGTGAAATTAAATAATACACTGATGATGTCACTTCCTCTGTGTTTTCTCCAGGTAAGATGTGGCGCCGGCGGTCGGTGGTTCAGGCCTCTCAGGGCGATGGCCGGCCCTGCCCTTCTCAGATGGAGCAGTGGAAGCCATGCCCTGTCCGACCCTGCTACCGCTGGCAGTACAGCCCCTGGTCCGAGTGTCGGGTGGAAGTACGTCAATAAATCATAACATTATACCATAATCCGGGAGCATTTATTATTAATGATTGTATCGACCTCTGTCAGCTACAAGAAATACAGTTTTGACAGGTCCCTTGCTCAGCTGAGATCAATACACAAGTTTGAGCCAAAAAGTGGATTTTGGAAGACAGAAATCTCAGCACATGGCGGAAAATAATGGAGTCTTTAGTATTGATGAAAAACCACATCAAATCCCTGCTCATGCAGTTATTTTGTGAGATGGACAGTAAAAATCTATCTAATGCATTTTTAATGCTGATACATTACTGTAAACCGATACCTTCGCCAAGAAAATTGGCAGCTTTTACACTTCATTTTGCGTTGTATGCCGTCAGGTCAGATTATTAAAGTCGTCTGCTTCATCGCTTTATCAAATAAAACAAAACTTTCCCAATATGGGTTTAGTTTTATTGGAAGAGAGGGAGACATGTCACCTCTCATCATTAATTTAAGTCATTTGTTCCCCTCAATTAACTCTATCAAGTGTCCAATAATTCAGACCTCCTCGTCTGTTTTATAGAGAGAGTTTTTATAGAGAGACAACATTTTCTCGCTGCGTTTACTGAATTCAGCCGTTACCCAAGATGCACTGTAACACACTACTTAACCACTTCTCTTCTTGTTATTGAGTTATTAATACAGGATATCTGCAGGTCTTTTATTCTTAAACTTTGATACAGGTGAAGGACAGTGAACAGTAAACAGTGATGGTGGAATCAGATAAAATTAGAAACATTAACACTGGATTACATGCATGCATCGTTTTCTTGTGAATACCTTGTGCATGTGCAGGCATACCAGACTCCGCCACTAACTAATAAAAACTACACAGAGAGGTTATTGCAGAATATAAATACACTAAACATATACATATACAATGACTATTGCAGAAGTGCAAAAGTCTTTAACTAAGTCCTAAAAGTGTCAAATATTAGACTTTATAACAACAAGACATAATAATTTAATTTCAGCATAAGCATTTATTTGATTTATGTTTAAAAGGAAAAATAGAGTCTGATGACGACTTGCTTAAGTTAGCCAGTGCAGCAGAAAAAACAGCCTTTTTACGCATTAGAACACAAACTATTGAGGTATCTTTAGCAGTGATTAATGTCCACAAAAGAGATGGCAGCGTTTTTTGTTGACGAACTGAATGAAACTGTGCCAAGAAGAGTGTTTGGAGACAGGAAAAATAATGAGCGTCTTTGTGCAGATTTTAATTACACGTGTAAGAAACCTAAAACTCCTGTCTGTTCAGAGAGCTTTCTGTCCGTCAGTTAATTAATTAGAAAAGTTTAATTACAGTGAATTTGCAGAATATCAGCAACATTCTCCTGATTAAGCTTAAAACTCTTTATCTACCTCTCATCCACGGTGATTGGTATTGATTCTATAATGGAAATCAATAAGGGATAGTGGCTTTTACCTTCATTGAATCTCTGGATGAACATCAGTCATATATTGCACCTTTTAAAGAGCTTTAAAGTGTCATTAATATTTTATACAGTTGATTTTTATATGCACTTTGTAAAAAAGCAGAAGACATTAACATAAATATATACTTTTAAAACCACTCTAATATAATTTGGAGATGAAAGTCATCTTTTTATTACTGCAGCAAATTCAACAGTTTCATTTTTGGCACCTTATATATGACTTTAAGGTATCAATTAAAATAGCTGATTTCCAGCCATAACTATAGATTACCAGTATTAAGCTGTCACCAAGTGACCCCACTGTGGTAACTCATCATCCTCCTTCTTCTTCTTCCGTGGTGTTCCTGTCCCATCAGAGTGTGGTGTGTGGACACGGCATTCGCTACAGAAACCTGTCCTGCTTCGTGTCGGACGGCTCCAGCGACGGCGAAGGCAGCTTGGTGGACGAGGAGCTGTGCAGCAGCCTGGAGCTGGCCGTCGACGGAGACAAACAGATCAGACTGAAAGAGGCCTGTACCCTTCCCTGCCCAGGTAATAATGCTGTGAGCTTTCTGTGCTGCATGAGTAACCTTACAAAGTCATGTTCTAACACAGGATTGAGTTGAAATATATTAACATAGTAAGGGTGTTGCCTGTATGTCATTGTCATAGGTTTGGCAAATATGTCTACAGCAGGGACGTGTATCTCTTCCTCTCAGGTGACACAATCTGTATCTAAGATACTAGGGCTGCATTATATGGTAATAAAATCATATTGTGATTATTTGGACAGATGTGATTTATGATTAGTGATAATTTTTGCGTCACAATTTTCATTTTCACTAAAAAAGACGATTAAAATCAAGACAATGTGACATTTGTTGGATTCTGAACCAAACAAACATGTTTTCTTACATCTGGAGAACAAGATTACTTCATTATAATGCTGTTTTGTCACACATTTCACCTGCAACAATTACAATATTGTACATGCATTGCAATTTTGATTTAATTGTGCAGCCCTAGTAGATGCACAGTCCAATACAAAAATAGCATTTGCAATGATTCAGTGATTCACAAGGATTTTATTTATTTATTTCTTTTCTAAATAAAGTAAACCAATTATTTCCACATTCTTCATTTCAAATACTGAGTTAGAAATGTCCCCAAAAAGTTTATCTTCTGCCAAACAAACAGTAGTAAACAAAGACAGTGATGCATGTAGTCAGTCTATAAAGGAGGGGGGATTTTTCACTGAAATGCTGCTGATTGGATATTGTTTCTGGGTCAGTCATCCGTCTGAATTCATTTTTTTTTTTTTAAATGACCCTGTTTGGGCACATGTCCCTGTGAATAAAACAGCACATGGCCTCAGGAACTGAGGAGTTAGTGGTCCATTAGACGTAGCATTAGCTGCTAACGCTAGTAGTTATTGAATCTGTGATCCAGCCTCAAAGTAGACGACTCTCTGACTCCTGTACGGCTTTGTTTTTCGATTTCGCATCAATTAATCTTTCAACCCTAGTGTAGAGGTTAATAAAAGATTGTACTCACCATCATTACTGTAGAGATGGCAGACACGCAGAGTTCAGTGGAGCCATGCACATCTGAGCGTCAGACAGATTTTTAGCTCTAAGCAAATGTCTAAGTGAAATAATCCATTACACCTCAGCTCTCAGGTTCAACCAGCAGAACACAAAAGTCCCTCTGCAATGCATAACACAGTCAACACTTGTCAGCAGTTTGATTTATATCACAAAGCAGACACTTAAAATACTTTTGTTACAGGGTAGATTTTATTATCTCTAACCGATAGCACTCAGTATCCATTCATGACCTCTAGAATCAGAGGTAGGAGATTACCTGAAGGCAGAATAAATGGACTACATTATGGCAGATGCTTTGTATAACTGTGCAGTTTTATGAAAGTTTAATTTAGTGGTAGGTACTGTATTTCATTGCCTGTAGCATCTCAGAGAGCCTTGTACTCTGCTCCGCCAAGTCTCTATTTTACTCTGCATGCAGATTTGGGTCTCATATTTACTTAATTTCCCCCAGTTTTCTTGATGTCTGTCCCCATTTCTTAACCATGAAGGAGCTGAGAAGTCGACAGCCACTTCTTTTCACCTCACAGTGAGAAGTCTCACATGAGGAGTGTAACACAGTAGTGCACTGGTCAAAAAGATGATCCCTCACGGGCCTCCCAGCCGTGAATGCTGTTAGTTGTGTTTGTTGAAGCGTCTGGCTGAGCTACAGGCACTGCTGTCAGGAACTATTTTCTGTTTTATGTGGAGGGGACAAACTATTTTGACCACCTGCTCTTTCAGTGAAATAGACCAAGAGGCGAATCCAAATGAAAGCCGCAACCCCTTCAATTCCATTTATTCCATTTGTACAGTGAAGAAACATAGAAGCAAAGTGATTAAAACACACACACACACACACATACAGACAGAGATAAAATAACAGGAAAAATGGGTGCAATCAATAATCTGTGTGGGCGAGATAACCAAACCCTAAGGGCTTATAAAAAAAGAGAATATGGCAAGCTGAGCTACAACCTCACTGAATAACAATCCACTGTGCTGTAAATGACAATAGATTTTATGCATTTATTTACCTCACATATGAATGGAGGTGCTGATTAAGAGGAGAACAGATTGAAGAAGTGTTTTCAGGGTCTATTATAGGCATGACATCGTGTGAAAGCAGGTGGAGCGGCATACTTGCAATATT
>NW_023339807.1:23282501-23284067 GCF_004916995.1 Morone saxatilis | reverse complement strand
TTGGGAAGGCGATTCCTTCCTCTAAACACTTTTAGATATCAAGTATGGCCTCATGAACACCGCTTCAGCATTTGGGCTGTGCGATAAAACCTCAACATCGCGATATACAGTACGTCATTTCATATCCAGATAACATAACGTATCACAATACAGCACATTCTATGTAAATTAAATAAATAAATAGCTCATATAAAATTACCACATTGAAAGTCTTTTTTCTTATTACATTTTGAATTATATACTCCAAATAAAATCATTATTTTCCTCCTTTTATTTAGAACATTTAAACATGTAACAAAATATAAAATATGTAGTAGAATAAGCCTACTAGTGGATATTTTAGCACAGACCAGGTAAAACATTCAGTACCACAATCACATGAGTTGTGTTTTTTGGGGTGACTTTATAAAACATACAGCTGGAGAGACACAGAAAGAAACAGAGGGAGACGGGCTAAGTAGTTTGTGGGTAAACGCTAGTGAAAGGCTTTCATTCCTGCCTCATCAATCTCCTATGAACTCAGGAAGAGTCTGATTTGTGAGAGAACAAAATAAATGAGCAAAATATAAAACGATAAACAACTTTTCATTGCCGCACAATTTATATCATCATATCACAACCATAGTCAACATGTGTAGAAGGTTGTTTTTTTAAAGCCTTCTGTGATATATGCCATCTAAACTCTACATGCATAGTCATTAAGTCGGTGAAGTGTAGAACAAAAACCTAAAAGAAGACTCCATACGCCATTTAGTTTCCACCAAAAGCTGGTTGGTGTGCCATGTGTGCACACATTTTCTGCATGGGTAGCCCCAGCGGGTAACAAACCTCCAAACCCGGCAGTGTCAGTGCACGATCGACCTGCACAGGATGACTTTTTTATTTCGGTGAGTGATTCGATCTCTGCGCCGTCTTTATGCTGAGCTGGACATCTGTTGTTGATTCACCTGATATACGAGCAGGCAAAGCAAAAACCTGTTAAATATTACACAGTACACAGATGCATAGTTTAATTTAATTGCTGTAAATCCTGTAAGTGGTTCATTGGCGTCTGGTTAACGAAGTAACCAACCCATCTGTTCTTTCTACTTCCTCCACATAAAGTATAAATAGTCTTAGACTGAGAAGCGTATCAGACTTTTCTCTCAGATGACTGCCAGGCGTCATCTCCCTCCATCCTTCACGGTCGCCTTCACACACCAACTCCACTTTCAAAAACATCACTCTTCAAACTCTGGAGACCACCGAGTTCACTGCTTCTTTTTGGACAGCTTCCTGTTTTTAAAGTCACAAGCCATAACATTTTCAAACAGTTTTCCTGCTCTGTGTCACTGATTTAATATAACAAGACAAAGACTCAAATTGCTGTACATTTTTTATTACCTCAACCACAGAGATCATCAGACTTTGATTAAAGTGTATTTGATCATATTTTAAAGTTGTTTTTTTTGGGCCTTTTCATGCCTTTTTATAAGATAGGGACAGCCGAAGATAGACAGTAAAGGGGGGCAGAGGGAGGGGATGACACGCAGCAAAGGGCCACAGGTCGGATTCAAACCCGGGCCG
>NW_023339807.1:23282253-23282484 GCF_004916995.1 Morone saxatilis | reverse complement strand
TCCGTATATGGGTCACCAGCTTTATCGACTGAGCTAACCGCTAACTATTGATGCTATTTGGTGGCAAACTACAAGCAACTGTAATTGAAAGGTGAACAAACTGACCAGCAGATTGATGATTACCTTCAGTATGTTGTGATAATAATGGAATTAGTGCTGCACTTTATCCTGAATTTAACACGTGAGTCATTGTAGTGCTCGTGAATATCCGAGGTAGTTTGTCAGCAACTT
>NW_023339807.1:23259613-23282153 GCF_004916995.1 Morone saxatilis | reverse complement strand
AAACAATAAACAATAGTAGCCTACAATGGAAACACACAGCACCAAAGAAATAAATAAAAACAACCAAAAAGGATCCACAACAGCAATAACAAAATAACATTTATTTAACATTCATCAACTTTTTGAAGGAAAATCTACGTTTTATCCCTGTGATGTTGGCGGGGAGAATATTCCAGATAGGAGTAGATCAATAAAGAACAGTTTTCATCATAAAATTTGTTTGTGGACTAGTCGTGGTCCAGTAACTGGTTACAGCAACTGGCTTTTATTCGTTTAAGCCGGACATGAAACATTATTTGTATAACAGCTTTTATTCAAGAATGTAGGGCAGGAGTCTCAAACTGACCTGGGGGGACCATTGGTGATTTCATTCTCTCCTTGAGGGGCAGACTGAACACTCATAGAAAACATTAACATTCTGCACTCCGAAGCCAAGCAGCTAATTTCTTTCTGCCTCCTCTCCCTCGTAACTTAAATACTGCTCTACGTGTTCAGTTGAGTCACGCTGCTTGACAACCTATTCCCAGACAACGGCAGCTTTTCTGCGTGCAAATGAGACAGGAAGCAGTCACATTAAAATCTTTATCCAAAAATAATTAACTGCCTCTCTTGACACATCAGTGCTCCGAGCCTTTAGGTTTAAAAAGAGACATTTGTTTTGTGCCGTGGTAAATCAAGAGTGCTAAAGTGTTTATGTCGACATGAATAAAACTGATCAAACATCATATTTATGCTCAGATTTTGCAGCCTTGCTAGAAAATAAAATGATTTAAACGGGAAAACTATTTTAAAAAATATTTGCAGGCTGAATATAACAAATTTTAAACGTAAGAGAAAAAACAAAAGAGAAAGTACTTCAAGAACCTTGATTTAGAGTGTTCACAGCTCATGAAAGTGTTTTCATTTTACTAGTAACAGAAGTGGGTATTTAACAGGGGCAGTGGTGAACATTGTGTCTACTCAGGCCTTCATCAATCCAGGAACAGTAGCCTGTTGACCACACTTTGATTAAGAGGTGCAAAAACAGCACAATACCAGCAGGGGGTCATTCCTAATGTTCCCCAAAAGGTCCTGTGATCCCCAGTTCTGAGGTTAGGGTTATGGGGTTAATGTTTAGGACCCTGGGAACACACTAGATAGGCTCCCATCAGCTTAGCATCAAGAATGTCAGCCGCCAACCTGCATCTGGGGAAAAAAGAGAGAATCTCACATATGGGATTATCACTTCAAAGGTTGTGTTTGATGAGTTGTTGTCAGGTTTTGTGACAGAAGCTTGTCAGCTGCTGGGTTTGATGTGGTTTTGCAGCGTAGAGCGGAGCGGAGCCGACAGGTGAGCTCTGCCCAACAGCTGCCGGACTCTGTCCATCAGGTCTGCAGCTCCAAACGCTTTACTGCCCCTCCCACAACCACAGCAGCGCCCTTCACAGTCTCTGGCTGCATGCTTGATATTATGCTGCACATAGACAAGTGTACATCAGTATTTCCTTTGGGTAAATAGGGCAAATCTACAGTATTTCAGAGAAAGAGGGGAAACTGAACCTCCAATTTATGATGCAGCCTGATAAGAGGGGTGTATTTTCACACAGTGCAGCTTAAATATAAATCTGTTATTTTCAGTGTCAGCGGTCCCTGAAGGGAGAATTATTGTTGGTTGCTTCTGCCAAAAGACAAAACACAAATGTGGAGTTCATTTCCAAAGTGCTCTGTGTCTGTTCTGGCTCATCATCGATCGTTCATCATTCAATCTCTCTAAAATATAGAGGAGGAAAAATTGTTACCCTTTTTTAAACCCAGGACTGGTTAAAAATTTCCAGTTTGAATTCATTGTTGTATTCTAAAAGCGTGTGGTGTGTGTATCCACTGGAGGATTTCTCATTTTGGAGAAATTAAAAAAAAAATAAAACCTCATCAGATGTCTGCTGGTCCCTGAGATGGAAAACACTGAGAAACGCTGCCCTAGATAACAAGTCAGTCCAACCCCTTTTGCCAAACTGCAGGAGCACTGAAGTATCAAACGGCAATCAAAAGCACAGACTGTTCTCTGTGCAGGGAGGTACTGTAGTGTGATTTGGGAGGAAATTCAAGGGCTGTTTGTGCAGGACCGGGGGACAGCTTGGGAATTCTGGCAGGTTGCATCCACACATACACACACTTTCATGCACTGCCACCCTTGACCCATGTTCTATTTCCCCTGCTGTTTCGTGAGCTGCAGTTGTCAGCTGTGATCAAAACCAACCCGCCCTGCGTCTCAAACTTACACCTTCCTCCTCCTCAAACTCTTCAAAGCATCTCAGCCATCGTGATACGATATGTAAATACATATTCTGTATCTCTGCTGCATACCCTCGCCCAGATTAAAGTCTTCTCATCCATAGATAAATAGGTAAAACATTGCTTTAGTTCTGCCAAAGTTGAAGATCTGATTTCCACCAGGATACCCACACTAAAGCTGCAATGCAGATATTTTTTCATAGCTTAAAAAAAAGAAGGTACAAGTGCAACGTAAATTAATAGTGAAAAGGAAACGAAATACATCCAATCTAGTAAATCTAGATTGAAACTCTGAGATAATTCAGCCGAGGTTCCTCAGGCAGGTCTTCCAAAAGCACAGGAACCCTGATGGCAAAAACCTGCTCACCTTTTAGTGTCTGGAAGAGCCAACCTGGAGAACCTGCCTGAGGATCTGAGGCTGTGCACACTGGCTTACAGGAAATTAAAAGATTAGTGATATGGCTAGAGGCCAGACCTTGCAATTTCTTTACAGGTCATCGGGCAGTTATTTCAGAAAGTCCCCACTGGACAGGTAACCGTGGAGAGATGCCAGAGAGGCGTATTTTGAATTTAATTTATTTTCTACCTTCTCTATTTAGTCCAGGCTGAATATATAAGTGTGGTTGTTGCATCTACTAATTGATTGTCCACGTAGTAACACACCCGAGTCTGTGGTGTGAAAGTAAAGGCTTTAGACTTTTAAGTGTTCATCCACATTAGTGTTAATTCTCTTTCTTTTAAAATGATATATTTCTGCATTTTCATCACTGTAGGCTTACAGGTTTTGTCTTTTGTCTATTTTTGCACCATTTTATTTTGTTTTTCATTAATTCAAATTGATTTATGTAGAGGGATTATGATGTTCAATTAGTGTTTTTGGTTTTGTTTTGTCAAAAAAAAATGGTTTCTTAAAAACAAAATATAACTACAATAACTTATTCATGTTGGTAATTCTGTTAAATAGGGATGTAAGTAATGGTTATTCTCATTAAAAATGACTAATAAACTAGAAAAAAGAAAGAAAACTGGAAAAGTAGCAAATCCTCCCAATGGAGAAACTGGAAGTGGAGGATGTTTGGCAATTTTTCTCTCTTTCTGCTTGAAAAATAACTGAAATGATTTATGGCTTTCATAACCAGTAAAGTAAACCTTACATTTACAGCCCTGTATGATGTATTTTGTCTCTTTGCCCCTACAGGTGAATGCTATCTGATGGAGTGGTCAGACTGGAGCTCATGCGTGAGCATCTGTGTCAGGGGGGCCGGTGTGGACTTTGGTTCAGTTCAGGTCCGCTCACGAGCCGTGTTGGCCCAGGAGCCTGAAAACCTGCAGCTCTGTCCTGACCAGGCTTGGGAGTCTCAGCCCTGCACAGGTGATTAAACTCCCTTTGACTTGTGAACTTGAAAGTGCATGCAAATTAGCTTGTAGCGAGCCAGCAGCCCCAAACCTTGATTAATTTATCACTTTACCAACATATTCCTAATACGACTGGACATGAAAGTCAGTCTCAGCTTGTGTGGAAGACAGGGAAACACAATGGAGAGCTTGTCAGTGCATCAGAGGGGCTAACACTTATATTCAGGGTCATACCTGCAGGCTGTTTACTCTTCTGTCTATTTGAACTTGCATGTTGGACTGTCTAAAGAAACTGGAACACCAGAAGAAACCTACGGAGAGAGAATCTTGAGTTTGTGGAGAAACGGTTGGGGGCTGAGCTGTGTATACCCTAAATCAGGGGGGGCACCCAGACCCAAACACAAAATGTATTTTTCCCTGTGAAGACTGGGTCAATTGGCGCTCTCCCAGATGGGATTTCATGAGTCAGATCTCTAAATAGAGGAAACCCCCACACTCATTTACTGTTGTCTGCAGCTCCCCAGGCCCGTTAATCACCCATTAGGTGTAATATGAGTTGTGAATCACCACCACCAAAGCTCGACATATACAGTAGCCATAGGCTGAGTCTGTAGAGCAGCCACCCTCCTCCTATCCACCTCCGCCTCCCACGCTTCCTCTCCTCCCTCCCTGGCTACTGTACACAGCCCAACAGCAGTCTGCACTAGCCTGACCTGGTTTCACAGCCTCACTTGAGGCATGGAGGGGGAGGAGAGGCTGAGCCAAGACCAGTGAAAGCGGAGGAGGAGGAGAAAGTGGTGGGAGGAGAAGAAGGAGGGTGGTGACGAAGAAAGGGAGGCTGGGGACAGAGGGAAAAAGATCAAATCGGTACTTTTGTGGTGGCGCCCTGGTAGCCTAATGGTTGAGGCACATACCACATGACCGCTTCGATTCCTGGCCGAGGGATATTTGTTGATCCCCCGCCCAGGAATCTTTTCTCCCTTTCTCCCTCTCTCTCTCTCTCTATTGGCTTTTGTGTGCCACATGCTGACAGCAACAGTCCTGTTATCTGTATCTGGGCTTTGTCTGTCCCACACATCAACAGGTAGCTAATAGGACCAATATGTCTGTTCTTAGGAATACATGTGACGTTATTAGTGATTGAACGTTAAGTTAAGAATGCGTCAGCCAAGAGTTGCTGCTTAACACCATCTGTTTATTCTGCACAGCGTTGGGTCACATTACTTTGAATGTAGTCGTTTACTGAATACAAATTAAATGGCAGTAATTGTAATTAGTAATTACTGATTCTAAATACTCCTAAATCAAATATTGCATGAAATATCGAATAAAAGCTGGTAGGTATGTTATGGCAATCCATCTATTAGATTATGAAGAGCGTGGCTAAAGACCGAAGCATAAGGTTTAGCCCTACTCCATTAATTTCAGTACAGTCAGCAACCAGCAAACCTGATTGGCCGTTACTTTTACTAATAAGTGACCCATGGATTCATGATATTTGAAGGTACCTTTGCACAGCAGCTCCTGTCGGTGTGTGAATGTGTGCAATAGGCACACTAAACCATGTTGGTGTAAAAAGCGAGATATAAGAGCCATCCATTTACAACAGTGTGGTTATAATGAGTCGTTTTTAAGTTAATAGGCACAAAAATCAGCTATCTCCGCTCTTACAGAGGCTTTCAGTTATGTTTCACAAACCTATTTTTGGGCTGACACGACCACTGACATTATTTCTGCTTTCCTCTCTGAGACATGTTTCAATAGTAGTAAAAGTCCAATCTGCTCGTAAAAAGATGGTGGGAAGTGCCGGCTTGAAGTGAGTGATTCAGTGATAACTTGACACATTTGAGAAATGGCCTCAGATGTACCACAGCAAGGAAAAAAGGAAGAAATGGGAAAAGGTGAAGAACATAAAGGGTGAAGTAGTCTGAGCCGCAGACAAATCGTGCCATGAAAGCTGCAGATAGAGCTGTGCCATCGACTGGAGCAGTGATACTGTACCCAGGCCTGTGGAGAATAGATCTTTCCTTTGTTCAAGGTTAAATTGTTCATTTACGCTCACCAAATGGGCTGGACTGATGATTGGTTACACAGGACTCCTTTGGGAAATATGGTCATTTACTGCACTGATGGAGATATTGATAAAGTCATAATAGCATTGATAGAAAGTCATTAAGCAAAAGCTCTTACTGAAGATTAAAACATTGAACTGGACCCTTCTGTGAAGACACACTGATAGTGATATTATATGACAGCAGCCTATTATACAACCATAACTAAGCAGCTGCTTTATTAATCTGTCACCCACATGATTAATGGTCTTCAATGCACACTCCCACTGTACACTCGTTAAAGATGTTGATTGTTTTTTTTTTATTTTGCTCTCAGGGGGCGAATGTTACGAGTACAAATGGTTCAGCAGCGTAAACTCCACCCGCCCTTTTATCTGGTGTCAGCGCTCAGACGGACTCAATGTCACCGGTAAGGACCTCCTGAGTTTTACAGTGGAGCTTACATTATAATACATTAACGGTAATCCTTGGATCAAGAGACCTGGAGTCCGTAAATCAGCTTTACTTGTTGAATGTGTGATGAGATCAAAAACTCCCCCACAACGGGTCAAAGAATAAAGTTGGTGCATCTCAAGATGATTAGCAATATCGGAAAGCAGAAAAAAACATATATGTGTCACACAAAATTAGGTTTAATTAGACTTTACCCAGATGTTTAATGTTCTTGAGTGAGTTATTGGATGATTTTACCTTCCTGGATGACACCAACGATTACAGATGGGTGAAAATTTTATAAAAAACCTAAATTGTTTCAGATCATTCTCATCAAACCATGAAGCGATTCTTCATGTCCTGTATGAAAGAATCTGAATCTTTTAATGCTTCTCCACTCATTCATTCAGGTCTTTCCTAAATTTGTCTGTATTCTCATTATTGAATAATCTGTGGATTATTTTCAAATTGACATATTCAAATTGCTTGTTTTGTCTCTGCAACAACACAAAAACCCAAGATACTCAGTTTGTTATCATAAAGGATTAAAAAAACATCTCATTTGAGAGGCTGGAACCAGAGATTGTTGGTCTTTTTTCTTAAAGTTACACAAAATTGTTGCAGATTAATTTTCTGTTGATCAACTAACTGATTAATTAAATTAATTGTTTTTTTTATTGTTGTAAAAAGATCTAAAAGTATTCAAATAAATCAGTTTTTGGTTGAACTGGATTCATTATGTAGACGTACAAAAGGTGACGATTGGTCTGAAGTAGACTTTGGTTTATTTTAAAGGGTCAAAATGTTTGGGTGACACTACTATAATATATATAAGTAAGCAACGATGTGGCCGCAGCTCTAAAGCTCAACAGTAAGTCTACATTGGTGAGTGGCAGTTTTCTGTAGGAGGTAAAATTTACACAAAACATATCAGAAATATAACACACACTGTTCTTAAAAAAACGGGGACTCATTTCTATAAGAAGCGAAGGTGGTGGGCGATGGCAGCCTGTACAGTTATTCATCCCTGTATAACACATGAACATGTGGTTTCTCACCTAAAATAGTTAAAATAAACTTGGCTACATCAGCTATATTGACTTATAGTTTCTTTTTGCATTTAAATATAATGTATGAATTTACAGGCTGTGTGAGCAGAAAGTGGTTTTCGTACATGTTTACGCTGGCGCTCGGCAACAGGGAGCAGTAAATCTACCAGCACACAGCGATGATGTTCATTGTATGTCTTTAGAAACATCATGTGCTCTGTTTGATTCTATTGTCTTTCCACCCGCAGGAGGTTGTCCTCCTATGAACCCTCCAGTGGACAACAGCTCCTGTGACCCTCCCTGTCTCATGCCAAAGTCTTTCTGCAGCGAGGTGAGCAGCTCTTTCTTCCCATATCGCCAATTTAACCGTAAATAAAAAGAATACAAAGAAAATCTTGTAGAGAAATATTTGGTTTACAGACAAAGATGCACAATAAAAACAGGGTAAACCGAGTAAAATCAATAAAAAGACATACACCTGAAAGCACAAGGCCTCTGGATGAATGGCAGTCTCTGTACTCTCTGTGACACACTGCTGCCAGAATTGAATTTGAATGCAGGAGGGAATGAAATGATTTCAACGTGAAGATGTGAAACCTATTTTCCTGTAGTGTCACTCAACTGTGCTGCATTGAAAATAGGTTTATGTCCACCAGATACAGCAGCTGGTAAATCTCAAATTTGTACCAATTTTAATAGCTTGTATA
Organism: Morone saxatilis; assembly: GCF_004916995.1. Classification (NCBI taxonomy): domain Eukaryota; kingdom Metazoa; phylum Chordata; class Actinopteri; family Moronidae; genus Morone; species Morone saxatilis. Next base: position 23,274,266 of record NW_023339807.1, on the reverse strand, counting down.
TTATTTCTGCTTCAAGCAATAAAGGCTGCTTATCAGCGGTAGAGCCAGCAGACTTAATAACCACAGAATAAGCAGGTCAGACTGATCTGATGAGTAGCGACCTTTACGACCTCCAAGGTCGCCGCTTCAAACCAGCATCATAAATCTACATAGTTTATTAGATATACCAACCTAAAGCTAATGCAGTTTGATACAACAATCCCGCAGTAAATCCAACTGCCATGAAGGTTATAATGTTCAGTTTAAGAGCGCTGTTGATTCAACTTTATGGTCATTTTGGAGGCTGTAGTTTGTTACACTGACAGGCGTTTGTATTATTTCATCCACCCCATGTATATCAATGATTCTAAATAACAGCTCTCTGTATAATGAATACAGCTCACAAACATGCTGTGAAATGGTTGTTGTTGTTTCTCCTGTGGAAGCTTATGCTTTTATCTAGATTAAATGAATGAGACAGAGACAGGACGCTGCGGAGGACGTACAGGGGTTGAACTTGTGACTCTACTATACCAACGTCCATGGCCTCCTTCTGATTGACATTTTATTGAGTTTTGGGCAGACGTAGGAATATAAATTAGTATAAAACATGGGGAAATAGACCAAATACACATTAAAACAGAAGTTTAAGACATAAACCAGTGAACACAAAGATTTAAAATACAAGTGTCCAGGGCTTCTTCCATTAATACAACACTCCCTTGATGTATTATACCTGCGGCTCAAACCAAATATGATTCTGCGCTGCCCCCTGCAGGCCGGTGTCTGCATGTGCGAGGAGGGATTCACAGAGGTGCTGTCGACCACTGGACAGCTGGACCAGTGCGCCCCCATCCCGATCCTGGAGATCCCCACAGCAGGGGACAAGAAAGGGGATGTGAAGACCAGTCGTGCCATTAACCCCACCCTGCCCTCCACCATCCTGCCCGGACGCACCGGGCGGACCTGGTACCTGCAGCCCTACGGACCAGGTCAGACCACATGACACATTTTTCAGACCCACCAAACCAGACCGCTGCTGCTCTTCACAGCACTCCCAGAAATGAAAAAAATACACAAAATACAAGTGACACAGTTTTGTTGCTGTCAAGTGAAAACCTTTTTAATCGCTTAACTGTCATGTTTTGGGGAACTAACCCTGCCTTAATGTACTCTTCAGAAGCTCCTATGTTCCAGTTGTCAAGTCGTAATTACAAAAACCAGCACATTAAAATGCTTCTGACTCAGAAATGTGGAGGAAGTAAGAAGGATGCAGACGTGGTTGGTTTATATTTTGGTGAATGTTACAAATATTTGACAGTATAATTAATCTGTTCCAACAACAAAAACGTTGGAAAAAAAACCTTCCAGCCAATGATGACTGCAAGTGAAGCCTATATTTACTGCAAATGTGCAATTAAGTTGTAGACAAATAGTCATCCTGTCAAGATAAAGGTCAGCAAATCATCACACATTATTTCCAGAGCTCACATTAGCAATCTGAACCTGAAGGGCTGTTTGTGTGAAAGTTTTAAGTCAAATATTTCCACTTGACATTGCCCACAATGTCTTTTTTAACTTTATCTACAGGGAAAAGGTTTTACAGAGTCCAGCGTATGCCCCAGTTTTCTCAACCTGCAGAGCCCCAAGTAATCCTTGAGGTGAAGCTAAGAGGTTTTCACATGACAACAGCAGAATACTTTCAGTTTGTGTTGACAGCGTCTAATTAACAGCAGGTTTAACACATTTGTACTTGCAGCTACGCATGAAATAAAACTTGACACGGTGAAAACAAAGATGCATCGAACAAGTTTTCAGGCTGTTCCAGTCGGCTCTGATGCATGTGTGAGTCCCGCTACCTAATCTGACCTGCTGGTACATTAACATTTGAGAGCTGCATCTGCACAGAGCGTCACGAGTGGCGGTGCATGACAGCAACTGAAAACATTTAGGATGTAAGCGTGCAGAACAGATTGAGTTAACGTCTGTCAGGAGCAGCCACTTCCACATTCAGGAACCCTCGTTTATCTTCCAAATGTTTACTCGTTTTTACAGCGCATCTATCGCTGTTATAATTCATTACAGTAAGATGTAAAACATGTTTTTTTGCCTTTTGAGAAAGATAAAGGTGATAATACAGCCGGAAATTCACAATGCAACTTCATTGTTTAAATCTATTACCAAGAAAATACTTAGCGGTTCCTGCTGGTACTTAAATGTAGGTACAGTGGAAGAAAACAAGGGAGTAACAACTGGGGATTTTAGAGAAAAGGAGATTTGTACACATTACATTAATACTAATGTGATACAGTCCTAGTAAACAAAGCTCAAGGTTGGAGAAAATAGTGTTAACACTGTTGTTCTGTGCAAACTACAAAAGTAATGGTGATACTTTTAATATGTAATATTTCACAGTTACAGCAGCCCATTGCAGAGGCGATTTATCCTCTCAGTTTATGTTCTTTACAACATGCAGTGCAGGTGATATTATAGTAATGGATGAAGTACAATAAAAATAAATGCCTCTGCCCTTTGCTCGGGGCACGTATCAGGTAAGGTTGCCCCAACAGAAAAAGCCAGCTGATAAAAACTGTTAGAGATAGATATACAGTAAATGTTATAGTGGAGGAACAGTGGTGGAAGAAGTACTCAGACCTTTTCTTAAAGTAGAAATACCACAGTGTATCACTTTAATGTCGCAGCTGATAAAAATAATTTAAACTACTTTATGTACTGCCTTAACTTAACCTATCAAAATAAACAAATGGAGTAGAAGTTTGAAATACTCAAGTAAAGTACAAGTTCCCAAAAATTGCCCTTAAGTACATGTACTTAAGTAAATGGACTTAGTTACATCCCACCACTGGTACTTAGTGTTAATAAAAATAAATACCGGTTGTTTCTCCTTCCCTCTAATCAGTGTTGGGCTTGTTACTTGTTTATTTGACTATTTTGTTTATTACTTATTATTTGTTACTCTTTTCAAAAGTAATATTACTTATTTCTGCCTGCCAACAGTAATTAGTTACACTACTAGTTATACCGCTTTTCTGCTAGTCCCCACAAAACTGGTAATTGTGTCCTTTCTCCTGCAGATTCAGATTCAAAATCCAGTTTGTTTGTTAAAATCAAAGTATTGGGAATACTTCCAGTCACAGATTGGAGGCGTTCCCATCTCCCAAACAAGTTTCTTGCTTCATGCGCGATTATAAAACTGAATCCAAGGATGTGATTGGATTGTTGGATTTCTAGTTACTGGGGAAAGTATTATTATGACTAGTAATGTCTCTAATAAAGCCAGTTTGTTACTCCCTTGTTCCCTCATAGTCCTGTTTTCCTCCACTCTGCCAACAGTATATTTATTCAAGCACCAGTAGGAGCTGGTAAGTATTTTATCAGTACCTGATTTACAAAGTGAAATTACACTGTAAATCGTGTGCTCTATTATATAAAGTGTTGTGCCGCGATGTGTTAAAGTTCTCTGAAGCTCTCACAGCATTAATTGTTGCAGCTTTTAGTGGCTGTTGGTGGCGTGTTGAAGTGTAAACAGACAGACAAACTGACGAGCCTCCTCCTCCACAGATGGGAAGCTGAAGATGTGGGTGTATGGTGTAGCAGCCGGAGCCTTTGTGCTCCTCATATTCATAGTGTCTATGATATACCTAGCTTGGTGAGTTGACGAGTTTAATTTCCCCTATTTATCATCATCATTATCCCCACATTCATGAAACCAAACCCTCATTTTTTCCTCCCTCCTTCCCCGACGTCCAGCCACCCTCACATCACTTTTTTTTTATTTTAATTTCCTTTTTGCTTCCTTCATGCCATCCTCTTGTGAGAGCAGCAGCTACTGTGCCAAGGTGCATCGCTCTCTTAAGGCCCAAGAGTCTGGCGCCAATGGGACGGCGGTCTGGGTGGGCCAAAATGCACATGAGATGATTTACACCTGTCCCGATTGCCAAGAGCTGGCTCAAAGCAGCAGCTAATAAGGATGTTGGAGGGGGTTCACTCTCTCCCCCCTCTCACCCCAACACACCCTCCAGTATAAAGCACCTGCAGTCCTTGATCTTTCCCCCCCGTGACCTCTCTCAGTGTCACATGTCCTGCCTGACTAGCTGAGTGAAGTTGCTGGTGCAGGTGAGGACAAACCATCCAAGAATAGATTTTTTTTAGAGCGTGTAGGTCACATAGGTGGTGTTTGCTTGTTGATTTTTTACCCCTGTTTAGATAAAGACCTGATCATTAGTTGTTTTTAACCTCCTGTTTACACCTACTTTTAAAAGCGACCCATATCTGATTCTATTATCTATGCTTAACACAAGTCCACACAGGCAAATCATCGCCATAATTTAACAGAATAATCACTTTCTGTAGTTTATTTACCGGTGTGTATCAATACTTTTGTAGCAGTTAAATTTTTACTGCATTTATTTTAACTTAAAGGTAAGTTAAAGATAAGTTCATATAAAAGTTGTTCTTAATGTTTAAATGAACATCCAACTAACACATGAATGTGCTCTTAAAGTATCCTTAACTGCTTTGCCTCACATGCCAAAGAAAATCAGTATTGGGTCCCTTTTTAACCAGAAGGTGTAAACAGAATATATTAGCATATTAGCATAGCATAATATCCCTTGGTAACACTTTATTTAGCTCTGTCATTAAGAGCATCAGCCTCTGGAAATTTACTCAACATTGCGTATTCATACAGGGATGTAATGACACAGTGTCGGAGCAAACACAATTATTTGCACTGACATTGTGTTGTGATGTTCTCGTGGGTATATCACTGTATTTGTGTAGCTCTGTAGTTAAACAACTTTCCATTGGTTAATATTGATTTGTCGAAGCTGTAGTAGAAAGCACAGATCTCCTCACACTACAACGGCATACTGATAGATGGAGGATGAGATAAAGGAGACTTAAATATTACTGCAGGGACTCGTTTCTGTACCACAAATCAAATCTGAACCTGCAGACTCTGAAGTCTCCTCCACTGCCTCTCACTGGCGCAATGTCACGCTGCCCTCTTGTGGCAGAAAGAGGAAGTAGGGCAACATGTCCCCCCTTTATTTCCCTTCCATTTCATTTCCTGCCAAACATAAGAGGTCATTATCCTTTTTACATATTAAACATACTGATGTTATTTCTCTGTATTCAGCTTTAAACAGATGGTGTATAAAATTGGTATTCAGAGCTGAAATAATTAGTCCTTCAGCATTAATCAGCGTCTATTTTTTTTAATGGTTTGAGTCATTTTGCAAGCATAAATGCCAAATGTTTGCTTGTTCTAGCTTCTCAGATATGAGGATTTGCCGCTTTTCTGTGACTTCTATGATAATAAACAGAGTAATATGGGGTTTGGACTGTTTGCCAGCCAAAACAAGCTGTACTGTATTCATAGTATGTGTACAGTATGACACTTTAACTCTCCTCTGAAATGTTATGAACAAAACGATTAATCGATAATGAAAATAATTGAGAGTTCCAGTCAGTATCAGACACAGAGAAAAGAGGCGGGGTGATTCTTGCTGTCTGTCTGGAAGTTCGCTGACGTTTTCATGTTTACTCACTGTTGATTTTGTCAGCTCGTCATTACAGAAACTATTCAGACAAAAGTCCCCCGGGTGCTCTCTGATTGTCTTTAACAACTTTCCAGAATATTCCTTTTGAAGCATCTCAATACTCCAGAGACCATTACATCACATGTCTCAGTACTCTGGCTTTGGGAGAAAGTTTGGAGAAGAGTTTGTGATATTTAGAAGTATTAATTGGACTGCAACCGGCTGAAACTGCAGCACTGGAATTATTGGAATTCGATAACACAAAAGAGAACTCAAAATTAGCTTTTGCTGTCTTTCACAGCCGTTCTCTAGAGGATATAGAATACTATATTTCTAAAAAAGTCTTACATTATACACCCCATTACTTTGAGACATGATGTTGTATTTAAGGCAGGACTGTCGGAGAAGTACAAAGGTAGAAATCATGCCGTCTTCCTCCAAATGTTCTTTCTTCCCCTCCCTGGAGGCACAGTAGCAAATGTCTGGCATGTGCACAGAGTTTGCATGCAAATTAACTTACTAATACCTCTCAGATCTAGACATATAGCGTCCATTCCACATGAAAAGATACCACGTTTGTCTGAAACCTTTTCAAGCAGTAGTGTGGTTGATCTCATATGTATGTTTATTATTTTTAACAGCATATTTTATATAAGTGTAAAATGGTTTTTAACTCTGGTCCAAACACTGAAGGCCAGCCTTTTAAGATTCAGATAATGCAAAGAAATACAGTATTTCTAAAGAATAATGTTGATATTCTGTATTTTGTCCTTTTGTCAACAAATCCCTGGAAAAGACTGTGTATCAAAAGACATCTCATTCCTCTTACACCAGTAAATAACAGTGTTGCACTGGGTGACATGTTCCTTTATTACCATAAACACAAACACTGCAGTTTAGTTTGAGGCGATCTCACACACACCATCCTGCTGCTGCTGAATACTCACTACAGACTTTAAAAGTGTATTAATCTGCAGCTGAAAGTAGCCCCCAACAAATTCCTCCCCTGAACTGAAAACTACCAGCTCCTCTATTTGAAAAATTAAATTTTATAAATCATCAGTTGGCATGAAAGGGCCCTGAGGACGAGGGCCGCAGACAGGTTAGGTTGGGAAGGATGGAAAAAATAAACACGTTGTTGATCTTTTCATGAGATTTGTTGACAATAAGAAAAATATATAATAATGATCTTTTAAAGGTTGGTTATTTTTCCCAATCTTAATGATCACATGCTAATGTCAAGTATCCTTCAATTCGCAGCCCCGGTTTACAGTACCACACAGGAGAAAGTCACGTAGCCTCGGCCTCACTCGCAGCAGTTTTATCTTCACTGGTCTGATAGTTATCCCAGTTCAGGACAGCCGCAGCGTTTGCGCCCAGCAGCTCGCCAGTGTTACAGTTTAACAAGCGACCCTGTTAACTGCAGACTTTGATCCAAACGTGAACTAACTGGTGACTTCATTCGGCGGAAAGTTTGCCAGTTAACAGGGTCACAGAGGCAGGAAGCAGGAGGAGGGAGAGTGATGGTGACGTTATCCTGCTGTACCGTTACAAAGCAAAACCAACACAAATGCCGATAACACCACATATTAAATCACCGCTGGGGAGATTCCTTCCTTCTCCTCTCTTTACTTCGGAAAGATAATCTCTTTAACTGGATTAAAACAATAATAAATGAATTTGGATCCAATAACTTGCTTTAAAAAACCATCCAAATCTTTTCTCCATGTGCTGTTGTTCATTATTAACCATATTTACCTGAAACATACAGTACCAGGTGCTCTAACCACATGGTAAGTGTGATAGTTGATTATGTCTATCTGTTTGTGCCACTCTCACTTTGCTTTTAATCTTTTCACACAGCAAAAAGCCAAAGAGACCTCAGAGACAGAGGCAGCAAAACAACCGACTAAAACCTCTGACTCTCGCCTACGACGGGGACACGGACATGTAGTCCTCCGGGAGACGCTTCACCGAGCACTTCACCTGTCATAGAGACCCACTCCATCACAGCCATTACAGCGAGGGACACGGATGTTTGCAGCGTGAAAGGACACGTCACAGAGCGGAGAAATTACAGAAAATCCTCTTAGCAGAGACACTGGTGGGGTTTAACCATTTCAAGTAGAGCTCCATTCACTCCTCATTTGTATTTTTTAAAAGTATTTTCTTTTGCTAGAGCCTTCGTGACCTCCACCGTGTTCAATGAAATGCCTTTTTTTTTTTTTTTTTGCCCCCCTTACACGTCCACAGTGTAAAGAAACGACTCATTTCAGACAGAGGGAAAAGCTTGGTGCTGAAGACAGACCCGGCTCTCCTGCTGTCTCTGAACATGGCAGCACAAGCTCCAACTCTTCCCCCACGCTTTTCCTGCTTGTCCCTAAAAATGCTGAGTAGCTCGAGGCTTAGGATGCTCTGACGGTTCGTACGTTGCCAAAAGTCACCGCAGGGAAGAGGAGGAGGAGGAGGGAGAGGAAAATCTCCATAAAAAGGTTTGGATTCCTTTTTTCTCAATCCTCAACTGGGTTTTGACTCAAATCTCTTTTACAGTCTTGAACAAAAGGAAGGCATTTCTTCTCCTCTTTTCCTTTTTTTTTTAATTTTTTCTTTGCTCGATTTAGAGGCACACAGGCCTGTGTTTGTGGGATAAACTGATCTGTATGATGCTGATGGAGGAGTAGCCTGCAATCAGTTCATGGAAACTACTGCCTGCCTGCCTCCACCCTTTTGTCTTTGTTTCAGGCTCTACATTGCACTATATTAGTGCAGCATGATATGCACATGTGACTTCTACCTTCTATTGCCATAAAACACTGCCTCTTCCACAGACAAAAACCATAAAGCAGAGGAACAGCGAGAACTTTCAAAAGGGAAAACGACGGCGACAGGAGTTGTTTAGATGTGTCACATTCAACAAGGTGTGAATCTCAAGTAAATATATGTATAGATTTTTTTTTCTCACAACGATTTTTTGGGTTGTAGTAAAAGTACCTTTTGTGGTTTGTAGATTTCGTCCGGTGTTATTATTTCTGCCCAGATGCAATTAAAGACTTAACTATGGTATCAGCAGGTGACTTCGTTAGAATGACTCGCCTGCTTTAAAAGTTCCTTTTAACCATAAAAATTCAGACTCAATTTACTTTTGTTTAACCTACAGTCGTACATTGTGGGGGAAGCTGACGTTTCCCAGTGATCAAAGAACAAGAAAGATAAATTTAAACCATTCATGTCACGCAAAATGTCATTTCTGCCTTACTGATGATAACTAAATACTAACAGTCCTGTAATACAGTTTCTAATACTTGAAGAGGCATACAGCAAACATTATTCACCACATGTAGATGTAAAAGAAGATTACATTTTCTTTCCTTTTGAGGACACTTAGCACTTAGCAAGTATACGTCAGAGTTTTTAAAACTTTCTCATGTAGTAATCCGTATCATAGGTGCTCTGTCGTTTTTCACTCACACTACATGAGGTGAAATATAGTTAAAAAAACAGTCTGTACAGACAGAAATTATACAACATGTTAATAATAAGAGAACGCGCTTCTGCTAAGTTCAACGTAAAAGCAAACTGGTGTGGAGAATGTTTACTTTTTTGTTGTGGGATTTGTAAATAACAGCAATTTTTTTATTTTTTTGGAAAAAAAAATATCAAAAAGTATGTGTACATTTATTTTGTATTGCACAGAAAATGTTTAGTTTGAATATTGCAAAGTGGGGTGTGTGATATTGCTGATTGTTGTTATCATGATGCAAGTTGTATGTTGTGAACAAACAAAAAAAGGACAGAAAAAAGCAGAAAAAGATGAAAAGGCTCAGCAGTTTTGTACAGGTTGTTTATATGTATGGGAAGAATTACTGAAAATAAATAAGGACACGGTTGTAAAACAAAGTTATTGAGCCATTTTTGTATTTTTCTTTATATTTTCACAATAGAGCACAATCCCTTCATACTGGCATTAAAGAACAAGGCTGATGTTTTCTTATCCATCTTCTGTATTGTCAACAAATCCCATAAAAAGACCCAAACAGTTATCACCCGACTGATGCTGATATCTATATTTTATGATACATAAGCTGTTAATTTTAATATAAACGCAAACAAACTTGATAATATTTGTTATTTTAAAGCACCGTGATGAAGATGCATACACTATGTGGGACATTTTACAACCTGTAGTTGCTCTTTGGTGGACACACGCTGACACTGTTGACACACGCTGACAAGTTATCTTACACCTAATTTGGCATTTCTGGGCTGCACATAAACCAATTTATTGGTCTAGCTCCTCTCTCAGTACTCTCCAGCTTCCCTGCCCTGTCTGAGGCTCCATTTGTTCCAATCGGAAGACAAATCTCAGAAATATACAACGGGGTCAGTTACTCAAACAGGAGTGAAAAGTGCATTTGTTGGGGACTATTTTCAGCTGTGGATTAATACATGTTTGGTGCTCTAGTATCTCATATGAGGGATTCACTCAAAAGATAGAAGGAACACATCACCCAGTGCAACAGTGTGGCTCAGTGATGAGAGAGGAATAAGATGCATCAGGCTTTGGATACACAAACACAACACTTGCTAGTAGATCAATTAATTGTTGGTTTTGGTCTTTTCATGGGTTTTGTTCACTATAAGATAAAGACTATCATCCTAAAGGAACAATTAGGGGGTTTAACTTTAAATTTAAGGTTAATTTAAAGCCTCTGCAAGGAACTTTTTCTGTACCGCCTTGTTTCATTGATTGATTTCACTGGCTGGCATTAAGAAGAACGACACAGAAACAGCCAATCTTCTCACTGATGGTCTGGTTTATGTGGGTCTTACAGAGGCATCAGTATTACACTGAATCATAACCAGTTAAAAACATTTGTCCACTGAGTTTACAAAGTACAATTAAGATCTTATTTTGCATTTTGATTCAAAGTTAAGATGCGTGTGTGTAGATTATGGGAAAATAAAGCTTTTAAGAGTCACTCCACCTTTTTAGACATTTTATGTGTTGGTGTCAATTTAGTAACAAAGGAAAAGGAGATGCTGTCAGCGCACTGACATTTCCCAGCTCCCTCCCCTCTCCATTTCCTTTGTTACTCTTTGTTGTCCTGCACCTGTAACAGACTGGGGCTGCACACTATTGACAGTTTTCTTTTGCAATGTCATTTTAGTAGTCATGATTAGTACCTCTCAGCCTTTAAACATGTATAATGTCTTCTGTGGCTCTAGAGGAGCTTTGTCATGTCAGGGGAAAAAAAATCACTCAGACGCCATCAGTGGAGTCATTTTGGGGCTTCAAGACTCCAAATTTTAACCAGAAAGTCCGTGGTACAAACTGGGAACGTGGAGTTTTAAAGATGTGGATGTTTACCAAGGAAATATACTATCAAGTTGCATTATGGGAAGTGTATAATCAAGTGTTTTTAAAGGCCCAGTGTGTAACATTTAGGAGGATCTATTGTCAGAAAGGGAATATAATATTAATAGGTATGTTTTCATTAGTGTATAATCTCCTGAATATAGGAATTGTTGTGTTTTTGTTACCTTAGAGTGAGACGTCTTTAATCTACAGAGGGAGCCGGTCCTCTTCTACTGAGTCTGCCATGTTTCTACAGTAGCCCAGAATGGACAAACCAACCAGTCTGGATGGGGTATTTTGCAGCCATCATAGTTTTCCCTACACACTTGGAAGGCAAACAGTATTTATTTGGTAGCAATCTGCAACTTCACCACTAGATGTCACTAAATCCTTCACACTGGACCTTTAACTTTAAACAGGACAAAGCCTCTGCTGCGTCATTTCTTTTAAAGATTTGCCTAAAAAAAAAAACAAAGACCACCAACTTTGAGGAAGTGCAATGATGAATCCCTGCAGAACTTTGATAGAGATGTTTGCCTGTTGCTCATTTGGTTTGGCACTTGTTTACAAAGTATAAAAACCGTTATCGCATACGCATGGCATTGTTTCTTCAGCACACATTTAACTCTTAATCATGCTTTTAAATGTTGACTAAAAGCTGAGTCTCGTAATTGTATTGAACATCCACATTCTGCACTTTTGGCACTTGTGTTCAATTTTTTTATTAAATAATTACTCTAAACAGTTGTATTCTTTTTTTTTTTAATATATATACAATAACCAAAAACTTAAAAAAATAAAGTAGTTTTTTGTTGGTGTGACCAAAAAAACAGATTTTGAAAAAAAACAGGTTTTTTATTTGGCATTAAAACTTAAATAACCTTTAAAATGTTTTAAATTCAGGTTGCTTGAATAATAAGTAGCTGGCACAACTAAATACGGGCAGAGCTATAACACAGTTTAATATTTAAATGGGGTACGGCATACAGCATACATTTCTCTCTGACCTAAAAAGGACTAAATATTCTTTGTGAGGTTACTTTAAGATAATAAACTTTGATCAGATCGGGTTCAGGACCTTTCAGGCGCCACCTTCTCAACCTGAGATCAACATGGCTGCTTCATGTATCTCACTGATGTTTTCAGCATCTGATGTAAAGGAGAAAAACGGCCACTAGATGTCAGCCCCTGACGATGTTAAAAGAAAAGTTGGTTCTCAGAAGTCTATAATGTGAACCTCCTTCTCTGCTCCCCCTTTCTCCCTCACTCTATTTGTCTCTCCATCCCTCCCCCACTCTCTCTTCCCCTATCTCTCTCTCTCTCTCTCCCTCTGAACCTCAGAGCGCGCTATATAAAACATCCCTCCACACTGACACTCAGATGTACAAACACCTCGCTTCTCACCACAGCGCCTCCAAAGCTCGCATCCCCAAATCACCCCCGTGAACACGTTTTAACAGCAGACATCTGACCCTCCTGAATGAGCCTGAGAAGACTCATCTCTGCTCTCTCGCCTCAGGACCGCCGCCTTCCTCACTCTTTATTTCTCCTCAAGTTCGGCAGCTGATACCGGCTCAGTCAGGAGGAGATTTCTTTTTTTGTGGCTGAGAAGATCAAGGACAGTTTGATATGAGGGGAGACGCTCCACAAAGAGGCATGAAGACCACATGTCTGTGGGCGGCTGCTGTGCTGCTGTCAGTCATCTCTCTGGTGAGTTAAATGTGATTTTAATTTGACCTTTTCAAATGTCTTTTTACATCTCTAAAAATGTCTGATTGATATTTGGCAGCAGGAATATCGAGGAATGTTGATGAGTGAGTTTCAGGTTTCAGGAGCTCGGTGTAAAAACAAGCAAGATTTAAGTCAGAATTTATTGCTGCAAGATCACGTCTGTTGCTGTCTGAAAATGTGAAAGTCTCCAATATGTGAAGCAAAATGTCCTTTTTTTGATTTCCTTATTTTCCATGTGCTATAGTAGAGTTAAAGGCATGTTTTCCTTAAATTTAAGTCCTGTAAAGACAAATGACACCACCACAAACCAGATTCCCCCCCCTGCTCTATGCATCGACTCATTAATATCTTTATAAGTGAACAAATGTCAGTGTGAACACAAGCTTTCCAAATCCTAAATCTGCATCTTGACAAATCCACCCTCAACACAGTCCCGCTGGATATTTCTCCCTCAGCACTATCCATTCAATCCTTCTTTTGCATTTTCCCCTCCTCTCGCCCATTTACAGATGCAGTTCAATAAGAATATATTTGACAGTACGGCGGAGTACAGCCTGAGCCCATTATGACAAACATACCAGAATGCTCCTAACTCAGTGTCTTGACAGTTTGTGACAACCCAATTCCTTTAATCCTCGCAGAGACAGTAACCCCTCACCCACTGATAAATCTGTCAACAAAGCAATCAAAGCAGAACAGGAGCCACTCCTCTCTCCAACAAAAAATTCCATAAACTTAATCCCCACAAACTTGACTGGCCTTAAAAAGCTCCCGTGGTGTTATCTGTGTTTAATTTGCATAGTGATGGAAAGAAGTCAATTACTATTAATTATTCTCTACAACTTAATACCCATTATCGAATTGAATTCACCGTCTTGAAAACCATAAACTCAATTTCACAGCTGACTAAGCGCACTAATCATTTCACCCCCCTTCCTTCCCTCTTTTTTTTTTTACTTTACGAAGCCTTTCCTGCTTTGAAGGAACACAAGGATTCTTCGATTTCAGAAGCAATAACATTAACTAACATGGATTTCCCTATTGTCACAGCTTAAAGACAAACATTCATCATTAAATATGTGACTTATATGTACAATAGCATCATAGTAGCGTGAGCTGATCTCATAGCATCACTTGATGGGAGTGTTTTTTTCCAGACTGGGCTGCCAAATTGCTTCGCTATGCTTTAATGGGATGATCATAATTGTTTCGTACTCGGTGCATCCTAAGCTTTCGCCTGCAGCTCCTTCAACAGATTGACAGACCCATGGGAACCTCACAAACTTATTTTGGCCGCCTTTGAACCAACTCGTGTGTGAAATAATATGATTATGCATTTTTCCTCTGGGTAAGTTGAAAAACTGGTGGCTAGGTTTTTTTTTTTCTCCCCCCCCCCCTTCCTCTCTCTCTCTCTTTTCGACTTGTGTTTGCGTTACCAGGCCCGCACGGTACAGGCCTCGTGTCGGCTAGGCCCCGAGCTCGCTGTTTTGATTGCCATGCACTGTTGAGCAGACCTTTCCGGGGAGAGCCGCCGCTCAGCACCGCGGACAGCTGCACGGCGGCGCGGAGCTGTCCGCGGTGCTGAATGACGCTCCGCCGGCTCCATTCACAGAAGCCCTGGCCAATCCCAGATGGCCTCCATTCAGCCAACCAGTGGCACAGACACAAGCATGATAGCATGATTGGCGTTCTTCACGCCTATCTAATAAGGCCATCTGCCTGCTTATACAAACCCAGTGCATTGTGGATAGACCCTGCATGAGAGCTGGGCCTAGTTTGCAAGGCTAGCTTAAATTTACCACAAACTGAACACACCCACCCTTTTTTTTTTTTTGCTGTGGATGTTCATTCAAAAAAGCGATTCATTCAATTCTTTTATAGTTGTCTTTCTCTGCTTGGATGTCTTAATCCCCCGGCAGAGACAACACAGGCTTTTTAGGCGAGATAAATCCAGCATTCATATGGTTGTAGACCTCACATTCTTACTTATGTAAACACTCACACACACACACTGTGTACACAG
>NW_023339807.1:23240570-23259513 GCF_004916995.1 Morone saxatilis | reverse complement strand
CCTTCTTCTTCAAACTGCCCCGCTCTAATATCCCGCAGTCTGTCCGCGTACAGTATTTATCCTCCTCAGAAGTCATGGTAATAATTGTGCCCTGGCCTCTCAAAGCGGTGCTGCAGCGATAGGACTCGGCTCCATCCACAAGCTGCCTGTGATGTCTTGACACACTTTGTGATTTGTCATCATCTCTGACCCCCCTCAGGTAACACTTTGATATCACTGGGAGAATATAGACCTAAACTCTTGGTGGGCGTCAAATGCCCTTAGTTGATCCATCAGCTCGACTACGAGGGGGGACCTCACAAGGCGAGACAAGTGAGATTCACTGTAAATGAATATGACCATGATCATATCCCAAGTGCCCAGTTGGAAAATACTCCAAAAGACGGCATCAATGCAGTAAGGACTCTTAAACTAGCTTCCTATCTCGAGGAAGGTTTCTTTCAGACAGAAAAGTGGCTCTAAATTGAAGCCGATTTTTCATAAACCAATACATTTCTTCTTAAACTCCTCTTGCTAAGACTGTTATGGTAGAAGTACTTGAGATTCATGGCATCTAAAAGTTATAAATTAGATTAAAATAAGCTTATGCTGGGAGTGGTGGAGCGAGACGTTAGTTCTCATACCCCGAAAGGTCACAGGTTTGATGCCACAACAGCCACATGTCCTTGAGCCAAACTCTAACCCCTAATATCTCCTCGCGCTCTTAATCCTCTCTGGATAAGAGCATCACTTTAATAACCTTAAATTTAAAGTAAAGTTAAAGTAAATAAATCCACAAAAAACTTTTGCAGTGTGCTGTTTCAAGCACAAAAAAACATTAAAAAAGGACAAGAACTCTATTAATTTCTGAATGTTACAGCTGAACTCTGAACACACGCCATCCAATCAAGATTGCAAAGTGGCAGCTGAAATCTGCTATCAGCCTCGTCCCTCTCCATTCTAACTCTGTTAAACTAGAACTGTCGCACTCACAAATCCTCCCCACACAGCGGCCGCAACATTCAGGTAAATGAAAACTGACACACACTTTCATTCTTCCTCGCAAGGTTTTGTGTACAGCCCACCGCAGAGTCATCTGGCTCCTCCGGTGGTTCTATTAAAGGTGGAATTTGTTGGCTGTTCGGTGGGTCCAGCCTATAGAATATCCTCCGAGCTCCCGAGGGAAGCCGGGGGTTGTTTATCTTCCTGTTTCAAAGAGCGGACGCCTGCGCCTTATCACAGCCTCGCCAAGAGTAGATAGCATTTAGGTTTGTCCAACAGCCTGCCTATATGCTGCATCTCGCAATCTGAGAGTCGTTTCCTAAAGGACTTCTGCATACCGATGCTGTTTGTGTTATCTTGTAGAGGGATTCTGCCTCATACACCGACCCTGGGAATAATATTAACAGACAGTTAAATGGGGTTTTGGGGGGCGGGAAACTCCTGCATAACAAACTGCAGGTCAAAAAGTTGGAAAAACTCTGAGCCATGAAATGAAAGCCTCTAAATATGATTGAGAGATACGTTTGAATCTTTAAATGAAAACACTATATTCAATATATACTGCAAACATTTTTTATACTATTGCATTTGCACAAGGCTTTGACCCATATGACTTTCTGTTAATGCATTTTATTGTATAAAGCAGTCAATCCACAGATTTATACCCGTTGTTACAAACTGTACAGATGGAGTTTAATAGAGATTTGCCATAAAGGAAGAGAGTAAAGACGCTTTTGTTTCAATTATGGGAAATGTAGGAGCTGGACTGATACTACTACCCATTATACTATATATAATATAGATATTTCGGCTTCTACTGCTTTGATTTTTACCTCTCATCATCCCTGTATGTTACTGTGGCAATACGGAACCATGACATATTTTACTTATTATCTATTATTATTATATTATCGTATTATCTTTAAAACTCCTGAACATTTGGTTTCAAATATTTCTCCATAACATTAAATATTGAAAAAAATATCTGAATGTGCAACAATCAAAATTGAAGTTCAGACTAAATATCCTTACTAGCTTACTCAGCTAATCTGCTACATCCAGACTATGTGGGTGTGGTTTGGTTGGATTTGATTGACGGTGGTCTGGAAACAGTTTTGATTCAAACGTTGCTTAAGTCTTATTGGTGCACAGAAATACATGACATCACTGTTTTCCAACCCACTGAGAAAAGAATATAAGTAAAAAGCTATCATGTGAAATGACCCAATGACTTGAATTATGAAGCTGATTGAGGAAATCGGTCAAAACCTGACGCAAGAATTTTTCTCCTGTGAAACCCAAACCAGACCAGCGGGTCTTTAAAAGGATTCAATAAGTGCTCATTCTAGCTCATTCTAGCCTTCACTACTGCAGAATTTGTGTAAACCTTTTTTCCAGATAGGCAGCCATATGTTCCTATTAAAGCCCACTCTTCAAACTAGCTCGAAGCCTTATTTCAAAAGGATAAAGCCAAAGAAATTCTATATTTTTCCTAGTTATCAAATCCCATGAAAAGACCCAAACCTACAACGTTAGTACGTCTCGAAACCTTTAAAACACAGCTGCATGATAACATCACAGATAAACAGAGGGTTGCTATTTTTTCCATGAAAGATAATTTTCCATTTTGGATTATTTATGTCTCGCTAAGAACATGATATACGTTATCTCCCAGTTTATAGCGTTAATATTAATTCTGGCCCACTGCAAGTTTGTACTTCATTTCCTATTCAAACCATTTATTGGGTGAATATCCTGTAAGTCTAAAGAAAAGACGCGAGTTGATTAATGGGATTGGAAAGACAAAACAAAATGTTCGGCTACGTCGATTTCAATAATTTGTCAGATTTTTCTCTAATCTTCGCATTTTTCATGTAAAATACTGGATAGTTTTATCTTTTCTGCTCCTTAAAAATATTTAAATAAGACTGATTTGTAGACATTTGCAACCTGCAGTGAATGGTCAAAAGAAAGTACTGCTTTTAAGGAATACTGAACTACTGAAATCAAGAATTTAATTATAAAATATATCACAAATAAAGCAAATTAAGTGCAAAGTAAATTTCACTGGATAATAAAGTTTGTCCTTTATTTGATATTTAATAAAAATCCAATATTGACAAACCAATATCTGTTAAACCCAAAGTGTGACTGTTGACCTTTAGCTGCCATGTTTGTTTTTCTTCTGTCCTTTATCCGACAGCGCTTTCCCTCTTTTCTCCCTGCAGTATCTCTTTCAGACACATTCATGCATCTAACACACACACACACACACTCACTCTTTGTGCCTGGCTTGCATGTTTTTGAAGCCAGCGAGAGGTAAATCTTGGCCCTCCGAGTGTTGGTGCAGTCAGTCGGGGTGTTCTGGATATAAACGTTGCTTTAGTCAGGACTGCCTCTGATCTGCCTAATCTCCCCGGGCTGGATTACAGGTTGGGCTCTAATCCGTGAAGTGGGGTCTCTGTGAATGTGCCTCTGAGTGCTCTAATCCAGAGACTGTCAGGTGCTTTAGATGAAAGCTAATTGCATGTCACAGTTTGGGGACCATACATAACACCGGTGACAACAGAGCGAGTCTCCACAACAAGGACTTAGGTCTGACGATGACTGGGCACACACTTGAGGATGTGCTGTTGTAATTTTGATAATCTTAGAAGAAAATAGTGAAGAAATCCCCTTTCAAAAAAAAATAAAAAATGATTCCAGCGACACCCCCTCTTACAAAATTATTCATAACATGAAGTTGTAGAAAATGATGGTGCTTTTTAAAAACACACTGTCGAAGGAAATCTAATTTCTTGGCTGACAAAATGCTTAAACTTAACCCATCTGAGTCCTAAACCTGCTTAGATCTGCATTGTTTTGGAAATATTCTCTCCATCTTCACGTTAAAATGTTGCATCCACACGAACACTGTCACTAATTTGCCTGACAGTCACTTAAACCAGCTGAAAGCAGTTCCCTAATATCCCTTGATCTGGTTTCAGGACTCCATTGAGACCGAAACCCAGTTACTGAGAAACATCAGTAATTACTGCACTATGAAAATGAGATTTCATTTGATCATTAGAGACTACAGTCTTTTCACAACTCAGAATAGAAATATTCATGAAAAATAAATGGGGCTTGCAGTTTGCATTATGGGTCAAGGGTCATTTACAGACAGTTTATTTACTTATGATTACAGCAAAGTGAATTCACGTTTAAACTCGCGAGGGATCAAGTGTTAGAAATCCATTTAACCAAAACCTGTACATGCATTTTTAAAAGAAGTTCACTAGCTTTTCCTTAACATTGTTTTTGACCTTGTAACATACAACATGTATTGTACATTATTTTCACTTTTAACACCTGAAACGAGCTGAAATCTTAAATACTGTTAAACCCAAGACTAAAGACTGAACTGTAACATCAAAATAAAAGACTTTATAGCTGCTTGCCTGACAGACTATAAGATACTGTTTCACTGCTACTTTTACATCCTAAGGAGCTTTATGTTTGATTATAATGGTGCCAATAAATCCTGAACAGGAAGCCTCCCTCATCCTCACACTCACTTTATCTTTTTACAATACATCACCAGTGAGGAAACATGACAGACTTTTGTTTCCAGCAATGGAAGAGAAAAGGTGTTCATTAATACGGTTTAACTGCCCCACTGCGCAAGGAAACTGCTGAAATTCATATTTCTCTTCAGCTCGTCACCACAAACATTCTGCTTTGAAGGTCCTGCAGCTTCCTCTTTTCTTTTGTTAAACCATTCGGTTGCAAAGATTTGGCGAACTCCAAATGTTTTTGGGTTTGAAAGGCTTTGATTTGAATCTGTGTATCATGTTGCATTTAAAAAAAAACGCTCAGGCTACATTCCTCTATTCAGAGAGGGAGAAAGATGTAGCAGCTTCTAAGCCAAAGTCTCCACAATGCCACTAACGGTTCATCCACATCAGGTCATTCATCATCGACGCCTCTTCAAAACAACTGGAGGCCATCTTTTCAAACTCCTCCACTCTGATGCCAAGTTCACAAAATGAACGTGTACTTCAGAGGAAGATCACAACTCCTTCAACAGTTTACTTTGTGATAACTCCGCACACACTCTGGCCTACAGTACTACAATGTCATTCAGTGAACTTTCTGAATTAGAGAAGACCTTATTTTCAGTAGTATCGATCGCGGGGTGAAGGTACAAAATGTAAACGCTTCGACCAGATAGATCTGCTGTCACGTTCCTCGGCCGGGGTTTGGACATCACTGTCACGGGCCTCTGCGGGGTGCACGGGGAATCTTCGGTCTCTCATCTGTGTGATTGTTAGAGGAGAGACACAGAATGAATCATCAATCATCCATTCAGGCCACATTCAGCAGGTAATAGTCTGCTGTTGCATCACGTCTGCACTCGAGAAGCGCTTCATTCATCTCGCTGTATGGCAGGAATACCCTTAATCTTGATTAGGACGCTCCGCACAAGACATTTCACACTGTAAGAGTCGGTTACAGCGTTAACACCGTTTGTTATAGGTGTTGACATGCTTGTGGGTGGATTAATCATCTGTATTTGTTGTAGTGTTTTCTTACTGCTATAAAGGAGATTGGATGTGATCCTGATTGTCTGTTTGTTAGTTAGCAGGATTTCCTACAAACATGACATCAGATTTTAACCATGAGGCACTCAGCATGCATGCGAATGTTGACATTGGACGATTCGGCAAAAACCTGGATTACATTCAATGAAAACATTTTTTAAATTCTTGCACGGCAAGTACAGGAAAGTTAAAGTTATGGAAAGATTGCTAACATTAATTGTTGGAGTGCAACAAGTCAGACATGCTAACAAGCTCACTAAATATAGACCATGTGGATTCCTGCATTGGAACTGAACATTGGCAATGGATGTAATTTGTAAATTGTGAAATTCTATGTAGTTCCAAGAAATACTGATCTGGTCCATCAAGGCTGCAGAATCTGAAACTTTGTAGAGGATTAATGGATTTTGTTGAGAGATTTTTAATTTGTTTTAATTAATTAAATTTAATAAACCTTTCAATATACCCCCCCCCCACTCCAACATTTAGACTTTTAAATATTTGCACTTCAACAACTTGAACCTGATTTTCAACAAATTAGCTACATAAAATTGTTAGATAACCATTAAAAAATGTCCCATATATTATTCCTACAATTTATTGCCAAATTCTTGAAAGATCTGAGATAAACTGCCATAACTCTCTAAATCACATGCTAAATTTGATGGCATTTCACAATTAGTTGTGCCTTTTATAATCTGATAACCCAACTGTTAAGATTTGGTAAGGTTTAGTTACAAAAATGACTTAGTTAAGTAGGGTTAAGGGTTAAGGAAACATTGCAGTTTAAGTTAAAAGTAGTATTTTGTTCAAGGTTATGGGGCCCTTATCGCATTTAAAATAATGACCACTTCATTAATAACAGACTATTTCCTGTCTTATTATTCTTATCTTCTAACATGATAGAATTTCTTTTCGTTTTCTTGGGAAGACGGTTTAATTCAGTGGTCTGACTCATAATCATACAAAGCTTTAATATTCCCTGACATAATTTGTCTATGCCCTGTCTGTCACCACATGTATTTTGATGTTTGATGAAGTCCAGAGGCAGATAGACATTTCATAACAATGTTTTTTTTTATTATTTTTTTTATTTAGAGAAATGTTAAGGACATTTTGTTCAGCCTTGTCAAAGGTATGCTCTTTTTGAGTGCTTTCCAGTTAAAATTTTTCACTAATGGTAATTCTTTGTTTGTTCTTCCAGGTTACCAGTGCTGATTCACCAAATTCAGGAAATTCAGACTTGAGAGCGAGCTCAAAACCCAAAGTGAAGACCTACTGGACTGAAAGCAGCAAGGCCTTCTCCATCAGCCGCCTGCTGTCCCAGACCCTCTATGGCAAAGAGAACTTCACCTCTCTGGATCTGAACTATGACGACGCAGACTCGTACACTAAACGGGAGCAGTGGAACTGGCTTTACAACACTTCAAACCCCCGCGATCCTCGATCCAGGACAAAAAGGAGGCCCATTGTCAAGACCGGCAAGTTCAAGAAGATGTTCGGTTGGGGCGACTTCCATTCCAACATCAAGACGGTGAAGCTCAACCTTCTCATTACCGGTAAAATCGTGGATCACGGCAACGGGACATTCAGCGTCTACTTCCGCCACAACTCAACTGGTCAGGGCAACGTGTCCGTGGGCCTCGTTCCACCGACAAAAGCTGTGGAGTTCCAGGTCCACCAGCAGCACCAGCAGTACCACCACCATCACCACCAGCAGCAGCAGCAGCAGCAGCAGACGGCTCTGGAGACCAAGGACACCAAACTGTTCAACTGCAGGGTGGAGTACGAGAAGGTGGAGAAGGGCACCAGGAACTCACTGTGTGCCCACGACCCCTCGCAGAGCTGCCCGCAGGAGCAGACCCAGAGCCACGTGTCCTGGTTGTGCTCCAAGCCCTTTAAAGTCATCTGCATCTTCATCACCTTCTACAGCACCGACTACAAGCTGGTGCAGAAGGTGTGTCCAGATTACAACTACCACAGTGACACCCCCTACCTCCCCACCGGGTGATCGCATAACCAGACATGGGAAAAAAAAAAAAAAAAAGGACGCAGAGACGAGCTTCGGGTCCTGAGCGGAGTCAGATTATTTGAATGAAAATGGAGTCAAGACACTTGAGATTGTTGACAGGCATTAATACAGCTAACATATCCTTGTCGCGAGACTGATATTGCTCCAATGAACAGACCTACCCTGAGGTCATTATGAGAGCATTTAGGGAAGCATTTATAGGCTTGCAATACTCATATTATATGCATAGCTGCTTACATTGAAAGGAAATTCTCAAGCCAACCGTAAAAAATATGCTGATTGTATTTATGTAAATATTGTGGATTCCACACAAAGACCAGAAAACAATTTTATTAATGTTTTCTCCTGCTAATTTAGTTGTTTATGTTGATAGTGTATTTCCGTCTCAATCATGCTTTCTGTCTTTTCCAATCAGTCTCTGGTAATCATCGCAAACACGTAAATGTCAATGCAAATAAGAAGAATCTGTCAGTATGCATTAGAGGACATAATGGAAAAAGCAAACATATTTTGAGTGGTGTTGTTTTCTGCAGTGTGATTGTTAGAGTGAATATACTCTCTGATATTGTTGTTGGAATCTCGTCCATGTCCATGCATGAACCGAATGTGGTAAACAACTGAATAACGTCCATCTATATTTTCATGTTATTGCAGCTGTCAGAAATAATCTTCATCAAGTCACGGGAGAAAAAGTAAAAAAAAAAAAAAGAAAAGTGCTTCTATTTCAATTCTGTGTTGTGTTAGCAGTTTTAAGGCCATGAATATCACACAGTAAATGACACCAATGGAGGGCTCAGATCAGATCAAACATACGCAAGTAAATGTTGCAATAAATAAATAAAACTTGCAGAAGACACAAGTTGACAGAGATACAGAGGATCATTTACTGCACTGCGCCTTAAAAACAAATCAAACATAACTGTGCTCTAATTCTGCTGTTTTCTCAGTCCTGCATTTCCATTTTAGACATCTTACTTTTATGACTTACAACAAGTCCAGTATAATACATTTCAACCCCTGCGTCACTAATATGACAAGCAGCCTGTAGTAAGACGTGTCAGAGCCAAAGTGCCCCCGCAGTGTCCAAAAATAACTATCTGTACACACTGGAATAATCATTTATATAGAAAAGTGCTAATAATGAGGAAAAAGTGAGAGTAAAAGTGTTTGAAAATTTTTAAGAAATACATATTAGAACAAGCAGGTACACATGGAAGTCATATAAAGGATGTTCTTTAAAGTTCTTTTAACAAAGGCTGAAACAGAACAAACTAAAAAAATGTGAGATGTGGTAAAAATGTGGTTTCTTGCTCCAGAGGAGACAGGACGTATATAAAAACAGCAGGTGCTAATCACACATTCCACCTATCAAATGTTCGCACTTCTGGTTATCAAAAAAATAAATAAAAAAAAGATCTGGATGAGACTAACACTGGCTGTTAATGATATTGGATGTTCCAATTGGCTATTAAACCTTCATTACATAAATTGGGAGCCAGTGGCTCCACGTGAAGCATTTAGAGGAAATGAACACAGTGTAAGTGGGAGCTCTGCAGAGTCAACACCATAGAAAGAATGAATTAAAGTGCTGATAGAAAACCTGTAAAAAAAAAGTACAAATGTGCACCTAGGGGTGCAATCACTGCTGTCTATTTAAATTCAGTGCTCTTTCACAGTGTACGCTGTGGTATATGCGACACAGTAACTGCTAATGGCAGCCTGGACGACATCCAATATGCCAACATGGGGTGTATTTTGTGACAAGGCAGGCCAAAGAATAGGGGTCTGCCTGTGGGATGAGTGAGCATAAAGAGGAATTTATGATGTGGAGGAACAAGGCTGGCAGAAATCACTGGAAGCACCTGACTCGTAAATTGAGAGCATGTTTCTGTCACTGAGAAGAAGGAATGACTAATGTCTCAGATTGCTGTTTGGGCCAGTCCTTTCATCTCAATAAAGTGACTTTGATATCTCTCCACCCCTATACAAATGTGCCAGGGACAGTTTGTTCGGCTTCAGAGAATTAAAGCAGCACTTTGCCGAGACAATGCAACCTCATTATGCACATAATCTTACAAGTGTAAACAGCCTGGCACAAAAGTGTTTGGTGTGAGAGCCACTGAGAGATGGATCTGTTCCCTAACTGATGTCGTCTGAGGGTAGATTGCAATGTATCATGTTGTGTACGCTTTAATAATGACCATATGAATTACATATGTATTCACAAATATAACTTAAAGCTCCACTGATCAATATTTTAACACTTAATTGATGTCTAATGTGAAAGGTACCGTACCGCTTGCTGTGACGGACCCACAGATTTCCCCTCAGCTCTACGGAGCGTTGTAACATCCTTTAGCTCATTGTTTTAGTTTTTTTTACGGCCCTTCCGAACGAAACGCCTCTGATAAATCTACTGTACGCTACCTGCCCAGCTCCTGAAGTTGCTGACTAGCTGATGAACGTAGTGGAGTATTTAGCAGCTAAAGAGACAGATGTTTCCCTCAGGAGTTGGTGCAAAGCAAAGGAGCGTGAATATCCGACTTCCATTTGCCAGGTGGCCAGAAACGCGGCTCCAAATGAATACTAACGTTTCTCCGTGTCTGCTGGAAGTGTAAATAAGAATCTAACACGTATCAACTTTATGAGGCGATAATTTGTCTGTGTTGTGTTGACAGTTTGCTGCGCTGCCCCCAAACAAATCAATTAATTCAGGTTTAAGAGTTTGACAAAGGATGAAAAATATGCATTCTGTGTGTTTAATATACTAGTGATTGCAAATATTGGGCTGCTTTACCCCTGTATTTAAGAACTGCTGATTTATAACAATCTTTAGCAACTGGAAATATTAATAACTTAGATTTAGTTGTTAAGTCAAGTATTAGTCCCGTTATTAAAACATCTGTCAGTCATTTTGGGAGTGACTTCAATGTTCCAATTTTATGTTTTGGCTTCTAGCACTAGGGCTAATCTTTTGTTAACTTTCAGATCACTGATTGTACCTTCAATACAACTGATTAAACAGAGAGGATGTAGACAGTAGAGTTTTATAATTAAAACGTAGGAAATATAGCTTTTCAGAAATTAAATTCAAACCGATCTCAAATATCTAATAACCAAAATTAAGCGGCAAATCTCTTTCTTGGAGACTAATTTGCACAAGTGGGAGAGGTTGGATTCATTTAACTCCTCTTTAAAGCCAACGATTCTTAAATTATGTTAATTTCAAAGCACCATTTTACCCGGCAACAAGAAAAACTAGCCATTTCCTCAGAGAAACTGTCCGTTTAACGAGCTCAGTGTGTATGAATGAAACCGACAGCATTACAACCCGGCGGTGTTTGGACGTCTAAGTTATCTTTGGGCCCAGATCTCCTCCCTCGGTTCAGTTGTCCTGGGCCGGAGCCATCCATGCCTGCCGTCTATCCCCTAGCTCGCCCACAATCCCTGATTAATGTGGTCTGGGCGGGAGCTGTCAGAAATGGCAGAGAGAATCATGGGATTTCTCCTTCAGAGTCCCAATGACACCCAGCAGCTGCAGGAGTAAACAGATGACTAACCACTGGCCTTTTGGCAGCCTGTGGAGATTCACACGGAGGGAGGGCTGCGAACGTTGCTTTGACATTTAGGTGGATTAGAAAGTTCTTGGGTTCTGCTCTCGTGGTGTCAGAGGTGGTTGGCATAGTAATTATGTGCTTCTTATTTTACTTCCGCTTGACCCCCCCCAACGGCACTGAAAATGTAGAGGTTCGTTTTTTCCCCCCACTTACAGATGTTTAGGTGTAAAACATCTTTTACAAGCCTCATTTATAAACAAATCACATTTTGTTTGCGCTGCTACAGAAGACATAATAGGTATCCTACATAAAAAAAAAAAACAAACAACAACAACAACCATTTGTCATTTCAGACCATGCTGCAGAATTCATTTCAAATCTGGGGCTGAAGCTGTCCTGGGGCACAGTTTTGTGTGAGGTATTGACATATTAAAATCTCTATCATACAATGGCTGGTGTGTTTTTTTTTTGTTTTTTTTTTAAATCACAAATAAATTACTCTCTTCGAAACACTATTACTCCTCTGGAAATGAAAACTCACTCATTGTGAATGTCTCATATCAGGTAAAAACTGGAGAGAATTAATTAACCTTTGTCATTTTAATTGCTTTAGTGACAGCTGTCCTTTGATGCCGGAGCTATCCTAATGCACATACTGTGGGCTTGTCAATTACTTTCGCAGTGAATAGATTAAAACGCCACAGAGGATAGAGTCATTTCATTAGTCAGACTTAATGCCCCCCAGACATAACCAGGTACAAACACTTCACCCCTAAATATGCAGGAAAATGAACAATACTATTAAGCCCATATGAATCGAATGAATTGTGGCAACATGAAATTAAGTTTACGCTCTATTTAATTCTGTCCCGCTGCTTATATTACATTTGGTATACAAATTCTCGTTGGAAGGGTGTGGAAAATAGGAAGATTTTGAGGCTTTTAATAGAAGGTCTCACAGTGAAATGCAGGGCACCTGTGTGGCGCAGCTAATTGCTCTAATGGATGTTCGCATCGTAAGGCTGTCAATTCTTACAACAATGGATAATGGCCGACAGCAGCGACTGTCTAATTCTCCAATTTTGCTGTTTGCACATCTATGATCTAATGCTACTCAGCTCATCATGAATCTGAACGAAATTAGGCCGCTTTCAAATATCTGTCAGCTGGATGTCTCGGCTGCTTTCAACACCAAATGCACAAGTCTCCACTCTGTTACCACATTATGTGAAGACAAGAGCCGTTTTCACATTTTATCAGGCTGCTAAACCCTCTTTTTTTCACGGACTGTGAGGATTGACACTCATGCGTGTGGAGAATCAGGAACATTCTTGGTATTATTACAATGAATGTAACAGAAAGATAAGCTTACATTTGTGAACCGCAACAATGGAAGAAGTAGTAAAGAATGCAACAGTTTGAGATGCCTCATCTTGTTAAATCTGTCTCATGCATTCATACACACTGCAAATCCCTGGGTGGCTATAGCAGACATAATACTGGGTTAACATTACCCAGGAACTGTGGGTAGAAACCCACTGGGTCACCAGTAAAACTAAAGAGAATGGGTTGTTTTTTTATATTTCTTTAATATATGGTGGTAAACTGTAATATTCTACTCTAGCATTTAAATAACAATACATTTGTGACAGTTTTAAGGTAAAAATTGCACTCATTGTTTTAAAACTGGATCAAAATAACCCGTTGTCTGGTTTTTTACCCGTGGATAGAGAAGTTTTGTATCTGTGACATATTGACCCAAGCACTGAGTCAATTAACCCACTGATTCTTCGAATGCGTATAATTACATTATTTGTCAATATATCAATCTAGTGCTCAAACTAAATGTGTTGATTAGTCAAGTGAAAGATCACAATTAATCATTATAGTCATTTACATGTCGCTTATTTGTTCAATTAATCAATTAAAAAAAATAATAATTTAGTCTATATCACAATCTAAAACATCAGAATATGGTGTAATATTCCTGTTGCATGCTGTTTGTGACCAACTGTCCACAACATATTCCATTTATGATGATATAAACAAACATTTTAGAAGCTGGGACCAGTAAATCTATGTTTTTTTGTACTTAATAAATGACTTTAATCACAACCATGATGTCATTAATGTATGTTTATGGTCCAAATCACACATTTGTATTTTATGTGATTGTGAAAATGTGCTTTTTTTTAAAAATAATATGAACTATACGTATATAGATATAAGTCCAGTATATAGTTACTAATGACCGTATATATATAGCAGTATATAGGCGATAATTTACTAGTAGGTAAGTACTATGATATAATATATATACTATTGATAGTACTAGTATAGATGCATGCAGTACTTATTGACGTATCATATATATATATTGCTCAGTAAATTGAAAGTCTCTTGGATTGTGTCGTCTCGTTTTTTTTGGGACAAAACAAGCAGTTGTAACCTGGGGCTGTGGGAAATAGGGATGAGCATTTTTTAATATTTTCTGACCTTTTATATACAAAACAATGAGTCAAATAATAATGAAAAATAAGATTTGTTGCTAATTAAAATATTCATTAGTTCCAGCCTTAAATAAATCAGATTATACTACTTTATACACAGTCTATGGTTGATGCTTTAGAGAGAGCAACTTTCAGGCTGAAGTTCTTACTGGATTTATACTTTGTTTCATGAAAATGATCATTTACAAAAGTTAATATAGGATTTTATTAGTTTTACAAGATACAATTTAGCCTTACAGCCTTCGTGTTTCTAACGATAGATCTGCATTGCGATGTGTCTATCGGGCTGAAATTCTAAAATCTAACAGATTTATTTACAAAAACATTGAGCGCCTGTTTCTAACTTAATACACTTGATCACAATCATACAGAGCTGCTCATGGTTTCCCCCATAAAGAAATAGTCCCCCCTTAGTATCTTATTGTTAACTTGTTAACCTATTTCTGCTCATCAGGTCTTTCATCAACCTTTTGTTGGAAGGGGCAAATACGCAGTTTCCCCCATTCTTGTGAGAGGCAGCTTCATCAAACCAGACACACAAGTATTGATGACAAAGATGTGTTTGCTTTTCAAAATGACATGAGATATAAGAGGATTACATGGCTCATGAATATGGCCCGTTTCTGTCCTCTGATTTATCACTTTATCAGAAATCCTCATCTCCATCCATAACAGGCTGCCACACAACACAAAGGCTGATGTTCTCGTGTATGAATAGCTCAGATTTCATTTCAGTTAAGA
This sequence comes from Morone saxatilis, assembly GCF_004916995.1. Lineage (NCBI taxonomy): Eukaryota > Metazoa > Chordata > Actinopteri > Moronidae > Morone > Morone saxatilis. Next base: position 23,245,109 of record NW_023339807.1, on the reverse strand, counting down.
AAAAGAAAAAAGAAAAGTTAAATGTTGTCTGATCAGCTCGATATATCTGTGTGCGAGTGTGCACAGATGCTAACCCCTGACAATTAGACTTGCTCACAAGCAGCTGCACCTCAAAGAAAAAAAGCAACTGGTTGAAAATCTATTTTTATGATACACAATGCTGTCTGTGTATATTTACTGAACCAACAGCCAGGAGAGCCGATTACTGAATATTACCTTGTCAGACGCATCACTGAAGTATAGAGCTAGGTGATGCTATTTATACTCGACAAAGACACAATTAAGAACACCCTGATACTTTTCTCCATCATGTATGTCTTAAGAGAAAACCACTGAGGTATTACATTTCACCACAGCACCTGGTGATGTATCAAAACGCCAGGGCTTTGTAGTCAATGTTAATTGTAGGCACGCAGATAAAAAGCTGTCTACATGATGAGTAGACCATTTTCCCATGTCATTGTCTAAATATATAGTATAGTTTTCCTTCACCATCCTGCCTTTAAAACAGGCCGGCAGGTAAAACAATCAGGGCCAGCTTGCACCGGAGTCGGGTGCTTCGTTTGCCATTGATTTATATCTTAAACAACCTCTCCTGGTGCTTCCACTGCTAAAGGTGAGACGCACAGCCAGTGTTTGTGACAGAGATGGACTAGGCGCGGTGGCAAGAAAGAGAGGGATGATGCGGTTTTAAAAAATGCATCACCATTAAATCAAAGAGTAACCTTGAACGAGTTCAGGCTGGTGCCAGCTCGGTGACACGCTCTGCCCTCAGCGCTCGGTGCCACGGAGCATGCCAAACAGCGGGGAGACAGAGCTGCATCGCGCTGATACAGGTTAGGCCGGTAGTGCTGGGTAGCGGTCCAGCTCCTCGCTGACCAAGGGCATTCACACTTACATTTTGTCCAAGTTAGAGCTCAACATGTTATAGGCAGACGTATATGTAGTCTGAGGGATTGGACGTGTCCTTGCAAACTGCCCCTGGAAAAGTTGAAAAAAATTAAATAAAATCCTTGTTAATCAGTTGGAATTTGTGCTAATCAAAAAAATGTGTGCACAGATGGTGCAGAGTTAGAAACCACTGGTACAACATATGTGATTCTGCTACCTGATGTTTGACTAAAACCTGCTCTGACCTTTTCTTTTTGTCTCCCTCTTTTCTTAAAAAAATAAAATAAATGGAAAGGTTTACTGTAAAGAAACGCTTCCATAATGAGAAAATACCAAATGTGAATATGAGATTACTTTTATTATTCTTGTTTGCTGCTAGACAAACTCCCCAAGCTATTACATGGTTTTTAACAAAGCATTAGAGTGTAGCCTAGAGGAGGAAAAATAAAATCCCACCGGTCCTTCAGCTACAACAGCTGAACTTTACATATTACTTGTTCATGCAGACTACTAAATCAGGGAACTACATTTATTTACGCTTTTTAATAAGGCATTAAAGCCTCAGAGGAAAATCTTTATTGAAATGACTTGTAGAAAAGCTGTGCAGCTGCTAAGTCCCACCTATATTTTCAGTAAATAATATCCTTTGGGCTGTTACCGTATACATAAAATAGTTACCAGTGCATGTGGGTGGACTGAGGTAGTGTGCATGCATTACAAATAAAACACCTTGCAAGAAACATCTGTTTAGATTAGATTTCTGGGCAGAAACTATCTGCGGTATATAACTTATTTTTAAATCTAACTTCCTCCACTTCTCCCACATTCATTGAGACATGCCATCCATCTATCTCGGCCTCCGGCTGCAGTAGTTCCTCGACCATGAGTGGCTGCTGCAGCGGGGCTGTATTTCAGCATGTTGAAGTGCATGGAGAATTCCCATGAAGGGTAAGGGATTATGGATTTTGGCCTCTAAGCTGCCTGGATGCCCAGTGAGGATGTCTCTGAGCGTAGTAATCTTCAAACACCACGCAGAGTGATGAGTGGGCACTGAGGAGTTCTACTCAGGATCTAAATGTGTTCCAGCAAGTTACTGGTGAGACAGACAGAGAGAGAGAAAACACCATTTGGTGCAGAAATGGAAAGGATCGACTCAGTGGCTCCTCCGGGCAAGAGACACTTTTGATCCTGTGACCTGTTTTGAGCTACAGTCTGTGTCGAAAACTCACGCCGAGCAAGGGATCATATTGGAGTGGTGCAAATGTAAATGTCATGGTTCCCCATCACCACACATAACTGCAGATGGAAAAAGTCAATTGAGCAATTTTTGGGGTCAGGTCGGGCACTCTCGGGGGGTTGCAAACCTTCATAATGAGGGCACGCTCAAGTCTGGTTTAGACTGTGTCCCAGAAAATTGCACTCAGTGTGTTGGTCATTCTGGCATTAGCTGGTGTACAGTTGACCACAGTGGGATGTATACAAAGAAAATCTCACAAAAGGAAGCACAGCACACCAGTTGGAGTAAGGAACTGTCACAGAAAATCAACATTGAGGCTTGTCCCTGATCAATACCAGAAAGGAATTTCTCTGACTCAGTCCTGATTGAATTAAGCCCCCAACAACATCACTTAATTTAAGGCCCTGATTGTTTTCCTGTCTTATTTAAGTGAATGGAAATGGCTTTGATACCATCTCGGACCTGCCGATAAGGTGGGTAAGTGCAGCAGGGGGATCAGATGGGGTGAAGGACACCAGTCTTTATGGAGATTATAACCTCTCTTTAAGAGATGTGCCGTTCTATCTGCTCATATCAAAAGCCTTGAGATGATGTCAGAGGTCAGGGTTTGGAAGGGCGCCAAGGCAAGCTGGAGGACTTCCTTTGGGAAATCAGGCGGTATCATGATACTAAAGATGCAAAATAAACTAATAAACCCAAAATGCTTATTTCCATATTGCATAGAGGATGAAAACGAACTGTATTGTGCAGAAAATGACCTCAGGGTGTTCGAGGATCAAAGGGTTCAATGTTCCTTTGGTGATAATCAAATTAAGTCTGCAAAGATCAACATAAAACACACTTTCCAAATATAAATCCATAATCTACTGTTTGAATGTAAGTCAGTGTGCTGATCTGTAAAAATTGTCTGAGCTGTATGCTGCTCACACACTCCTTGTGACTGTGCAGCACAAATACTGTCCAAGGCTGCAAACAGGTACATCAATTTGGAGGCATGACAAGAAATTCCCTTTAGGTGACAACAAAATGTACATGCTATTAGATCAGCTGCAGTATAGTGTGATGAAATAAATTGAAGCCAACAGATGAAAGCTCGGGGCCCCAAACAGGAGAGAGGAGACTATTAAAAAGGTGCACTGTCCTCCTTTTATGTTACACTGCCATCCTTTGGATGAATACAGAACTGAACACTGGTGGGTGATTAGAGAGGGTTTTAACACAACTTCATCCAGCATACTAATTATTGCTTTCATTTTTTTTATTAATCTCTTAATCATTTAGTCAATGTAATAGTTAAAAATTGCAGCCCACAAATAAATAAACCATTTTAGTTTACAAAAGTCGCTGCACGATATGGTAAAAACATCATATTGCGATTATTTTGACAGATGTTTTGAATGATTATTAGAATATGAGTCACATCAGAGTGGGAATGATCGGTTTTGCATCACAAATTTAATTTTCACTGAAAAAAGTATTAAAATAACGTTGATGTGACATCTTTTTAGGTCTCTACCAATGTTTTCTTAAATCTGGAGAACAAGATTTGTAGCCATTTGTCACGTTTCACCTTTATTACAAACTTTCGCCCTCTGTAGTTTGCATATTGTACTCAGCCATATTGAGATTTCAATAATATTTTGATAAATTGTGCAGCTCTAGTTTATAATGAAATACAACTGTTTATATTGTGCTGGTTTAGGGGAGTCTGGGAAAAGAATAAATGTGTATGTTTAGTCTACTGTATGATCTGTACTTGAACCTCATTTTTGGCCACTTGGCAGCAGCACAACAAACTGACATATAATATATAATATATAATATACTGTAAAGATACTGTATGATTAAACATGTGACCAAACGGTGGCTTGTTCATTGATCCAGCAGACACAGAACGACATTAGCATTCATTTTAAATTGACTCCCAATCCCAATTTTCACTCATTCTTACTTTGTTTTGGTCTCCACCAGCTCCTCAGGGAAATATCTGGCTCTTTAGCTAATAAATGCTCCACTATGTTCACCTGCCAGTTGATAACAAAAGGATTTGTGTTGGTAGCATTCGGTAGGTTTTTAGACATTTTATGCTGAAAATGACACTGATGAGAGCAGACAGATCTAAAACATTTTGTTTAGAAAAGGTTTAAATGGAACTTGGAGGTGTCAGGAGTTTTCCACCTCATCATGTTAATCCAGCCACAATTACAGTACATTATATTTTATATTATAATCTGCTGAGAAGTGAAAACAATGGAAATAAAATTAAATCTGCAAACTTTTTCAAATATGCACGTAAATATAAATCTTTAATTTTATAATAATAAAAAACAATATCTTAATGTCTGTTTTCATTATTACTTACAAACCAGTTTTGCACACGCACGAGACAAACAGTGCCACACACACACACA
>NW_023339807.1:23240296-23240470 GCF_004916995.1 Morone saxatilis | reverse complement strand
CACACACACACACAGTAATACCTGTTTGCACGAGACAAACATTTGAAACGGGATGCGCGCGGCACCGTGCGTGACGTCACCGTGTCTCGTGCAGAGAGGACAATGCGCTGAAGTGAATGAGCAGCTGTGTGTACAGTGCACAGTGCAGCAGGGCCTACACACACACACACACAC
>NW_023339807.1:23230948-23240211 GCF_004916995.1 Morone saxatilis | reverse complement strand
AGAGAGAGAGAGAGAGGCGATGGGAGGAATATAACCTGCTGTTTCATACATGTTATCACCGCGGAGAGGTACGTGTGCGACATCACTGCGGGTTTATTTAGATATCTGCTCATTTGTGTGTTGATGAAAGAATGAGGGGCGATGGGGAGGGAGACGCTGCCTCAGTGCGGTGAGTCAGGCGCTGTTGTGTTTATTCTGGTGCGACGCGGATGTATTGTGTGTGGTGTTCATATGCGGATGCTTAAATCCGGATATAAGTGCGTATTTGTGCCACAATGTATTCCCTCTGTGCGTTTATAGCAGCATCATCATATCCCATCGTGTTAAGAGGAGTCGTGACGCGTGAAATGAGCTGATTATTTATTCATTGCGTCCTCGGTGCTGATGGAGCTGCTGCTGATGTTAACGTTTAAAGCTTCAAAGATCTGCTCTGTAAGTGAAATGTGCTCTGGTTAGTGTTTGAACGCTGCTGGGAGGGATGGTAGGAACACAAATAAGAGCTCAGTCACACCTTACTGTGACTTATAGCTGCAGTGGAGAGGTCCTCACGCCTTTATATGCTCTTTACTTTACTAGGAAGTGTGAGTCACCTCCTGCATAAGGTTCAGTGGTGGAAAGTGTGTTTATACGTGTATTTTCATTTTATGTTACTGTATTATTCTACATTGTGGAGGGAAATCTATATTTATTTGATAGCTGTTTAGATTTTTACATATAACAACTATAAATCAACTAATAAATGATAATACTATAGGTTAAGATACCCAATAATTACAATAATCCCCACCTTGCAATAGACATTTGTGTGTATGCTCTTTAGTTAACATTATGAGGATTCAGTGTATTAATATACAGGTGGTGTTTTGCTTTGGTTGTGCCACAGGTGTTTTTTTCATTTTGTATCCAGGCAGATGTTGTGCTGACAGACTTTTGAATCCTTAATGTTATGAACAATGTGAATATTATACTGTGCTTCTGTTTGGTTTGTATTGTTGAGACGTATAATGAAGACACAGAACACCTCACTGACGTATCGAGGGAAAATATTCTAACCTTTAACGATCAGCTTTTACTAAAAAAGTCCGCATTTTTTAAACCACTAAAAAGTGATCTAGTTAAAATGATAGAGCAAAATGTACACAGTCTTTGTTTTACCATGTTAGCATTGACAGAAACATGGATTTTACAAAGTACATATTCTGTAATGCACATTTTTACACACAGAAATGGTGTGTAGCTGTAATTTACAAAAGATATAAGCTTTCTGCTGACTTTGGTTTGCTAAACATTTGGGAAAAGGCCCCACTACGTCTGTCAAACTATGGAGAAGGACTTTAAGCTGCTCTGCTTTCTCTACAGGTAATCATCAAAAATGGAGGGAGGACATTTGTGAGTATATAGCTCTTGTGTTTACACCCAGTTGCACACCAGTCAATGAGTTCTAACCCAGATCATTACGGGAGAGAGAGAGCAGAAGTCTTAACATCGGTCCAACCCCTGTGTCATTGCAGTGGCTACTCCCGAGACTATCTGGACCGCTTCATCCAAAGCCAAGACTCGTCTGTGGTAAACAAGTTCCAGCAGAAGTACTGGAAAACCAAACAGACGCTCATCAAGGTCACCGGGAAGAAAGAGGACGAGCATGTGGTGGCGTCAGACGCAGATCTGGATGCCAAGCTGGAGGTTAGGAGGAATGTGAAAGTGTCGGGGGGGGCTTGTGGCATGTTAAGTGACTCCGGAAACAGAAAGTCAGGATTGGTTACCATAGGCCTCGATAACATTGCAGAAACATTAGGAAACAATGGAGATACTTTCCCTCAGGTGGACTCTGCAGTGACTAAAATGGCTTTTTGATTCACACTGTGCCAGTATTTGCTCGAGGCTTGAAACTTACATTAAGCCGCCTCTCTAACCTCCATCATCTATGCCTCCATTTCGGCAGTGAAGTGAATTTAATGGCTGAAATCGATACCTCATAAGAGCCGAAACATCCAGCTTTAATTCAGGCATTGTCCTCGATAAGAATGGTGATAAACCACTCGAAACTGGATCTCTACATAACAGATCAGAGCTCGTTTTTTAAAGCTTTGATGTGACGTTTTAATACTTCTATTTTTACCTCATAAAGGCTTTAATGTTTCATTGGTGTAGTTTTTTAAAATCAATAAAAAAAGGTATCATGGACAACTTAAGGCATATTCAGACAGTGTGCTCCACAAGAAGTCTGACTTCACGGAGAATAACTTCCACAATGATCAGGCGTTGTTCGTTTGACTTTAGTTTTACACCGATTGTCTTCTGTTCTGCAGGTCTTCCACTCCGTCCAGAGAACATGCATGGAGCTACTAAAGGTTATCGAGCAGTACCAGAGGAGGATCTGCCGTACGTTCAAATAAACAGCATAAGTATAATATAGTATAAAAACTCTAAATTAACAATGAAAGTATGAACTGTTCACAGCGGATCATATTAGTAATCCATGAAATACTTAGTTTAAGAGCCATTCGTAAATTACTTTGCACTATGAACATATATCCAATCGTCAGTTATTTGCCCCAGCTAAATTCCAGTAGGACACATTGAACATGCCCTGACGACCTCCACAAGGAGACATCCAGGAGGAACTCTGACTCTTTGCAAAGGAGCAACAGTTCCAAGCTCCTTCTGGATGTTTGAGCTCATCACCTTGTTCTTCAGGTCTGTCCAGCAGCTTCTCTCAACACCTGATTGAACCCATCGACAGGTGGTGATCAGTTGACATTTCTGCTGCTCTCTTTACCAGATCAGACAATACAACTACAAAGTTGATCATCGATCTTCAACCTAAAGGTGTTCTGGTACCAGCTGTCCTTATGAACTACCTTGTGCTTCAATGTTGTGGCCGTTACAGATGGTGGATGAGCACAGAGGTTTTCTAACAAAAGACCACTAGAGGTCAAATCAGGCATACAAATCCTCCCAATTACCACCCCTCCATTACAAATGTGAGTGTCCAGCAGTCCACAGGTAACACCCAACCAGGACCCCACCATAGACTCCAAGAAGGCCGGGTACTTTGAACTTTAGTACAGTGGTACAAGCAACAGTCAAAGAGTTTTCTATCTATGCTAAGCAACACATAGAGGCACCCCTGTCATTCTCAGGGAAAACAAAGCATTGCTACAGCAGGAAGTTAATAAGTATGATTCTCATAGCCACCAGCACTTCTAATCCCTGACGGATTCTGGAAAAACAGACTCCAGCTCCTATGCAGGAGTTTGGTTAAAGATGGCCATAATTGTAGCATGAAAATTGGATACTGGCACATCCCTAGCTTGCCAGTATCCAATTTTCACGCTACAATTATGGCCAAGACTATCTCAGTAACAGTTTCCTTGCCGTCAGTCACATAAAATGCATGCTGTCTCTTGCTTTAAGTTCTAAACTGGCACACACACAAACTGATAGAGCTCCAGTTTGTCTAATGTTTGCATAGCAAGCTACTTTATGTCCACAAAAGCAAGAGCTAGGCAGACAAGGAACATGGTTTTGCTTGCTCTGCTGTGGCTGCACTGTCTCTAACTAACTAATGGAAATTGTTGCCGGTGTGTACAAGTCAGTACGTTTCACTGTGGTATATAGTTAAATATCAATCTCCTTGCCTTGGGAGACCCTACCTGGAATTGTTGCCCCCAACAACACAGTTCTGAGGATCACACAAACCGCCCGAAACCATGATGGTGATTGAGATATGTGCATTCCTATATACAATATGCATTTATTTAAAGGGCTATTTGTGATTAAGATATAAAAGAGGAATACTATCTTGAAATATATCTTGAATTACATACTCATTCCAGTTTACTTATTGCAATATTAGGTTTTCTAAGTTTGTACGAGACTGAATCTTATGACTACATTCCCCATCTCTACTGTGCAGTGCTTTCCCAGGAGGAGAACGAGCTGGGTCGTTTCCTGCGCTCCCAAGGCTCACAGGATAAAACCAGGGCTGGAAAGATAATGCAAGCCACAGGGAAAGCACTCTGCTTTTCTTCCCAACAGAGGTAGGTATGACAGATGTATGGCACTTCCTTAGGAAAACATCCAGACAATTCACATTCACACACAAATTACAGCCGCACTAGAAAATAGTTTTATGTAAAAGGTCAGTCCATTTTATCTCCTACTATTAAAAAAAGGAACAGAGAGAAGTATCTTATTTGTCCTAATGTAATCCCAGATTTATTTATGGAAATGTTCACCAACAGGATTTGCATAATAACAATTACAGAGCAGAGATAAAACAGCAGCGATACATTTACTCTATTACAAAATGGATTGAATTTATTTGATTTCTGAATCTGTGTCACAGTCTGCTAACTAGAAATATGAAACAAAACAACAACACATAATGTCTGATAATACCAAGTTAAGTTTACATTAATACAATATTATATTAGAGTTATTGTGTTACCTTTAGAATACTGGAAAATAATTGGTAAACTGGTGGTATACAAATGTGACTATGTCCTGCTAGTGACTTTGTTTCTGCTTCTGCTTGTTTCTCAAAAATAAGACAAAGTACTTATCTACTGTTTAAGTTTGCTGTGCACTATAAGTTGTATGAAGATCTAGGAATGTCTAAAACTAATTTGGTAATGATAATTAATGTCAAATTTGTCACATGAATACTAAATTTGACACTACATCCTACAGACTGGCTCTGAGGAACCCTCTGTGCCGGTTGTACCAGGAGGTTGAAACGTTTCGCTATCGAGCAATCTCAGACACGTGGCTCACGGTGAATCGAATGGAGCAGTCCAGGACCGAGTACCGCGGAGCACTGCTTTGGATGAAGGATGTGTCTCAGGAGTTGGATCCAGATACACATAAACAAATGGAGAAATTCCGCAAGGTTTGTCTGTCACACGGACATTGTTCTGTCAAAGCAGAAAGCACAGGTATAACCAATAACATGTAATCGCTCTATTCCATTTAGTTTGATAAGAATGATAGATCACTTAGAATGAAGGCACGTGATAATCGTAATTATTTTGAACAAGAGGACAAGAGAAAGCCTGCATCTTTCCAGCTATTCCAAAATCCTAAGCCTGTCACCACAGCTGAAGGCTTGACTCGCTTTTGTGTGGAAATAATATAGATTTCAAATTACAGAACAGGGAGATGATGTGCCTATAAGTAAGTGGTTTTTAACAAAATGTAAGAAAATGATTCCAGTAGTGCCATTTTAAAAGTATTAAGTATATTTTCATGAATATCGTAAAAATATTGTGTATTGCAATTATTTTGGTCAAAATAATCTGAAATTTTTGTCATGCTTAATCATCTGTTAAGATGTCCCTTAAGGTAGAAAAATGAATGCATTCAATTAACCATTTAAGGTTATTAGTTGCACCTGTGCTTATACAACAGCAATTACAGGTTACAGGTACTGTATATACTGTATACTCTTGTTTAGCTTGCTATTCCTGGCTGGAGTAATAGAATAAGAGTAATAATGTCAGAAACCTGCTAACACAGTATATGAGAGAAAATGAAAATAACATCACTGCCCCCAACTAGAAGTATTTGCTGTTAATTACTAGATTGACTCATAGATTCAGACCCAATATAAGACCACACAAACACAAACTGCATACAATCAGGGAAAAAAATATCAAAACATGCCACTAGAGGGCAGAATACACCGTTGAATGATGGTCCATTGGTTCTCTCCAAGAACCCAGCATGCTTTAAATGCTTACACTTCAGTTACTTACACTTGCACAAACTTGAACTCCAGTGCTTGTTTTCAATGTTCAAACTTGTGTGATACATAACACTGGCTGCTTACCTTCAGTTGGGACATTTTCTTATCTACTCTATCTCAGGTTCAAGCCCAGGTGCGCACTACCAAAACAAGCTTTGACAAACTGAAGAATGATGTTTGCCAGAAAGTAGACCTGCTGGGAGCCAGTCGCTGCAACCTCCTCTCTCACGTTTTAACCACATACCAGGTACACCACAAATCCCAGTTGTTTGCATTACACTCCATTGATCTTAAATAGGGTGTTTTCAATGGCTCTACCACATGTGGTTACGGCAGGAAGGAAGACAAACATGAAGGGAACAAAGCAATTCAAGAGATGGAGATTTAACTTCAGACCACGCGAAACACTGCAGTCTAGACATGAGAAGCAAATGAACTGAATCATTGCTTTTAACACAAGCAGCTGAATGTGTGACCTTGGATTGTTCTACTGTTTCAGACAACACTTTTGCACTTCTGGGAGAAGACGTCCCACACTATGGCAGCCATTCATGAGAGCTTCAAGGGCTGTCAGCATTATGAGTTCTCCACACTTAAGGTCAGAGAATCATCTTGACCTGCACAGATGAGCTCTAAATTCTGACACTGCTACAGTTAATGATAATAATCAGTGAGTTGGTTATTCTTTCAGACCTTACAAGACCCCATGGACAAGCTGGCTAAGAAGAAGGGGAAGAAGAAAATTAAAGCAGAGGCAGAAGATGGAAAGAAAGCGGCGAACACAGACTACCGGTGAGTTATCTCACCTTGATCTTTATGCAGGTAGATCAAACACACGCATGCCAACAGTGAAAACAGAGAACATCTTTAGAAACACTGGACCGGTCTGGACTGAACATAAAAGCAATATTTCTATACATCTGTTGCCTTATGTATGCGCAAAATGTTATAAACTGATCTCTGTCGTTTTTTAAGACTCATCTCACTAGGAAATGAAAACACCAGCGATAAGACCAGAGAAGGTAAAAGATAATACTATTATAACTGTCAGTTTTTTTTACAGTATTATATATACACTATGGAAATAAAGCAGATTATTGTCTTGATTATTAATCTATAAAATGTCTATAAAATAGTAAAACATTTAAATCTCAGAGCTCAAGACCACGTGTTCAAGTTGCTTGTTTTGATCAACAGTCCAAAATACAAAAGATATTTAATTTACTATAATAGTAGGCAAAGAAAATGAACAAATTTTAACATCTGAGAAGCTGGAACCTGTGAAATTTTGGCATTTTTGCTTAAAAATTGACTTAAACAATTGATTAGTTATTAAATCAGCTGATTTATTTTTCTGCCAATCAACTAATTGATTCAATTGTTACTTTCACACCAATTTACACAAGCAAAACAATGTAGAACATACAATAATTTAATAGTTTAGTTAATAGTTTCTGTGCGAAGTAAATAGTAACAGCACAGGAAGATAAGTAGCTAAATCAAAGTTAAATCATTAGTTACATTAGTGTATTAATGTTACATAATTATGTATAAAGTCCTCACTCTACCTGATCATTCTAGGGAAGGAAGATCCTCTTTCTGCCTATCCAGAGTTAGAGGGAGAGGACAAGGACAGCATGGCCTTACTGAATGAGATTCTGGGCAGTATGTCTGTGGATGAGGGCGACTTCTCTCGAGAGTGGACGGAAGTGTTTGGAGACCCCGAGGAGGGAACGAGCGCATCCTCAGGTAGACCAGCGGAGGCCCAGCAGAAGGAAAACTCCTTTCTACCATCTCAGCTGCTGGACCAGAGTTTGAATAATATGCAGTCTTCCCTCTCAGGTCAGTTTGTGTGTGCATTTGTGTTTGTGTGATCCAGACAAAAAGTGAACCAGAGTTTTTGGTCCAATAAACTCTTTAACTGTCAAAATAAATTCTTTTTTTTCCTATCAAAATGAGTACACTTCAGGTTTCCACCGTTAGGGAGAACTCAAGCTACAACCATCCACAAACTCCTAAATTAGCCACGATTATCCCAATTTAATGAAATATTTGGGGGGGAAAATATGCTTGAAGACTAAATAAGTTACATTGTTTTTCCATGAATGAGTGAATTAACAAAAGCTCAGCTAAAATTACAGGCTTTTCCCCATTGTAGCTAAGTATTTCCACACAGGGAGAAAAGTGGCTTCAAAATGATTTATCAAACCCACGTCTGTCCAAGCAATAGGAGGCTATTATAACATGGCAATTAGATTTCCTTACCCATAGTTGATTGCCAACTACTTTCCATTTCATCCGGGCCTGGGCACTGGCTGCGAGCTCCTCATCTGGTTTTTTTATTCAGTTTTGCCCATTTTCAACATAAGAGGGTTGTAAGTAGCGCCACTAAAGCTATAAAGTAATAAAAAACCGACTCTTGTATTTCCTGGGTGAAATTATGAAGCAGACTCTGCTGTAATATCAGTTAATAACACGTCTGACACTATGAATGGTTAATAAGCTGGTGGTTTGGGACTATAACTCCTGCATGGTTCAGAGTCACAGTAGTTCCTCGATGATCATTGATAAAGAAAGTGTTAGAAACAGGAACAAGTCTGGAGTTTTTTTCCAACTCAAGTGTGTCAACATGTTCATCAGGAGAAGCATATGGTCAATGGGATCCGAGGCTGGCAAGACTGCGATGAGTTTTGAAAAGGGAATCTGAGAGTCCAGCTGGTCAACAACGCACATGGGGGCTGATCAATCTTCACCTTTTTTAAAATGCTGTCAAAACACATTGAACCTGCTTGACTTTTTCCCACATTTAATTGGTGTTAGAGCTCAAAAACGGAAAGTCACAGCTTGTAGTCCCAAGGAGCCGTCAACAGAATTGCACAGAACTTGGTTTAAGTATAGAAAGATTTTAAATAACTGAACGAGCATAAAGCTAATTCAAGCTGTAATCCGTCTGCAAGTGCTGGTAGGAGAGCACGCAGGCAGGGACTGACTTGTAAGTGCAAAATAACTTTTGACAAGCTAAACATCAGGTGTTTATGCTCAACACTAACACCTATAAATCCGCTGTGACTGTGCAGGAAGGAGCATGTTCGGGAGGTTGAGAACTTAAGGGATAGATGTTTGTTTTTTTGCCGTTATGAAGAATCCTGAAGGAAGAAGAGTATAGGAGAGATAAGTGGTCAAAGAAGTCACTCCAGCAAGAAGCAGCACAGACCTCCAAACTGAAAATGACCTTCATTTAACCCCAGAGCCCAAAAAACAGGCAAATCCTCAAAACAACCTGCTTCTCAGAGTCACAAAAACTTGACTGATTCCTGACTATAGAGCCCTTGGCTTGAGATCAAGAATGTGAAAACAAAGCTATAACAAATCTTCAAGGAAGAAAATCCCCAAATCCTCACGAGTCGAGTACATTCAGATGCAGTCACACTTACAGCTTTTAAAACTTAAACAACTGACAACATTTCTAACAGATTTATTTGAGCCTTTTCATCAAAATGTCTACTTACACACT
>NW_023339807.1:23208106-23230912 GCF_004916995.1 Morone saxatilis | reverse complement strand
GCTAAAGTAACACTAGTAGAGGATGCTGGAGCTGAAATATAATATACTAATACACAAAGGATTCAAAAGGCTACTCATTTGTTTGTATTTGGAGTTTAGATTGTTTGTCACAAAATACACTGTCAACAGCACATTCCTCCATGTCCTCACTGGTGGTGTTTAGTGTTGCTACACAAGTTTTCTCTGAATACACAAAAGGATGAAAGCAAAATAAATTCACCCGAAACAAGACCTCCCCAGTGTTTAGTAATTGCAACTTTTTGGCCTTCATTTAATAAACCACTAATAATGTCAGCTGAGATTCTGCCCGTGATTTATGTTTATAATGATTATTTGCTGTTTGTGTGTCTGTTACACAATATCCATCCACATCAGCAGTGCGCGAGAGGGTGTGATGATTTATTTGTTGAATCATGCTTTGGCACATTAAGCGTCCCCTGATGATTAATCTAAATCTGCGTCTCCGTTTTCAGATTGGGCCGGGATCGTTCCAGAGCCCGTCGCCCAGGCAACAGAGCACTCATCTGGAGCCAATCAGAACCCTCCTAAGCCAGCAGTGAAAGGTAGGAGTGGGACAAATGAGTAAAACATATGAAAAGACTTGAAAGAAAAAAAAAAGCCTAACTCATTCAAAGAGACGTGTCCAACTCAAGCCTGTGTTTATGGGTATTTTCAGAGAACTTGTGGGTTGTTTCCATTCATAATTTTGGATCTCAACCAGTTACTTTATAGAACAAACGGAGGTCTTTATATTTTTTTACCACAACTTTAAATGTCCGGCAGTGTGTCTGAGTGACATTTATCCTCATTTTACAGAGACAGCAGGGACGTCCAAAGATCTCTCCGCGTGGTTCAACCTGTTTGCTGACTTGGACCCACTCTCCAATCCCGACGCGGTCGGCAAAACTGACACAGAGCACGAACTTCACAATGCATAGTTGTTTCTCAGAGTCATGGTGATCTGAAAGGGGGTACTTTTGTTAGTGGGCAGAGCAGAATAAAGCTGCCACAGAGACCAGAGACAAATCTGATCAACCACACAAACAGCTGTCTTCTCTTTAGACTTCAAGTAGATATAGAGCTGAAAAAAATCTTCAGTTTATCAGCAGAACATTGATCAGTTATTTCTAGTTGTGGACGAAGTTAAAGTATTTATACCACATTGTAAAAATACTCTACAAGTGAAGTATAAGCATACAAATATACTTAAAGTACCAAACTTAAAAACACTCTGGCCATTTTCAGAAGTAGCTTGTTTTATCTTAATCTACAATAATAATGTATTTGCTGATTGTTTTTTATTAATCTGAATCTGCAAATTAACTAACTAAAGTTATCAAATAAATTTAAGTAAATGGAGTAAAAAGTACAATATTTGCCTCTGTATTGTAGTGTAGTTGAAAATTGAAACACTATAGTATCTCAAAACTGTACTTAAGTGAAGTACTGGAGTAAATGTACTTAGTTACTCTCCACCACTGATTATTTCAGGAAAAAAAATATTTGCTGGTTCCAGTTTTTCAAATATGAAGATTTTCTGTTTTCCTTTATCGTGTATGTCAAACTGATAATCGTTGGGTTTTAGATTCATTATTTCATCTTAGATTCTAATTATAATGGGCATTTTTAAAACAGGTAATTTAAAAAAGTGACCAGCACTTTAAATAATCAATAGTTGTATAATAAGTTACCTTATTATAATGACACTGTACAAGGATAAGACATATTGTTGTAAAGCTCTGAAATGTCTGTGTAACAGTAAAGGGCAGGTACATTTTAAAAAATAAAATTAAAGCATCTTAAATAATTTATCATTATTATTACAATATTGAGAGAAATATCTCGTTCTAACAAGAGAAATGTCGGTGTTATTACAAGACACTGATTGTGATCATCTGACGGTGGCAGTATTACTCTGCTGTAACTGTCCCACTAACAACTACCAGCTCTCAGCCTTTCCATTGTCAAAGAACCAAAACATTTCCAAGAGGACCTTTTTAAGAAGCCTGTTGGCTATTTATATATTTGATGTTTAGCAAGGATACCTCAGTACGAGTTTGGAACAAGAAGCCTTCGACATTCGCTGCCTTGGAAATCTGTAGTCTCTAGTAGCATTCATGCTTTATTTCTGATCCTCATTACTGAAGATTGCAAACAGGCAAAGAAAGAGTTTGTGAGATACAACAACGGAGAGAAAGCAAACACGACAAAGATCACAGTGCAATAGTTCATGTGTTTACAAAATAACGTAACATGTTGAAATTAACGCAGTCACAGAGAAACATTCAGAAATAAACTGAAGTATGTTTTTCAGGTTAACCGATCAGAATTACTAAAGATGTTTCTTTCTTCAAACAGCAAAGAGGTTTCCTTTTGAATGTTTGTGCTTTTAAATTTGTTTGCCACATGCTGTGTTTGTGATCCCATTTTAAATATATTCCAGAACTAAAACTAAACACATCACCCCACTTATTATTTATTGCATGTCGCATGCCTTGTTTTCTGTCATCCAGTAAGTGTTTGATTGAATGGACAATATGTTTCTATTGACATGAGATTTTTGATCAGTATATTTTGTGTCATTTGGACACATGTATTCAGCTCAGTTATTGGCTCTCACTGGGAATATATGCAGTTTACAGTTTATTGTTTTCAGAACCAAACTAACTCTAAAGTTTGATAATCATGAAAATAGTCATATTATATTGAGTTTGACTACAATGCTGCAAAAATGAAAATATATCAGAGTAAAGGCCTTAATCTAATCACAAGTCAACAATATAGAACCTCATCATGGATATTATTGGATTCTTCATACAGTATACTACAATTGATTGTGAATTTCTTTTGTTGTAACTTAGCCTCGTGCCATTTTTGATGTTCAAGCCATGTGACATGTTAATATTTAATCATAACAAAATACATTGATTGCCTTACCTTGACTCCTATTTGTATATAAATGCCATGCTTCTGAATACTGAGATTTGTTGATGTGTCTGCCTTTGAAAAGATTACATAACAATCCAAAAATCAGGTTTTCTGTTTTCTTTATTGAAAAAAAAAACACACACAAGATCTACATAAAAATGCGTAATACACAGGAGAACTGAATCATCATTGCCAAACATGGCAACCACTTCTTAACTGCACTGCACAATGAGCTTGTGAATAAAATCAGAATTAGTATGATTGAAACTCTTGGAGCTGCAAGCAGAAGAGAGTATTTCAACTTAGTTTGTGTGGAATGTGTTGCATATTGTTCATATTTGTGTTTCTGTGTGCAAGTGGGTTCAAAGACCAAAGTTTTGGAATGAAACATTTATAACTACTTTACTAAATCTGCCACTTTTTTTTCTCTTTTTATTATTTTTTAAAATGTTCTGGGGATGCAACTTGTGCAGGTAACATTAGGGCACATCTGGTTGGATCTGTATATTGAGCCAAACTGTGTTACACAAAAACTGTTAGTGTAGCTTTACTTCAAACAAAAATCAATTGCACACTTACGTTCTGATTGTTTTAACTTACAAATTGGTCTAAAATGAAAAAATAGTGATTATCATCTCACTTCCAACTAAGTGCTTCAGCTTGGTTTTAACGATTATCGCCTGTGTTTGAAACACTACGAACCAGTGTTTGTGTGCTCAACTGTTTATAAACAAAACAAAGTGCATATAAACATCAGCTTCTGGCACACACACACACGGTGCCTCTCCTGGGCCTAATACACCACAGGCCTTTCATTGTGTTATCATTTGCTTTGGTACATATTTAACAAAGGGCATGAAACAAAATAACTTATTTGTCAACTTCTCAATTTGGGAGGGTGTAGCTTATGTAGCTATTTGCATTGACACGAGTACTCACGGTTGACCAATGCGACAGCGATCTCTGGAATGTGTCATAGCACCTGAAACTCTAACCTCAACAGGTTAATGTCATCTGTCACAAGCTGTGACTTCAATGAGTTGATTCAGTCCTTTAATAGAACTCCCCCTCTGGAGAAAATAAAACATTCTGCAAAAGACTGGAATGTCTTTCTGTAGAATAAAGTCATAAACACTGGGGAAAGGCAACATAGTCCAAGCAAGTACATTCCACATGACCTGAGATACTGTTCTGTGTAGTGTGGGGCAATAAAACGGGGCGGGGGGGTTTGGGGGTTGTGTGCTTTGTGATGGGTTGTTTGGTCACCGAAAAACAGCTGATTTACATTTTGTGTTGAGCTTACCAAGTTTTAATAGTGATCAGACTAGAAATGCAGATGTAGGTCTTGGCCTGTAAGCCTTTTGGGTGGAGGCTGCACTCTAGCAACTGCTGGTTTCACATAGACACCGAGTTACAAATACTTTAAAATAAACAAATAATAAAATAAACAAAAGAATTAGGCCATGGCCTGTGTCGCTCTGAGCCAGGTCTTAACAAGTGCAAACAGTGTGGTCAATGTGGGGCAATGTGTTCTGACTGTAAGACATCCTGATATGTTAAAAATATGAATCAAGCATTTCCCATTCTGTCAAAAAAAGCTTATGTATATGTACTTTAGATGTTAGCTTGCTGAACACTGAACAGCTAATAAGCTGGTTAGATAACATGAGCAGAATGTGTTTCTGATACCTCATGGTTGTCTCTTTGTTTACCATTGTTCCTTTTTAATTTATCTTGATAAAACTGCAGGCACTACGTAACACAATAACTGGAGCAGTAATTTCTATTTTTTTTTTTTTTTTCGTTTTTGCAAAAAGAAAGCAAAGCTATTTTTTGTTTATGGGTGTCGTCATGGTACAGAGGAGAAGGCTAGGTTAGTGATGGGTGAAGGGAGGCGGTGTCCAAGGTCAGCACACTCTTAAGTCTGGGCGATAATAGTCAAACCATCAAGTTCCTCAACAGCGGCACAAACACTGCTTGTTCAGCAGGATGCTGGTGCCATTATCTTCCCATGTGTGTTGTCGATTTCAGACCTTGGACACTCCCTGCTGGCTAACGTTAGGATTAACGGAGTGCAAGGATTTTTTTTGTTGTTTTTCAAATTTTCTTTGCTTTAAAACCTTACCACCTGACGAGCTGAATTTTATTTCAGCTGTAGGTGGTTTGGTCGTGAATACCTGAGGACTAGCTGGTGAGGAGAACTTGTGCTGAGCCGTCTTTCCCCACGTCTGCGTCGGGGCTCTGGCTGTCTGTGTTTGTGCCTGTGCTTGTGTCGGCGCTCCGGTCAGAGGCCGGAAAGGTAGCTAGTGGTGCAGTGGGCAGAGTTGGAGTCACCTGAGGCCCTGGGATGTCGTTGCCATGGAGACCAGGGTTGGCGGAGGAGCAGGACGAGGGAGAGACGGGGGAGAAGAGGGAGGAGCAGAGGAGTTTTACAGGGCAGAAGGCAGAGCCCCTGGGAATGAAATTCACCTTATTTTTGTCCGGGCACGAGAAGAGGGGGAAGCCTTTGGATTTGCCAGACCTGAAAGACAAAAGAAGTTGAGCTCAGTATTTTTATTTTCCATTTCCATGACGATGATGATTAAATGCAAGATGTTTATCCTACACAGCCATTTCGCCCTCATCCCTGCCACCCACAATGCAAATAAGCTTGTTAGCTTTGTTGCACTATCCTAACAGGATCTCAGAGTCCATGAAACAGTACAGTAAACTCTATTGTTTTTCCGTTTAATGATGCGTACACTCAGACAGAAGTGTAATTGTGCAGCAGCGAATGTGACACTGCATTTTACAACAGATTGTAAAATGAAATAATACTTACACCATCTCCTCAAACACTTTGACCCTCTCACAGCCTTCTGGAGGTTCCCGTTTGAACATGTAGCTGTTGTTAGGTTTGGGAGAAGTGGCAAACTTGGGAAGAGGAGAACTGCACACATTGTCTGGAAATACAGAGAAAGAATATAACATTATTATAATTTATTGTCTTTGTAGACACAGGAAAAGAAAAAAAAAAAAACATATTGGTTATTGATTCTTAAGAGCTGCAATGTGCTTAAAGTAGTGTCTGATACTAAATCAATACTTTTTCAGCCCCTTCCTTTGTGGAATATAAACATCCTCTTCTACAAAACCCTTAATTTCATTCAACAAAATAACTTAAACTTTCCAAATGTTACACACAAGCTGCTGCACAAGAACTTTGCCCAAATAAAATACAATCTAAAACCTGCAAAATCATCATTTTAATCAAAAACAGTCTGATCAATACACGAGAACACTGATGCCAGATTTCAGTACCTAAAAGAAAAGGTTCAATACTCTGGGCTAGAGTTAGTGTGCACTATGTTGTCCATTCAGTGTTTCTGAAGTTAAAGAATAATCATTTTAAGATGCATGAACGCAGCAACTGACCAATAAAACACTTAAAACTCAAATAAGTCACAGCTCTGAACTCAATAAAACGTCTCAACTCTTCTATTGTGTTGTACTCCAATTTAGTATTGCACTCCAGTAATACTGTCACACTCATGTTGGACCAAAGCATGCCTACATTACCCAGAATGCAACTCAAACACGTTACAAATACTGACAGTTTGGCCAGAGATTGAGGTTTATTACGCTCGTAGCAGCTAATGAAGCCTCAGAGATGAGTGAGCAAATGTGAAAAGGAAAGTCCTCCTAGTCCTAACCAACGCTGACTCAAGTGACATCATTTGAGGCCATTTATCAGCTTTT
Source organism: Morone saxatilis (assembly GCF_004916995.1). NCBI lineage: Eukaryota > Metazoa > Chordata > Actinopteri > Moronidae > Morone > Morone saxatilis. Next base: position 23,224,246 of record NW_023339807.1, on the reverse strand, counting down.
GCACAGCTCCCTCTGCAGCCACATAAGGCTTTATACAACCTTGTACACATATCCACACTCCCCAAGCCCACTGAACAGACTTTGATGTGTACAGTCGATGGATCTTTAATGAACACTAAAACTGTCTGTCAAACAAAATAAAGGCTGACCTTTGTCGATTTCCTCTGCAGAACAGGGGCTTCCATCAGGGGAGTGGAGGTGGTCGGAGCTGCAGGGGCAGGGCAACGGGCTGGAGTCACCACTTGAAGGGGCCTGTGTGTCCGTGTCGCGTGTCTCCCCGCTGCTGCTGTAGTGATGCGGAGGGAAGGGAGCGCGGCGGCCATCTAACACATCCATGGCCTGTGAGGTCAGAGTGCGGAGGAGGTGGTGAGAAGTCATGCGTTAACGTACATGGATCCTAAAATGGCAGAGTGGCGGAGCTTTGCGTTTAGAGGAAGGTCACATTCAATCACCCGTAACTGTTGAAGCTGAACAGCTACCTGCTCACTCACTGGATGATGTCACTGTGGGTTAAGAGCATCAGCTGAAAAGGTCCTAAATCTACCAATGACTGGAACGGGAAGGCCTCTGGTGTGTTTGTCTGTCTGTTTAAAGGGCAATTGGAGAAGCAAACACCACACCAGATGGTAATACTTGACAGATGAACAGTGTGATGTGCAGAGCGATCTGTTTTGGCACAGCTGATTCAAATGGGAGAGAAGGAGGGAGAGAAGGAGGGAGAGAAGGATTGGTGCACAGCAGGCTGTAAATCTGTAGTGGTGCATGCGTTTGTGTGCATTTAAAGTCTGTGAGTGTGTTACTTTCTAAAGAGCGGAGCTTTACAGACCTGCCAGGGTTTACTACCCCACATCAGCCAGGATTTACACGGCCCCTCACCCTTAAGAGATTTAATTCAGTGAGAGTGAGAATATATGCCGTCTGACAGTATGGTGCACAATGCTGTAAGTGACTTTACAAGACTGTGCTTGTGTGCAAGTAATAAATTTCAAGCACAGCCTAAAAAGCTGCTTTGACCATAGGTACAGTATATTGATGTGTATGTGTAGGATTTCACTTCTCTACCAACAAACATTACTGCTGGAAACAAAATTGTTGACACATTCTGTCCAATGTGCAACACACAACGTCTGCGTTGGATGCATTGGAGGGACAGAGTTAACGTACAGTAACAAAGACGAGCTGATTCAAGAGCTGATGTACCTCAACTCCTGGAAAGGGTGCGGTGCTGTACGTTGTGTATACACTACAGACGGTGTATGGCTGTGGGTGTTTGGCGTGCATTATAAACCGCCTGTGGGTTGCCCTTTAGTCTGTATTTCAAAGAGATGGTCAGTCAGTTTAAGAGTGATGGCGAGCTTCAGACCTGTGTTTTGGTTTAGATGGCGATGTGCTTTTGTCTACATTTGGATCACAGATTGTGGCTTTGGCCCACATCAGCAGAATGGAAACAAATGGGAAAACTTCCCATTGTTAAGACTTGGGAGCCTTTACACAATATTCAGTAAACCAATGCCCGACACCACAAAGAGAAATAAATACTAAATTAGTCACTTTTTATTGGGTTATATTTTTGTAGAAAATGTCCATTTTCTGTATATCATTATTATCTCAAAATGCAGATTAATTGGTTACTAAGTTGCCGTGTACTTTGGGCTGCTTTTTATTTAGTCTTTAAAAATGAATCTGACATTTAACCCAACTGGGACAAAAGACAAGACTTTACTGCAATATGACAAGTGTATACACATCCTTACCTGTATGCCCTGCTCCCAGTCCTCTCTGATAAACACATTTTCTAGTTCATGGTTGATGCCCTCCACACTGCTCGGCACTCTGCATATGAGTGATTTTGGCACAGGGATTGTTGACAAGGCTGATGAAGTTCCCTTGTGCTGGAAAGACTGGACAAAAAAATAAAAGACTTATGCAAACATCTAGATAATAATAATAATAATTAAATACTCAGATACATACAACCCTTCTCATGTCACACCTACAGACATTCAGATGCAATAAATACATAATACCACATATGTGCTGGAATCTGTGCCAATAAGATCTGCTTGTGTTAGTGAACTGTCGCTGATCCAGTTCCATGAGATTTTTAATAGGTGGAGGCATTCACTTTAAATACTGGTTACTGAAGTGGGATTAAATGTCAGAGGGAACAAAAACACTGGCATGATTGTCATCTAGCACAGGATGTATAGGACACAGCATATCACTGTGAATGTTCATTTTCCCACAGTGGTTGATGTGTACTGTTGCTGGGCATCTGTTAATGAATGAACCACAAACAAGGAGAGAACAGACAGAGCATGCCCAGACACATTCCCTCTTTCCTCTCCTCTTTTCACACAACTGGTCAGAATGGGGACACATTAACTAGACCTCCTCAGCCAAATACAGTGCAGCATAAAACATCATAACCATATGATTATGATCAAATATGGCCCACGCAGAAGCCTAAAAGAACACAGCATGGTAAAAAACACACTGAAACTTTCACTTTGCATAATGCACAAAAACCACTTTGTTTATCGCTGGAAAATTAATATTAAGTTCTCTTATCTTCAGCAGCTGTGATACGGTTTGGTCACCTTCTGTTTCATTTGTATGTTTATTGCTCGGCTGCTAAGCTACCTTATCATACCACTCTGAGGGTAAAATCTTGCATCACCAAAGTCAGAGTTAGCTGATGTTTTCACCTGAAAAGAGCATGGCGGTGATTCAGTTTGGCAAGGCATGAATAACTCACCTGCGGTTGGCATGCGATGCCATGCTGCGCCTGCTGAGACAGCTGCAGTGAGCTCTGCTCCCTGTCTTTGCTCTGCCGGCTGACCTGTTTGCTGCGCTGCAGCTGCAGTCTGAGTTTAGCAATCTGCTGGAAGAAAAGTAACTTCACTTCAGCAAATGACAGCTCAAAATCAAGACATGAAGTCAACATCTGAAGTTTAACTCATCACCTTCTGGTTTCAGTCATTTCACTGATCCCACATTGAGCTGCAACCAACTTGTTTGGTGTAGAATACGTCAAACAACAACCAACAGTTTATTTACTATAATATTAGGACAAGAAGACTAGTAAAGCTAACTTTAAAAAGCAGCATGCTTGTTTGTGTGATTGTGGCCTGTGGCAGTCTGTGTACATGATCACTGAATCTTGCTGTCATGATAACGTAGACCTTCTCAGTGATCTTTTTTTGTTTGATTCATGCTGTTCTGTCTGTTATATTTAGTTTAGTGTGGTGTGGTGGTGTGGGGTTTGGAGGTCACGAGGCCTCGGGGTGGCTACTTGTGTGTTAATGTCATGTGTTCGTATGTGGAGGAATAGTTGCTACCTCGGTATCTGCTAAAGACAATAAAAAAACAAAAAGCTTAAAAAGGTTTTGGCATTTTTGGCAATTGATTAATTAAATCGACTAACCATTGCAGCTACATTTAGTTCTTAGCTGAATATTATTATTTATGTAAACTGTTCCTCCTTTTTGCAGCCGCTACAAGAACAATTACAACCTACACTTTTAAATTAAATGAATATTTGTCCATTATTATTGTTTAATCCTTTCTTCTCTAATGTTACAACAATAATATGGCAGCACTTTTCACACATATGCACCACTGTGTGCACCCACGCAGACTGGCCTGACTTGAATATTGTTGCAGGCTAGTATAGAGCATGCACATAATCACACGTGTATGTTTGGTGATGAAACAAGTTAGGTCAATGGGTGTTTCTGCATCTGGCCCAGTGTCAGCCTAAAAACAGGACACCCTTTGTGAGCCTAACAGACGCAGTTGTACTATGCAGACAAAGGTGTGGTCTTCAGTGCTGATCTTGTAATCCTGGCAACACAGTCAACAAAGAGACTTGCTTTTTTTTCCCCGAGATGTCCTCCCACACATGTAATCGCAGAGGTTAGAGAGCTCGAATGCAGTTCACTACATTCGTTGAGTGACCGCAGCAGTCAATAATGACAAGTCCAGGCAGTCCCCGATGTAATCTCAGAGGATGAGGAAGACAAGTTTTCCTCACTGTTATATGCTATTGATTGTAGAGGCCAAGGCGTGATTGTCTGCAGAATGAAACAACAGTTTTCTAGCAGGCCTAGTTGTACTGTATGGCTACACTTACACTTGAATGTGATTTACGAAACCTGATTCCAACAATCAGAGTTTATGAGATCACGTTGCTGTGAGAGTTCATAGCTGGGAAATAGTTTGTGTGCAGCTTTTTTTTGTGGCTGTATTTATTAAAATGTGTTTCTCCTTGTCTCCTTTACAACCGTTGACACTGCACTTTCATTTTCCTCTCGTCACTATTAAATTGTCAAAATGAGGAATCAAACTTCAGATCTGTCACCTGATTGTGATCGGACGAGTTTAACCATAGCCTGCAGGTAACACAAACAACTAATTAAAAGGCAAAGCCGGTTCCTTTTAAAACACACCAGTCACATCTGTGTATTAGTGAAGATGAACTTATTATGAACTTTAAAGTCACCGTTTGGCATTTTGGTCATAAAATATTATTTGTGGAATCTAGTTTGACGTGAGTGAAGTAGATTCCTCAAAGTGCTAAATTATAGTTTTCTCTGGCCAATACAAACAAAAATCCAAGACATCTGTGTGCCACTAATATTTTGTAACTGAACATCGATGGCACCCAGATGTCAGATCTTGTGCTGGAAACAGAATGCTATAAATGTCTTTTGTGTTTCAGGGGCAACTGTAAGGCTTTTAAGTAACTTGAATTACCCTGAATGAGTTCGCTCAGTGGGGCCTAAATGAGGGAACAATATGGCTGTTTCCCCCTTGAGAGGAGTTCCTGCACCGTCTCTCAAAAACAACAGGCCATAATGAGATGCGAGGGTGCAGTTGAGTGGGAAACAGAGGGGAGAAGGAGGTTAAATTTAGACTGTGGTCTGGAGAGCTACAGACCTAATAGCTCCATGTGGTCGGCTGGTTGGCCACCAAGGCCAGCAGATAGACAGGAGTGGAAACCAACCTTAAGGAGCATAATATTTAGGCTGACCTCAGACCCTGACAAATAAAACACATTTTGAGTAAATGGAATGAACCTCAAAAATGACAAAAACATGCTCTTTTGAACAGGCTGTGTGAATGTTTTAAGCGAGCCAGGCCTAGTTTAGAGTCAGACAGATTGCTGACACTGCTCCCTCTGTTGATCCACCGTCTGTGGCGTTTGTTGTCAGACGCAGCTGTGACTTGGCTGATTTCAGGGTTAAGACAGGTGAATTCAATCTACCTCTTTAAGGTGGTCTGCGCTTCCCCAGGAGGCTGACCGCTGGTGAGGATTTCCCTGTTCTGTTCCCTCATCAATCCAAAGACCTGGAGTCTGAAACACAGAAACACATAACACATACATGACACATAACCACATCTTACACAACTAGGTAGGTGTTCCAAATGTACTGTGCAACACTGCAGCCACCAAATACCTTCTGTTGCATAGACACACAAAGACGAGTATGATGTATTTCTGGGACATAAACATCCACTTGGTCTGGGTGCTAAATAGAGTACATTACATCACCCTTAAAGATTAACTAACCTGCAGTTTCTGAGATTTGTTTACAGAGATCAGATAACACAAAGGTCACAGATGTCGTCCTCGTTGACTCATAACTCCTTTATTTAACGTATCATCTGTTTGCTCATTAAAAATAGTTATAAACGATGTATGTACACAGAACCTTTCACTTACAAACACACTTTGACATACATATAATTAAATATACATGAATTTAAAGTAAACAAAAGCTTGTGCAGGAGATTTAGGGAGCTCTCAGCAAAATACACTCAAAACCTCATGAAACGGTGATAAATGATGCCCCACCTCAACGTGAAGTCCCTCAGGATGCGAGTGTTAATTAAATATCTAAGATGTAAAATGTTTGGATTAAACGGTTGAGAAAGATGTGGGTGAACGCAGTAATGACTGCAGCGTGCTCCAAAGTAAAGCAGAAAATCTGGAATCAATGAAAACGAGGAAAACAGTCATGAGATACTATCCCTGAGGAAAGAACTACATTCAACAGGAAAAACAAAAGTCATCGCATGTTTGATTTCTTCCATTAGTAAGACGGGTTGAGATAAATACGTCTGTAGCAAGGCATGAAACTCTTTTTGTCTACGGGCTGAACTGAATACATACCAAAACCCATTTAACAAGCCAAACATAGTTCAAGAAAATAATTACAGGGCCACCAAATGATATGGTTACCTGCCAAGAAGAATCCTCGTCAGCCATAGGTGACATTTACAAGGACTTTACTAGCAGCTGGTGTTAGTTAAGTCTCCACCTTTTCCCTTTCCATAGTTTGAATTAGTCTACAAACGTATGCCTATGTACATACACACTAATGTAATACTGTAGGCTCATACGAGGTCAATGAGTAAACAGAGACATTTAGTGTTGTTAGTACACCAGTAAGAAAACATCTCATATACAAAAGGTTTCCTACCAGACAGCACAGAGGCAGTTCTGTCTCACTCAACAGGTCTTTTAGACCTCTACTGCATAAACGAGGAAACAGTTAAGTTATGTAAATATATGCAAAAACAGAAACAGAGCGAGGATGATTCATAGGATTGTCTGAAACCACATACTTCCCCCTGATTATGCATATCAACAGTGCCTCTGGTCCTCAAACAAATCCTCCAACATCTGACGTTTTATGGTCAGCACAGTAGTACGAAACATCTTAAATGTCAGTGTCTTCACACTGCCTTATGTCTGACCCCACACACACAGAAAAACCTCTATGGCTCTCCAACTAACGCACAATCCTTGCCCTATGATATGGAACATCACACTGTGAATAATGAGGAACACCCGTGAAGCCGTTTGCGCTGGATTTCTGGCGCTGGTTTCCCCCCAGAAAAGGACAGCGAATTAAACGAGCGCTTGTGCTCTCATAAAGGGACCACTGTGCTTGGCCACGCTGGACGGCAGATGTGTAGCTAGCCTTTAGCATTAACATTTTGTTCATGGCCTATGGAATGACTTGTGCCATTCGATGCCTCCGCCAAACATTGAGGAACTTAATGCTGCAGCCTGATCTGTTCATACAGAATGGGGCCTGCTGTAAAAGGGCAGAGAGGGCTTTAAGGAGTTGTGGACTTAGCTGTCGAGGAAAAACTAAGTTCTCACAGATGTTCTATGACGTCAAGTGGGGAACGCTACTAACGTTACTACTTGTAACTGAAAGAAAGGTGAAACGCTTTTATTTGGCAGTGAGTGACGTGTGTATAGGTTTTCACAGGGCTGCACAGTACTGGTTAAAACTTATTTTGCCTGAGAAGAGAAAAAACTGAGGTGTTTGAGGTGACCTCATTGTCACTTTGACACAAGAAAGTGGTTTTATTGGACGTATTTCAAATCATTACCATTCTATAAAGTTATTTACTTATTTCCTCTCCAAGTGCTGATTTATTCTCATTCTCATGAGCCACATTTAATCTGTTGAAATATTGTGTACTTACTGTTAAAAAGTGCTGAAAGCAACTTAGTCAGTATAGAGAAAATAAATATTTTAACAGTTAATATAAGTGTTTAGCCTGCAGCTAGTACCTTAGTTGTTTGCATTGTGTGTTTATGAATTAATTCCCAAAACACTCAATGTTTCAGACAATAGAATTTGACTTAATCCCCTTGTTTTAAATGTTAATTTTAAAAGACAGGCCACCAATGTCTTGTTTTACTTAACTGCAAATATTTCAGTTAGCAATTAAACTCCTAAATGTTACCTCAGGTATCCAAAGAAAGAGAACACAGTTAAAAAGATACTGCAGGCTATCTTTCTTTATTGACTCTGACCCCCAAACAAATTGTCTGTTAACGAGAACAACCACCTTTATTTACCTCACAGGCCCTTTTATAATGCTAGCTCTTGAACTTCCGGCTCGAGTTGTGTGCTTTGTAGCCGTGTGTGCCAGGTGTTGTGCCTGATAATCTACTGCCGAGAAGATAAAACTCTGTTACCATAGCCTGCAGCTTCCCATTATGATTCCCACCCAACGGGTTACATGCAGGCAACATCCTCAAGAATCCAGCTCCGTTCCAAAGCAGGAAATAATGACTGGGCTTCAATAGAATCGCAGTGGAATTTGTGCTGGTTTGTTTAGATTGCGTGCTGAGACATGCGAGCACAGTGCCATTGCTATCATTTGTGGGTTTTAAAGATGAGGAGAACACGCATTCAGAGTTGATGAGTTGACTTTGTGTTGTCTGTTATCTCGTGCATGTCTGAAACTCACTGAGCATTACAGAAAATGTATTAAAGTCTCTTAAGACAGCACTTTTGTTGGGGTTTTTTTTTTTTCTTGCTTCAAACCACATTTGTCCATATTCAGAAAACAGCAAGAATCCACAATAAACATTACGCTCCTATGAAGTCAAACTGGGCACAGTGAGAGCAGATAGCACGTAATACAGCACTAAAGTAGGATTAATTGTGTGCATCTATCCAAAGATCCTGACATAAAAGTAAAAATACATCAAATAAAAGCTGGATGTCTGGCAACGGCAGACCATCATTTAGCAATTGTGTTTGGCGTCAATTGATTCACTGGCAAATGTCTGCTCCAAATGTTTATCAGACATATTCTCAACTCATATTCCCGGCCTATAATTACACAGTTTAAGCAGATTCACACTGCCGTGAAAAACCAGAAGGCTTGTTTGTTTAGTTTGTCTTTCAGATTACAAACACAGACTGCTGATTCGGTATTTCCTCTCACGCAGGTGCAGAATGTACATGTCAGTGGTCAGCTGGCCATCGGCTGCGGTCTTTGTGTTGTGCCCAAGTGCAACTTTTAACAGAAGACGTGAAGCAAACTGTTTGATCAATCTGTCTTTGTCGGTGCTGGTTCTTTGAGGTCGGCTTGGTGTGTCAGGGCCCTAATCTTCATACAGACATTCCCTGTGTTCTGTAACCACAGGGCCCGGGGCACACAGACCTATCCCGGAACAGTGATTAGCATATGTATGGGCCCTCTGCTCCTCAACTCCCACACAAAAGGCAGGCGGGCTGTGCAGCCACGAGGGCCAGGTGGTAAGCAGTGGGATTTCTCCTCGCCTCAGCCGTAGCCTGAGGGACAGGTGCAAACAACTTCACCTCCATGCGAGGCTACATTACAGCTCAAAGGAAAGGCTGTCTTGAACTTGTGCAATGCACAACAAAAGAGGCCAGGGACCTTTTGTCTGCTGCACTCTGCTGTTGTTGTCTTATAAAGAGAACTGGGCCCAGGCATAGCTTGTTAACAGGAAGTGGTCTCTGACTATCCTTGGGGGAGTTTGTGCATTTAATCGTTCAAGGACTCTCCAGTGTGTCACACTCTCCCACATCATTACAACACAGCCAAATGTTTTCCATCTCAAACTTCCACAGCGTTGACAGATATAAATCTCTAAACTGGATTTTCATCTTGGTGAACCTTCAATCACATCCTCGCTGATAATGGCTGGAAAACAGTTAAAAAGCACAGGCAAACATCACAATGTGCCAAAAGACAGCAGGTCTTAGGATCACTGTGTATACGTGCCACACACGTTTTTGCACTGACATTTTTTTTTTTCAAGGTCCTGATAATTATCAAATTGATTTTCCATACTTGTCCAGTCATTCCAGGGCTGCACAGGAACCTGTAATTAGGTGTTTACTTTGCATACAGCCACTTGTGAGAAATCTTGCAAGACCCTCTCCCCACTTCCTCAGGACGACACACAAAGAAATGCGAGAGGCGAACGAGGGGTTAAAGGGATGAAGCCCATGTAAATGAGGCTCGGCGGTCTTCATTCAGACACATGAAAGGCTTCTGTTAGCAAAGACGGAGCGGCCCTCGTCGTGATCATACATAGTCAATATTCTTTAATGCCCCGACCCAAACCCCCCCAAAAATTAAGCTCTTGGAGAAAAACTGCATTTAGCCATCAGTCACATGGCAAGATTACTGGGTGATCATGTGTGGGCTGCTGTCCAGGAATACTGCGGCCAGGCTCAATGTGAAATCCATACATAGGTCTTATGAAATGTCACAATGTATTAAAATGTAGTGCTGTGCAAGAATTTGGGGAATATTTACAGCACAGACTATTAAGCCTGTATTGGCAGCAGACTCCACCAGCAGCCACCAGATTACTATAACACAATCTTTGGCCACAGCTTGTAGATTTGTCTCCTTCACCAACCACTATGACAGAAACCAACAATTATTTGAAAGTCAGAACGTACCATAAATTGCTTGGAGAAAAGTAAGGTAAAAAAAAAAGTGGATGTTGAACTTGCGGATTGACCAGACCCTCCGGTCAAAGTCAAGCCATATGGCTTTAAAATAATACTTTTGGTTTTTGTCAAACTTTCACTTCAACTCAAAGCAAACCATACCGGGCAGAACACAACCGTCATTATAAAACAACAACTTCAGTCTGGTGTTTCTTGTGCAATCAGCTTTTTCTCACACACACCCCTTCTGAATATGACTGATTAAGCAATTTGACTCTACTTTTTTCAGATTTCAGATCATGACTGATCTTGTGTAAAGATTAATTTGCATGTGGTCGTTGTGTGAATTAATTAGTTTGAGGTTTTTTGGGTGGATGTGGATGCTGCAGTCATGTGAAACGCACCTCATGTTAACTCCACTAACACTAAAGGAAGGTAGAAGCTAAAGATTGCAGTGTTGAGAAAGCTGGCAATAATAAATAATCTGCAGCTTAAGCCAATTTACTTTTGGAGTCTGGGTTTATTCTGGATGTATTCAGCAACTAAAGCGTTTTAAATTTGGCTACCACTTCTTCTCCATGGCAACGGCAGCCAAGGCTCATGGGTACTGCAGTATTAAGTCCCGTCCACCAAGACGAAACGACAGACAAAACATGATTCCTCAGAAACAAAGTGGAAATAATTGATAAAAAATAGATTTTGAAGGGGGAATGATGAATAGTATAATACGGCCCTATTCAGGCTTTATCTCACACAGTGTGTTTCTTCTGAATGGTATGTACCTGTGTGGCTTTGTCTTTCATACAGGAAGGATAGGGTCCATGGGAGTCCCGGGGCCACTGGCCGGTGAGGTACGGCCCCGTGATGGCGTCCAGGGAAGATGTCCGCCGGATAGCACTGGAACTCCGAACCTGTAACTTGGACCTTTCTGCTGTGGAAAACAAAGACATAAAATGAGACACAGACTCACACACACAGACACACACACACAGACGAAGGACTCAACACCTAGTGAGAAATATTCCCCGACACCCTGAGGCACCTTTGAGACTCAATGTGGCAACTTTCCCGACTGTGCCAGTAAGTGCAACATAAAGCACTAAAATGTCACTGAATGTGCAGCCAGGGACTGGGGGCTATATTTTGAGTGTCGCACAACTCAAATGATTTACATGTTTCACCTGAAATGAAATGCAATTGCATAATCAAAGTTTTACTGTCAAAACAAGTTAGTTTTACTGGCCTGGTTTATACGTATTACTGTGTGTTGTAGTGGGAGCAAAAAGGGGATTGTAAAGAATAGAAATCCTGTATATTTCAGTCACAGAATAACTCATTAATAATAATTAATCACTTCCCCCTGCACGTCTGTTAACTACTACAATTAAAAGTGTTTTATTAAGACGACACCTTGCCTCTCTTCTTGTTTTCAAAGTGTGGACAAGTTTCCACATTCAGAAGTATTGGTGCCGGGCAAACAGCAGCAGCCTTGAGAGCCGAGGCCTGGAGCGAACGTGAACGGTTGAGCAGGAGTATCTGATGTTATGAGAGCAATCTGCTGTGAGCCGGGGCAGTTAAACACACACCACCCACATAAGATCTCATAAACAACCACAACACAATGCATATCAATACTGCCTGCATCCACTCAACATTCCTGCAGTGACACGCAGTAAAAAGAAATGTAAAAAGACACTTAACGCACAAAGACATTCGCTGGAGAATAGCATGAGACTGCAGTGGATTAAACGCATTAGACTCAATTACACTTTGTGTGATTACTGAAAGTAAATGAAAGCTACTTCATTTCCCTATCACAGACAGAATAAAAGGCAGGTTTCCTGCTCATTCACCAGGTTCCTTGTCTGAGTAAGCTAAAGGCGCAGGCATTTCCAACGTGAACACAAACTAACACACGCAGAATAAACTCTACATGAGGCACCCCTCTCCTAGCAGAACTACACAGCCATTCATTGTTGTTCTTTGTCCATAGAATACACAGGCCTACCCACCCAAAGGTATTGCCTAAGTAAGCTTACTGGGCTACAGTAAAATTCCCTGAAGCATTGTAGACAAAGGAAGCAGGCTAAATTTCCATCAATATTGATACAGGCCAAGCCAGCGCTCTCAGAACTGGGATTGTGGTTATTTTCCATCGTCTCCCCACTTGCCAGACTAGAATAATCTCCTGATGAGAAAAAAGAAACAGTGTGAAAGAAGCCAAGACATCAAAGCAGTCCATCTGCTGATTTCAGGGATGACTGAGTGGTGGATGTGACATTAAAGGAATATTTTCAGGTTGAATTTTAAGAACTTTTCTTCAGCAAGCTGCAAAAAAAAAGAAAAGTCTCTGCATTTCCAGGGTTAAATGGGTGGTTTATTAACTGTAGAGCAGAGGCGAATGTGAACACAAACATGTGGTCCAAATCAGTAAAGCATAGCAGAAGGGTTTCCTGTAGGTTTTCACAAGGCTACATGACACTGGCTACAAAGGAAATGATAATAATTCAGCTTCATCTGGTGATACTTTTTAGTATTCCTGAACGGCTCACGTAAATGAAACCTTGTAGGGTTCATGCATCACTTTGACCGACTACAGATGGACATATTCCAGCTTTATTGTCACTGCTCAGACTATCCACACAGTGAATAATTAAACATGGAATCGCCTACTCTCTGTGTTGGTCATTGTTAAGAGGCGCAAGGAGAAAATATAAACAATGGATAAACTGATCCTACTTAATCACCCTGCAATGATTAACTACTATAACTTAAATGAGTGTAGTATATAAACTACTGATACAATGGGTATGATTATATATTATCCACATACTCATTAATCTGTATACTTTTATTATACAACCACTAAGGCCACCCTGAAGGTCATATTCCAGTAACGTTCCACATGAGTTGCTCAAACTAAAAGGGCGGTAATTGCAAGCAGCGCCGACTGCGTATCACACAACATCAAACGATGGACAGCGTTGATCTCGGCCGTGACAGTGCCAACAGTGGCCAGCGCTCAGGTTAACACAGGCAGTTATAAAACACCGCGGCTCCACCAGAGTCCACCGATTTGGACAACACGCTCATTTTCACATTCGGTCCTACTCTGCAGTTTGAACGGGTGACAATGAAGCAGGGCGGTTTCAGCACAGCTGGCACTTTGACAGAGAGCGGGACGGTCATTGTTGGGACAGCGTGGTAAGAGAATGATGTCATGCTGGTGAACCTAAAAAGGTCACGATGTTGGGATATGATACCCTTAACCTTCAACATCAGGCTGTGAGCTGAACTTACCGTCTGTGATGGTTCTGTAAAAAGGCTCTTCCTCGCCAAGTGGCAAGAGTTATGGTGAGCGAGTGGGGTTGGAGTACCACAATGAATGTGCAAAGCTGCTGCTTCAGTCACTTCGAGCTGGCTGCAGTGATGAGCGGTGACCGAATCGTGCTCACGCTGCTGCACTTGTTGAAATAAATGTCAGCTTGGAAGGAAAACTGCTTTTAATTGGGACGAACTTCTCTTTGGTTTTCTACACTGAACATCTGTAAATATTAAAACCAAACACTTGTTATTCTGAGGAATGGTACGACATTATTTACATTGTAAAATGGAGAGAATCACCTTTTCTGTGAGACTAGAGAAAACTAGATTTGAGGAAATTTGGGAAAAGTGGAAAATGTATATTGCTCCTAAACGCCTTTCTTTTGTTGCTGCTTGTAATTTCTTATTTTATTCTCTTCTTAGTATGTTATTTTTTTCTTTTTGCCGTTTTGAAAACACCCCTGTTCATATTTATATATTTAAAAGATGAATCACTGTATATCTCTCTACCAAACTACGCGGAATATGTTCAGTGCCGATACGTGATTCTAAATAAAAGACAGAAAATAAAAACAAAAAAAGAAACGTGTGTCTCCACACGGATACGACCAGGTAGGACAGTGAGGTCACCTCGATGAAGGAGGGGTCAAGTCTCCATCATCACCAGCTGACGTGGGTTAGAGGTCGTCTCTCTCAGAGGGCCGAGGTATGCGCGGCATGCGGTGGGAAATCAACACCGAGTGAAATCAGTCGTGGCCTGGCGAGTCTGCCTGCTCGCTCGTGGTGGTGGAGGAGACTTTCGCTTCCTGCCTCGCATGGTACACCAGTCGGAGGTCGGAGGTCACCTCGTTCAAAAAGGACGGAGGAATGCGAAGCGCGTCACAAACTTCAAACTCCACAGTAACTGGAGTGCTGCACTGGGGGGGGACGCGAGGCACGGTAGCGCTGATCCAGCTGTGCAGCGTGTTGAGATACGCGACTTAATCTGATGAAGCGCAGAAGACTGTAGGCTGTTTTTCCTTCTTCCCAGCAGCCGTTGGGACATTAAACAGTAGGGTAAACACAGGTGGTACCAATGCTACTAATTAAAAGTCCTCTTCCACTCAGGTCAAACACAGTCAGGCTGCGACTGTGCATGCTGGCCTCACTGGAAACGGCTCTGCTACACCAAATTGGACTTTAATTAGTGTCATTGGTAACACCTGTGTTTACCCTACTGTTTCATGTCTAAATGGCTGCTGGGAAAAAGGTCTTCTGTGGTGTGAATAACCAGGTGCTTATCATGGGGGCTGAGGTAGAGGCAGAAATACCCAGTGAGGTCAACTCAACTAGAATAAGTCTCTTTTTGTCTCCAGATACTAGAAAAGCAAGCTGTATTCAGAACATGTCCAGAGAGAGAGAGTGTGTGTGTGCTTGTGTTTTGTACATAAAACTCGGGGCTTACAGGGAGAAAACTAGTCCTACAGTATGAAAAGATACTGCTACCAGCCTCCAGTGTCGATATTTGGCGAGAGAGGCTGTCACATAAATGAGATTTAGTGAAAAAAAGGCTACCTGGACTCTCCTTCCTCCTTCGGTTCGTCTCCGATCACTTCCAGAAAGGAGCAGCTGAGCGTGACATGAAACGACACAGCGCTCTGCCTCTGTTGGCCATGTGTAAGGCGACAGCATGTGTTCTGAATATGCACTTAAAAAAAGCTGCTGCGTGTATGTATGCATGTGTGGAGCGAGGTCAAAACAGGCACCTGACCATTCGCTCAGCTCTGCTTCTGACGTGGCCCCTTTTACTACTGAAACTTTCTGCCAATTCCCTCCTCTTCCCCTCTCTTCTCGCTGTCAAAGGTCCATAGGAAATAAGAGCCAATCGTGCGCTCTATTCTCTTTATGAGAGCCTAATGGTGTAAAAGGATAATGGGCTAAATAGTTAATGCATCAACCTGGTTTCCAGACTCATCCAGATATTATATTTTTTAATACAACAGTTAAAAAAGTATAATTTGTGGCACAAAAAAAAAAAAGTTAGGCATCAGTGGAGAAACAACACGTGGTGACACAGGTTTTTAAAACAAAAAACAAGTTTACCTCTGGAAACTGGAGAGTCTGGGGGACAGGAGGAATCCTTATTTTCAGGGGACAGTCTTTGCTTTGCGTTTGCATTTCCTGAACTGAGAGTCGGGCTGGAGGGGGGGCTGGAGCCTCTGCTGCTGGTGGCCGCTCCGTAGAGGGTCTGTGCCCGGGTCGGGCTGCTCGGACCCGGGCGCAGGAGCTGGTAGGGCACGGTGGCCCGGAGGGGGTGCAGACGGCAGCTGTTGTTGAACGAACCGGGGGAGCCCGCGTTGCTGCGTCTCACCCGCGGCTGCTGCAGCGAGTTGCTCGGCGCTGACATCCTCCCGAAAAACACACACTGGATGTTAATTCCTACGACGTACTGCCACAAATATAAGAAAGCTGCTGCTTCTCTAGAGGAGGAGGAAGAGGAGGAGGAGGAGGAGGAGGGCAAGATAAACATTAGCTTGTTAGAAAAAAAAAAAAAAAAAACGATAGCTTCCTTTTTTTTTTTTTTTTT
>NW_023339807.1:23194673-23208006 GCF_004916995.1 Morone saxatilis | reverse complement strand
ATATTATATTCAAAACTGTGCAATGAACTTGAATAGTTTGTGTAAAACGAGTGATTTGGATGATTATTTCCTGTTTTCATACATTTATTTGTCTGTATTATGTCTTTTTTATCACTTGTAACAATCATAAATACTTCTTCTAATGCTCCTTTTCCGACAA
Source organism: Morone saxatilis (assembly GCF_004916995.1). Taxonomy (NCBI): domain Eukaryota; kingdom Metazoa; phylum Chordata; class Actinopteri; family Moronidae; genus Morone; species Morone saxatilis. The sequence continues at coordinate 23,207,846 of NW_023339807.1, read as the reverse complement.
ATTCAGCGTTTCCTTGTGCCTAATGCATCCTATGTACATTTTTTAAGTTTTCCTACACCCCTTAAAATCAAGAAGGCCTTGCAACCAACCCATGAAGCTTTGGCGACCCCTAGTGAGAGTCACGACCTCAGGTTACCACCGGTATAGAGATCTGGGCGTCCAAAAAACAGAATTTGTATGCACATTTCCCACAATCCTATGATATTTATAGATAGATTCACACATTTGGAACATATTTTTAAGGACTGTATTGACCCTTGAATTCACTTTTATAGTCATAGTCTGTGAGTTCCTCAAGATCATGGCTGCCTTTTTCTCAGTTAAAATGTTTCAGTAGTAGCAAATATGATGGCTTCCAGTTTGGGAAAATTACAGCTTTTTTAGAAATAAAGCCACTAAGAGAGTCTGAAAAGTCACCAAGCTGGTAACATTGAACAATTGTACTAGCACAACCAAGTTGGGGGAGTCACACCTAATGTTTTCATGCACAAATAGGAACTACCAAGAGACAGCGCTCAAGACATATTTAACATAGTATTGTACATTGATGGGCACTTTAATGTTTGGTTACGCCCTAGCTGTTTGATCTTTATCACGCAATCTTCCTCTGCAGATGGGGTTTGCCCCAGTCGTCTTGAAAATGTATACATTTCTTTGTTGAGTGCTACTTGTGGACCTTGTAAAGTCACTTAATACATTATCCATATAATATTTATTCCCTTATTTTTATAGCTTACAGCTTAAATTTGACCTGCACATAGAAACTGCAGTTTGTTATTGTTTATGTATATTTTTATATTCTTACTGATCTGTACATAGTAATAGTAGTTGCTGTATGTCTACATATCTTCCTGTAGACTTGTGCTGTATTTGTATGCTTGAACACACTTAGTTGATTCTGGTAGTGATGAGATTGCTCATTAACTGCTTTGTTCCAAGGTCAAGAGTGAATTTCAGTCTCAACTCTTGAAGCCAACATGGACGATAAGTCCATAAAATGTAAATTTGACTATCAACGGTTTCATGACAACTGGGCAAACTCCATCTGCCGAGGAAGATCGTGATGTGATCGAAAGCTCCAGAATGGCTACTAATGGATTTTGTTGTTTCCAAAGGTAAAGAATGAACTTTCAATCTAATAAGGAACTAATAAGGAGGTTTTGTTTGCCTGGTTCTGAAGTCCAAAATCTATTGTTTCCCTGGCATCCATATTTCTGCCTGCAATGATGGTCTGTAATTCTGTGGGAGTTCCCATGGGAGAATAATGAGTGACTCAATGCTTTTAAGCAAAGATAAAGAGCACACATGACAGAAAACCCCCACGCCATCTGTGTGTGTATGAAACATACTACCAAAATAAACCATGTAAACTTATAAAGAAAAACAGCCCATTCAACAGCGCTCCAATTTGTCAGTCGGAATTTATTTAAAAGGCAAACACAAGAAACGATGAAAGGATGAAATTCCAGCCACCCTGTTTTTTCGGGATGCTACACGGCTCGCCAATTTGTCAGCTCCACTCCAAAATAGTTCACAAAAGGGCATGCAGGCCTATAAAACCTCCCACACCGGGGAGAGATCCTGGTGAAAGCAGCATACAGTAGCTCCTGTGCCCCCACCTCCTCCTCCTCCCCTCCACCTCCTCCTCCTCCCTACTCCATGACTAAGTGATTTAGCCAGCTCTGGTGCAGGCCGCCTCTCACTTACAATGCCTCCCTAGGTTAGTGACAGAGCGAGGAGGGTGGCAGAGAAAGAGAGAAAAACCCATTTCCAATGCGGCTTACACACGGCCGTCCCCCCACAGACGGCGCCCATCCTCGGATTGATGTGTGGTATGCATAGTTTTTTGGGTGCAATTTGGGCACCAGAGAGAGGGAGAAAGAAAGAGAGGGCAAGTCTGTGTATGTCGGAGGGTGTAGGAGGGAGAGAGAGTGTGGGGGGGTGGTACGGGGCTCAGGCTGTCTGTTCTCTCGCCCTCTCTTTGAGTCAATAGTGTTCCGGCAGCTGAGGTTCTTTATGAGGGGAACAATCTGGAGGGTCTTGTCGGAGTGCCGAGCAGCTGCTGTTTTCTGGCGAGCTTCTTTCATGGACCACAGGCCTGGAGTGGGCTGGTGAATACAGACGCACCCTCCCACCCTCCTCCTCTTCCTCACCACCACCCCTACCTTCTCCAATTCCTCAATCCTCGCCCCCCCCCAAAAAAACCACCCCTCACACTGGAAGCCTCACCGCACAATGCCACATGAAGAGTGACACAGAGGAACATGAAGAGAGCAAGAGAGTGTTGTTATTGTCCGCTCCATCACCCGGGGGAGGCGGAGGGAGGTACCGCCCCCCCCCCAGAACAATTCTTTCATGAGGTATGTGAAGATGCTTTCGTTAGACAAACAAAGACGTTAAATAGCGTATTAAAATACAAGCCACAAAATATAGCTCAGACATATTGGCACCGGTGATCACATCCCTACAACCTGATGTGTAAGACATTTTATTTTTATTTTTTATATTTTAATAGATCACAATAAAACCACAAGCCTGATTCAGGTTAGATTGGAAGAGGCTGATTACAACAGAGCCTCTTGTATTTCTCCTGAGTGAGATTATTCATTAGCAGAGTAGTGAGTTTGCATTTGCTCCCTTTCTGTCGTTGATTCAGTTAGTGAGATCAGTAACACACACTGCCTCCCTTCTTCATATAGGACTCCTGTTACAACATTACATTCACTAGACTATAACTTAACAGTATGTCATTCTATTCAAGCAGCCAGTGCAGAGAGAGGACACTGCTGGCACCCTTTGTCCCTTGCCCAGTTGTCGGTGTGGCGGGTGCAGCAGTGAACCTGCACTGGTTGGCTTCGGGCTGGTGTTTGGCTTCAGTTTCCGACAGGTGTCTCCTGTTTAGCTGCTGTCTGAAGGCACCAGGTTCCCTGTGGTGTCCAGCTGCATGCATTTACACGTGCAGGCCGACACTGGGCACTCTGTGTGGTCTCTGTAACAGACACATGTAGGTAGATTAAAAGAACAAGAACACGTGGTTGAGAAGAAATGTGTAAACAATAGATAATACAGAAGTTTGCACATCCTGACCACAAGAACACAGAAGGCCCTAACAGGTCCGTGTACCTGCCATTGATTGAATTTTCAGTAATTTTGATAAAATCTCAGAAAATTGTTTAATTGCCTCTTATTGCCTTTGTCTGTAATAAATAACTATAGGCTTTCTTTTACAGTGCCTACCACTGAAATATTAGGCTCTCCAATGTGCCGAATATGCCAAACTTTCAGCATTTGTCTGATTCTTGTTATAAACTCTTGATATATTTGAAAATTGTCCCATTTTGCATTTTCTACTGATTACTTTTTGCTTCGTTTGTCGTTGCTATTGTTGGGTAGCGCTGTGAGCAGCCATTAGTTTACTTAAAGTCTGGACTAATTGTTTCAGGTGTGACGCACAGCGAGCTCTGTGGTTTTTAAATGTGTCGGCTATAGTATTATTATTACAATATAGAATTGTAAATCCAATTAATGGAGCGTACACGGACCATAGCAGCATGTGCAGCATTCAGAGCGAGTCCCACCTGAACCAGCTGAGCATGTGTCCGGCGTGGCCGCCGTGTCGACAGTTGTGACACCAGGTGAACCAGTTGTTGAACTGTGCGAGTTTGTTCTCCCTCGTCAAGTCCACCTTCTCATCTGACTTCCCCGTTCCTGCCAGAGAATTCATGAATCAATATTAACAAACAATAAAATTTGACTGTCTATCAACATTGCTTTAAGTGACATCACAGCAATAAGGAAACTGGATTGGCTGAGCTCGCAGGTGCAACTGCCCCTAAATGCTGATCAAAGTCCACACATTGTCCCCTGTCAATGTTCAGTTAAGTATTATAAACACTCCAGCTGCTCCAAGATGCCTGCCTGCCACTGGAAATATCAGCTGAGCATCTGTGTACATACTCTACACAGGCCCGTTTACCTGGGCAATTAGAGACAGGTGTCCCCATGTTCATGAGGCAAAGGGCACAACGTGGCAGCGGTTTCCTGCAGCCGGGGCAACTGGTGACTTTAGACTTGGTGGGTGAGCCGCTGACACCGTATTGGCTGAATCCGCGGCCCTGGTGAGGCATCGCCGAGCAGCTGTAGGAGATAGACTTCCCGCAGAAGTTGCAGCTCACAAACACCTGTCACACATGAACAAACACAAAGGTCGGTTGATAAGAGCCGGTGAACATGAAGGTAAAACCCAACGAGCACCCGCTCACCAGCTGTCGGATTTTTCACTTTGAGGGGAGAAGGAGATAAGCGTTAGATAATACAGCAATAATCCCAAATGCTTAACTGTGAATAGTGGAATGTTAGGGATGTAGTTAGGTAGTCTCGAGTTTTGCTTGCAGCACCAGCGTACTCATAATCACACATAAAAACATTTTTAGTACTAGGCCTTATACAAGGGTCTATTATAGTAAGAGTCTGTGTACTGTCTGGAACAGATTTCTCCAGTGTAAAAGGAGAAAACAACAAAGATCACTAACTAGAACACAGGTTTTATGACGAGAATTGGAGAGCAGAGCTGTGAGTGTTACAAGCTTGGCTGATACTCTTCAGATTGCTTGGCACAAACTACGGCCGTCGTAATAAACAATACAAGCGTCCTAGTTCGCTGTGACGGTAGTAATGTCTAAGACAGTAAACAAACAAGACACACTGCTTTCCACGTATCTTATCACAAAATTTTATCAAACTAAACTTATAATGACTGACATGAAAGATATAAAACAAATATTTATGACTGCAACTTGTGATTATTTTCATTAATAATTCATGTTTTAAGAATAGTTATTTACTCAATAACTTTTTTAGGAAATGTTAAATAATGCGCCCAACAGTCCAAAACATTCAGATTACTATGAAATAAAACAAAAGCCAGCATTTATTCTGTTGATAAATGACTCAAACTATTAACTGATAATCAAAATTGTTGTCATTTTTTGTCAGTTGATTTCATTTCTGTTGTCAGTTACCTGGGCCAGTGGTTTGGAGCTGGGGTCCAGTTTGCCTCTGTGGATGTCAAACTCGGCCCGTTTGTGCCAGAACCTCCAGGCGTCCAGCAGGTTGCGGTAGTTTTCGATCCAGCATTGAACTCGGGGGTCTTTCAACACATCACCTGGGGAACCCTGTCGGAAGAATTTGTTATACGTCAGTTTACGCATAGCACGGGAAAAGAAACAGGCAAAGCGTACTTGAACAAAATAGCATCTGGAAGTCTCACCCTTCCTGCACTCGTCCCCCTGGTGCAATGTGTACATGTTTGTGTAAATGTATGTGAGTTATAGGAAATTACTGCATAGGTGGTGGATGCCTTGTACTCTGCTGTCCTCTACTCAGTTAGAACAGGAAAGACATCAAGCAAACCAAGAGTTAAACAAGTTGTTCTACAGCATGTTAGAAAGTTACAGACCTGTTCCACAACTACATTTGCTTTAGTATTTCTGTACAGAAACAAGTGCATGACAGCAAACAACTCCAGTGAGGCTTGCTTCATGTTGTTCTAGGAGGCGGCAACTGTGTTAAAAATAACAAGTTGTGACCTTATAGAAACGAACAGGCAAGTTTTAGCATGTGCCTTGATCTCTTCGAAGCGTGCAATCAGGCTGACAGTTCTTTACAGTTTTATCTTTAGTTCATTTATTGTTTAAACCTTCTATTCTGGGGTCACTTACAATAGCTTGCGGGCATGTACGTGCACAGATTCTTGTGTTTGAGTTTCATTTTAATTGGATAAATTGAATTAAATTTAAAAATGTAGGATTGTATCTGAAGTCAGATGTCATTTTTCCTATTAATTCGTTAGTGCTAACAGAGTTTCATCAACTTATGCTACTGTAAAACTTTGCCAATAAAACGACTCAAATATGCCAAAGTGTGCTCTGTGTTGAGACTGTGAGACCTGCTTCATTCATGGTTGAATTAAACTATTGTTGTTGTTATTGGTGCTTTATAAAAAGTAATTTCTGTTCGACTATCACCTGTTTGTGACGCTGCAAATCTGTTATAGACAAGCTGTGGTATCAAACCTGTGTTTACACATAACCTTTATTTCATCAGGTAGTTTCAAGATTTAAGTCAAGAACCAACATATCTCGACAAATCAACAGGACAGAAATATAGAACCGGACAAACAAAGGCATAACATTCAAAGAACAGACATACATATGTAACCAAAGCACATACAGCATCAGTGATAATCACAGATGTCACTAAATAGGTTAAAAGTTTAAAATTGTCCAGGGGAATGAGACATTCGAGTTTTAAAAATCCTCTGTAATTCATTCCATTGATTGAGGTTCAAACTAGTGGAAGGCAGCCTTCCCGAGTTCAGTATTTACCTGAGGGGTAAACAGAGTTAAACATGTCTGACATCTGGTGAGCAGTGGTTTTAAATTTGAGAAGTGACATACTGAGGCAGGAGACCTTTAAGAGTAAATATTATAACATTATATTCTCTTCATGTTGCTATGTGGTTACTATATTGTAGTTGTAGTGTATTATATTATTTATCTGCGTTATTTATCAGGTAGACTTCACCATGTGCTGTATGACTGAAAGTAGCCTCAGTTGACATGCTTCTCTTAAAGTTGTGTAACTAAATATTTTTGTTGGGGGGGTTGGATTTGGCCCATGAGTCGTTACTCCTTTTTTCAATAATACTTGGTGTGAATGTGTCGCAAGTACCAATTGCATCATTTGTGTGTGTTTGTGCACCTTCAGCATGCAGAAGCTGGCAGTCTGAACATCTCCAGTGCGGTCCACGTGGCTCTCCATGAGGTCCACGCCATCTTTAGTCAACCCCGTCAGCAGGATTCCCTCCAGGTTGCCCGCCTCCTTCATCTCGTGGGTTAGCTTGTCAATGTATCGAGGCAGCTGCATCAAAACACCCCCAGAGATATTCAGTTTATCAAATCAGAGGAGAATGCAACATAATCGTGCACTGAAGAAACTCAATAGGCAATGCTGTTACAGGGTATGACCTATACTGCTGTTGAAATATTGGCTTTGTATTGTGTTACCTGGGCATCGCTGAGAAACATACAGGCAAAGGCTACTCGGTCCCGGACAGCAACACTGCTCTCATACTGAAACACAGACGAAGATTTTCATCCTCTGGTCATTTCATAAATAAACGATTTGTGAAGGAAGGCTTGAGTTTTAAAATAATAGTTTCTCACTTAAGTTTTTCTGCTCTGTGACACAGTTCTGCAGGAACACCTAATCAATTCTAAAAGCCAAGATGGCAAGAAACAAAGTCAGAGTGACTGACTAAATGCTCTTATCGTGGAGTCATCACTTCTGGCCAGGAAAAGGTCTAAAGAGATGAATAAATGTGACGGCAGCTGGAGGCCAGAGGCCAGGATCTGATGCAACCGAGGGAGGAAAAAAGCAGAAACATACACTCTGCTCTGGGCACACATTCATTTGTCTGTGAAGTGCGTTACGACGTACAGCACTGATTACAGAAATGTAAAACACATCTCTTCCTGTGCACCTGAACACCACTGGAGCATTTACTACCACCACATCACCGTGTTAAGAATATGTAAAAGTTTCCATGAAGCTCTTCGGTGCCAATTTAAACGTCATACTTTTTTATTTTCACTAATTTAAACTCCTTGTGTTTGCAACGGGGCCATGAGATTCCATGATAATAAGAGATCCATTACCAGCACGCCATCGTAGGCTCCAGGCTCACTGGTGAGAAAGGCAAACATGACGCAAAGGTAGGGGTTCTTCAGCTGCAGCCTCAGAGAGCTGCACATCTCCCTCCACAGGGAGGACTTCTCGTCGGTGTAGCCTGACAGAGCCATGGCAACCACATTCAGGTTCAGGTCACCTGTGAAGAAGAAGAAATCAGACAAGCAAGTTTATTTAAAATCTTCAAATTCTTTACTGTCAGTGCAGAACTGTCGTCGAAAACCCGTTTTTTGATGGAGCTGCTGAGGCAATTGTTTAGGGTGAGTTAGCTCTGTGGCTCAATGAACAGTTCAACCAAGACACAGGATGTACTTTAAAAAGCCCTTTGCTTTATGATTAGCTCTGGTCATCCTGCAGCCTTCATTCAGCTGTAGCTTCATATATGGGTTTAAAATCCAAAATGATGTAAAACTCATTAAATAATAATAGGTTAAAAGACTTAACATCAATAATTAACAGGAGTAGTTTGGAATATCTGGATCTACACTTATTTTCTTGCCAAGAGCTAAATAAGAAGCTCCTGCACCTCTACAGCTCACTAATTAACATGTTAAAACAGAAATGTTGCTTTTTTTACAGATCACACACATATATAAAGATGGACGACACGTCTCCGCTATCCCGGATACAGCCACTGCTGATACAGCCACAGGTTTGAGTGGGCAGGGGTTATGACCTATACTGCAGCCAGCCAACAGGGGCAGTTTGGGGAGAAGTCATGTTGTCAATCTTTATAGTTAATGATGAAGATTAAACAAACAAGATTTATAACATGTAATCTAGTGAGCTGTGGAGGCGCTGGAAGATGGGTTTCTTTATCTTTTGGCAGACTCAGGCTTAGCTTTATGAGAAGTTAAATGTCAAACTACTTCTTTAATATTAAACTAATAGTATAATACTTATATGTAATAGTTGGCCAGCAGATTATCACCTCATGGTATACGACAGAACATGTAAACTGAACCACCAGCACAAAAATGTTTATATGTTTGTATGAGCATTGTAAGTCAGAGCTTCTGCTTCCGAAAAAAACAAAAAAACAAACTAACTGTGGTGGCTCTGTTGACACTCCTTATCTAATGGATCACCCCGTCAGTCATGCTCAGGAAACACTCATTAGAGCATACAGCAGAAAAACGTTTGACCTACATTGGTGGAATTTTTTCTTAGTCAAGACGTGTGTAAACAACAGCTTTCTCTCTCCATTTTCATTAAACCTCAGTGTGAAGAGCACTGCAGCTGATACTCGGTGAGCGCTGTGTGAAAAACAAAGTTCTCATGCTGTTACATTGCTGAAATTCCTCAAGATCTTAACTTAACTTAAATGTTTATCAGGATGGTACAATAACATTTTCCACATTTCTGAGCAATCTGAGAATGAGGATACTGGTGTTTCATGCTTTTATACACACTCTACAGTCCTTGGTTGGCATTGAGAAATATTGCTTATTTAATTCCCTGCTGAAGCAGCAGGCATGGTAATGCACGATAATGCAGTCAGATCGTTATCAAGTGTAAATCATTGATCTCAGTTAAAGAGAAAAAAAGTGGTTTAAAATGTTTTGACTCTTTAATTGGTTGAAATATTCACAGCTGCTGCTTCATTTTGAACAATTACATAATTTAATTTAGCAAAATAAAAAGTAAATCACAAGATCTTAACAAGGCATTACTCTGCAACTATTGATTATTCCTTATAGTTGATGGTTTCAGGTTGTCGAATGTGAGAATTTGTTGCTTTTCTTGTTTGTTTTTTTGCAATAAAGTGAATATAAACTATAAAATAAACTGAGAAAATACTTAAAAGACTACATTGCTTTACATGTTGGGTCTGAATCACTCCTCCTTCCAGTCAACACTTGGCTTCCTCCCTCCTCTCCTTCCTCCCTCCACGCTGCTGCAGCACTCACCCTTCTCAGCAGTGGCTCCCTTGTTGAGGATCTGGATGGCCCGGCGGATGTCCAGGTTGAACAGAGCCACGGCGGCCGCCCGCTCCCACTCGCGCTCCTGCTCCAGCGATCGCAGGAAATGCTCCACGTCGATGTCGGGACCCCGGCTGATCCAGCCGCACAGCCGCAGGGCGAGGCAGCGCTCCTCGCTGAGATACCGCGGTACATCTGTCTGCCGGTCCGAACCGCTCCAACACCTGCGGCTCTCTGTTGTGCCTGAGGGAACCAGGGCGACATACCGGAGCATTCAATACGTCAGGTGTACCAATTTAAGATAACACATATCTTATCGTTCGGACTCTTCTTCACAAACACATTTTATTACATTTTCAGGTGGTTCACTTACCTGAGCTGGTCTTGACGATGTTCTTGATACCAGAGTAGACCACAGACTGTTTGTTCCCCTGCAGTTTCAGCTCCATATCCTCTGCACACTGCTTCATATGTGATACTCGTATAGGAATTCTAACTGATATTGCCGTTCAAACAACGTAATTATCGAAATGCACAAGAGCCACAATTACTTTATCACATGACTCAAATTCCAGCTGGACCGTAGTAACAGTTCAACCTCTAATGAATGCAAGAAAATCATCAAACATTGTTACTGTTCACCATCGAAACAAGAATTAGTAGTGAATATAGAAGACAAACTTCTACATTTCCAGTCAACCATATATGAAGGCTGCCTGTAAGTTGAATTGCTTTCTAAAAAATAAACCTATATCTTTATTATGTCTTTATAAAACAAAACAAAAAAATCAGTATGTGACTGTAGATAAAACAAGTCCTCATTTTAATACAAGCTGCAGCTTGTAAGATCTAATACTCAAACAAAAGTTATCGACTGTGACTTTAATAATCTATTTAATGACATTTTAATTACCTGTATTCGTGAATTTCTATTTTTATTATGTACAATAATAAAATATATATCCAACAATGTAAAAAAGACTGTTAAAGGAGAAATAGAACTTCTTAGATAAGAATGATTTGTAAACACAGCAGTTTCACAACATAAATATATAAATCAACCGTCCTTACTTCCACCACTTCATCGTCATAAAGGATATAGAACAGATCGTACCACAACGACTTGAGCTGGGGGTCGTTCCCTCCAGCCAGCAGGTGGTTCTTCCACACCTGGACGGTATCGTGGCCGTACCTGGACTGAGCCCTCTGCCTCATCTTCGTGGCAATGTCTTTCTCAATCACGCTCTCCACTCCATCAGCCCCGTCCTCCACGCAGTCGTACAGGTGTCTGCCGCACGCCCACATGAGCGAGGTGGTGGAGCTCCAGGCCAGCGAGATGCGCTCAAACACGGTGAAGTCAGTCATGACCCGGTTGGCTGCCGACACCACCACCATGCGGTTCTGAGAGGACGGGTGCCAGGCGAAGCTGCCGATCTGGCTTTCACAGGGTTGCACGCTTCGCTCGATGATGGTGGGCTCCGTCTCGTCGCCGATGGGCGTGGGAGTGTGTTGCATGTCGTACAGACGGATGATGTTGCTGTCACGCGTCAGTGTGGCGAGCAGGCCGGTACGGGTCGGACACCAAGCCACCTAAAGTGAGAAACAAAAGCATCTTTCTGTCTGTAAAATCTACTATATTTAATATTTTATTTGACTACATCATCAGAAACCCCCCAAAAAATCCAAATTTAACAGGACAGAGCTGAAACATTTGGCTCATTCCCTCAAAAACAAACTTATACCTTAGAGAGCGGCTTAGGCTGCTCAGTGAGCGTGAGCACGGGCTTTTCAAACTTCCTCAGATCCCAGATGGCCACCTGACCCTCAAAGAAAGACGCCACGCGGTCGTGGAAGTGCGGGTCGACCGTCACCCCCTGGATGGCCTTGGTGTTGACAAACGTTTTCTGGCTCGTGTTTCTCAGGTCAAAGATTGCGAGGTTCCTGTGCATGCCGGCCAACAGCAGCTTTGGGTCACGAAGCAGCCAGCAGAGGGACAGGCAGGCGTCGTTCTGGCCTAACTCGTACAACGGTTTGGTCACCACCGAGCTGGAGTCCAAATCCACGGAGGAGAGACGAATCTTCTCAGCGGCTACGCTCGCCTCTGGGGAGAACTTACTGCTAATGTCCCATATGAGGACAGAGAAGTCGGCCCTGTGCTTGTCCAAGCCGGCGGCCAGCAAGTTGCTGTCCACCGGGTTCCAGGCTAAAGTGTTGCATTGACGGGCGTGCTTGGGCACAAACTCTTTTCCCACCAGCTCTTTGCACGTGGAGTTGTGGCTCTGACCCAGGCTGGTGAGCACCACTCTGCCGTTCGCTTGGCCCACGGCGAGCAAACATTCGGGCTCGTGCTTCGGGTACCAGGCCACACATTTCATGTACGGGGTGTCAGAGTTAATGGCGAGTAAAGTAGCGGCGGTTTCTTCAGAGAGCGGGAGAGCGCCGGCCTTGGTTTCCGAGCCGCCCACGGGCCCGATGCGGTACAGGCCCAGCTCGGAGTCGCAGATGACGTAGCGGTCCGGGTGGTGGGGAGACCACAGGATGTCCGGCTTGGAGCCACTCATCGTTCAGAAGCAGCTAAAAGGATCTCAGAGGAATCTGCCGCCTACAACCTGGACATTGGGACATATTGGACACTTAGTTAGCACATGGATAAATACTTTTGACTAAAGATATGATTCAGGATTAGTGGGAATTATTATTTCTGCAATCACAAACTGAAAAAAAAACTACTAATATTGTTATGATGTTACATTTTTTGAGGTCTGCACCAAAACAAACAAGCCTCTGCAGCACTACAGTATATTATTATTAGTATTATTAGTAGATATTACTTCATTATAAAGCTGTTTTAACCCACTTTTTACCACAAAATATTGCAGCTTCTCGCGATTTGAATAATATTGCGACTGCTTGTGACACCACAGTGACATTAAACGCCTCACCTTACTGAAACCGGTGCAGAAAAAGCCAAAACACAGCAGTGAGAAACACCACGAATACGTTAAAAGTAATGGTAATGAATCAGAATTAGATTTATTGCCAGGAATTTGTCTTTTGGTGCAATGGTGCTAAAAAATACACAAATCACACAAAAATATATAAAAATCACACAAAAAATATTTAAAAAAAACATACAAAAATATATAAAAATCACACAAAAATATACAAAAACAACAAAAATATATTTAAAAAATCACAAAAAATATTTAAAAATCACACAAAAAATATACAAAAATATATTTTAAAAATCACACAAAAATATATTTAAAAAATCACACAAAATATATACAAAAACAACAAAAATATTAAAAAAAAATCACACAAAAATAAAGTACTTTTTAAAAATATAAATAAATAAAGATAAGAAAAGATAAGAAGACTGTACAGAATACATAAATATATATAAACATATAAGGTGGGTTTAATCTGATAATTACAAAAGCTGAAGTTAATTAGTTAGTTAGCGATAAAAGAGCAATATGAGGTAAAATATGTAAATAAT
>NW_023339807.1:23190411-23194573 GCF_004916995.1 Morone saxatilis | reverse complement strand
ATAATAAATAATAATAATGATGATAATAAGTTAAAATAAAGTACAAAAAATTAAAATAGGTAAGATTTTCTTTATTGATCCCACACTGGGGAAATTCACTCGCTCCAGATACAACACATAGCAACAGATAAGGAAATACACATTAAATAATAGAATAATGATAATATAATAGAAAAGTACAAGATATAATGAAAATAGAGAAAGTAAAATAAGAGTTATATATACAGCTTTTTATATACAGATGTGATTTATGTGGAACATTACACAGGTTACAGCAGGAGGCAGGAGGTAGTGGCATGGTGGAAATAATAACTGCACAGGATAAGAATATATACAGCAGTATAGTATGTAGTATATGTTTCACATTGTAGGAGGAAGTTCTGTCAAACAGTGACCACATATTCTGTTTTCAATTGGTTGCCATGATGTTTGTTTGTTGTCTTTCATGCAGTTTACCAGCAGATGGTGCCATAACTCAAAGTATGAAAATACACAGAGAGGAAAGCAACGAACTGAATCCCTACACTTAATACTGATCACTACAATATTTTATAATAGATAAATAGAATACAATTAAGCAGATTATGTTAAAATGTTTTCCTGGTTAATATACTCGCATCGTTGGATTGACTGAACCTTACAAGTAGACTACAACTACTCCAGATAATATCTGTAGCTGTACATGGGAATCACACTACAACTCATCTGGTTTTCGCATTAGTGGGCGACAGTGGAAAAGTAAAACAATCTCATTAGGGACTTTTTACGCACAGCATCCAAACAATCTCCATGCGCAACAGCCCAACACACAAAGCAGTGAGGCAAAAAGAAAACTGTATTAAAACCCCCCAGCTGAGAATAAGACGATATTAACTGCCTCAGACTTATTTTAAGGTACTTTATTTTGATTAATAGCCATGTTGATATCAGGTTTCCCTCTCCGTGTTGCTCAGTTTTAACCCCACACTGCTCCAATATTCCAATAATCTCCCTAATAGGATCTCATTCAGTCGAACAGGAGAGTCAGGAAAGTCCGTTCGGTCAGTCATCAAGCTCTGAACTGGACCGGCGCTGAAATGTTGGAGCGGCCCCAGAGCCCCCGGCTACACACACAGACTATCAGCTCATCTGATGGTCCTCACTTTATCTCAGCCCGGTTTATAGGACCAGATTCCGCGAAATGCCACCCAAAGACCCACAGCTGACTGGACTACAAGCACTGACTGCAGCTAAATGAGACTCTAGGTAAAACATTTCATCATTATTTAATTAACTATACTATAAAAACCCACTTTAATGTACTCTTCGTGTATTTTACTCGTCGTGTTACAGTTTGAATGACAACTTTAGTGTTTGTTGTTGGATAAGTCATGAGGTTAAATAAGGCAGAAGGTTGTTAACATTTAAATATGTTTATTTACTGTACGTGAACTCACATACAGTTTAAAGGTTGCACTGTTTGATATATTTTTTTAGACTATTTAGTGTTTGCACTGATTATTCTGGCTTTAGGCACATTTACATATTTATGGCACTTTATAAAGCACATTATCAGTATTAGGAACTGTATTATTTTAATGAATTATCACATATACTGCAGCTTCACAGCCCCCCTTGTTGGGTGTGGTCATTAAGATGCATTAAAGTTACACTAACTTAAACTTAACTTAACTAACTAAAAACAGGTAAATCTTATAACACTGGCAGAATATTTTATGTTTTGTATACAGGTTGTTGTAAGTTGTATGCACTTAACCACTTTGTCTGTGCGACTGCTAGGATGGAAATGTTGCTGAGGGGAAACCTGAGGAGAGGAGTGGCGCTCTGCCTGCTGTTGTTGGCTCTCGTAGGCGAGGCCACAGGCCAGAGGAGAAAGACAGGACGCAGGAACAACTACAGGCTGCACGATGATGGAGGAAATGGTAATGTTCTGTATATGTGTGTCAGACTCCAGGTCGGAGGATCAGACGCTCACATCCACAGCTGAAGAGTCGTTATGTGCAACAATTATAGGAGAGTTTGTCTGGATGGTTTTAGAGCACAAACCAGACACATATTTGATAAATGTGGGTTGATGGCAAGCAGTGTCAGCAGGTTTAAATCCCAGTTCAAGTCTAAAACTGACGTCCTATTAAAGTTTTGAAGCCAATGATTGAACCCAAACATCCACAGGTCACAGTGGGACCATCGATGTGGCTCAGGAGGTAGATTAGGTTGTTCACTGATCGTAGGGTTGGTGGTTCGATCCCCAGCTTCTCCTCCATATGTCTACATGTCCAAGTGTAATTGGCCAATAACATTTTTCATCTAATATTCATTCTCACTGCGTGGTATATTAACCCCCATGTAGACATGTTCACCAGGTAGATCTCCTTGCACCGAGGGCAGCTCACACCTAAAGAACTGTACTGGACAATTAAAACTGTATCTTTGTAAGTTTCTGGTAAGGAAGGTCCAGTGTGTAACATTTAGGAGGATCTATCGGCAGAAATGGAATATAATATTTATAGGAATGTGTTTATCAGAGTAGAAGATAAACATTGTTGTGTTTTTGTTACCTCGGAATGAGACGTTTTTATCCACAGACATCTTCTGTGGCATCCACCATATTGAATCACCATGTTTCTACAGTAGCCCAGAACGGACAAACCAAACATCGCAATGCCACCAAATCCTACACAAGATTTAGTCAACTACTAACATGTTTTTAAATTAATTAATTAATTACTAACAGAGATGAGTAAGTACACTATTATCTGTATCTTAACAAATATTACCTGTACCCGTATTTAGAAGGGACGGGACTAACTGGAAGTTAATTAGAAGTTTTCATTTATTGGAAAACACCCTCAGAGTTGAGCTTCAGAGCAATGTTTTGGCCACAATAGTAAATTTTACAGAACTTACTTCTTGTTTATTAGAAAACAGATGTTGACATATTTTACTCTGATGATACTCGTACTCATAAAATTATTTGTACCGGATGCTCGTTTCAGCTTGCTCAACGCTAATTACTAACTATATAAAATGTCAAAGAAATAGTTCTTCTAAGACGTGTTGATATTGTTTGACTGACCAACAGTTAAAACCAATAGATAACTTTAACTTTCCATTAATCAACAAATCAATTAACTCAGTAATCGTTTTCTTCTCCCGCAGGTCTGACGTGTTCACTGGAGGTGGCTTTCATCGTGGACAGCTCAGAGAGTGCAAAAATATTCCTGTTTGAGAAGCAGAAGGCCTTCGTGTTGAGCTTCAGCACTCGCCTCGCTATGCTGCAGGTAGCCGGCTGGACGCTGAAGGTGCGAATGGCCGCGCTTCAGTACAGCTCCTCCGTGTCCATAGAGCACCGGTTCTCAGCCTGGAAAGACCTGGATTCATTCCACGGTCGAGTCAGCACCATGAACTACATCGGCCATGGCACCTACACCACCTACGCCATCACCAACGCCTCGCAGCTGCTGGTGCAGGAGACGCCGGAGGACAGTGTCAGGGTTGCAGTGCTGATGACCGACGGGGTCGACCATCCCCGTAACCCCACTGTGATTGCAGCTGCAGCAGAGGCCAAAGGTCATGGCATAAAGTTCTTCACTGTAGGTCTATCAGACATCGCCCAGCAGAGTCAGAACAACGCCAAGCTACGTGCCATTGCCAGCACCCCCGCTCAGCAGTTTGTCCAAAGTCTTCTTAATCCTCAGCTGGAGGAGAAGCTGCTCAAAGAGATGGTGAGTGTCGGCTTCGAGAGAGATGACCTCAGTTAAGATGGCACCCGTGTAGATGGAAGAAACAACAGGGACAGGATGTTGTGTTTTTTATCCCAAAAGTGAGTTTTAACATCAATAAATGTTGGTATTAAAGGTCCAGTGTGTAACAATTAGGAGGCTCATTATGGTTTTGTTACCTCAGAATGAGCCGCTTATATCTACAGACCTGCCATGTTTCTACAGTAGCCCACGAGGAACAAACCAAACACTGGCTCTAGAAAGGGGTGTTAGCGTTGTTCAACAGTTTCTCTTTCACACTTGGAAGAGGAGGGTGAAGCGAGGAAGTTATAATCTCCAATTACTCCACTAAAAGCCACTAAATCCTACAAACTGGAGTCATGTAAACACTGGTATTAACTTGTTGTGGGTATCCGCATTTGTCATGTTTCTCTACTCAT